>NC_057946.1:16850128-17169503 GCF_018555375.3 Anguilla rostrata
CATTTTTCTCCTTTTGCCAGTTCTAAGCATGCTGCATTGAATGGTAACATGTTAGTGTTAAGTCTAAAGTTTATTTTGAATGCTAAGATGCTAATCAGAAACATAACTTAAGCTCTTTATGTGGCATTTTTCTGCACATTAGTTCCACCCTAGGCTTGTTGCGGTATTACTATTTTGACACTTCCCTCAAAAACACCGTTGATACCGGTACTCCTGACCTGGTTCAAGTTTAACACTCAATTTTTAATAATTCATAAAAAACTTTGCAACAAGAAACCAAAATTCTTACTACTAAAAGATTTTACGTAAAATAAATACAAGACAAAATTACCTTCGGTAATAAATAGCCTGAATTAAATTTCCTTGATACAGACCAAACAACAGAGCCTAACTAAAATAGTCTCAGCATTACAAAAACATAATGTAAATATAAAATAAACAAATGAAAACAATATGTTACAAAGCTGTAGCCAATGTATGACAGTGCAAACTTATTACACCGTGGGCCTACAACCTACTTTACAATTCTGGGAGGCAACTGCCTGCATGACCTGAGAAGAGCTAGCTGCAGAATCTGCGCAGGTTGTTTTCAAGCGTTGCCAGCACCAGCTCTTTTAACGCTGTCGTTGATCAGTGATAAGGACACGTAGGCTCTGTAATGTGTTTATATACATTTAATAATATCAACTTTGAGGCTCTACAAATGCACTTTTATTTATTTTCTGCTTTTATTTTTAAATTGTAATCACAAAAAGTACCGGTATTGACGGTGTGGAGATAATGACACCGGTGTAGGCTACTGTATGCCACCGGTTAAACCGAACAAGCCTACTCCACCCCTTGCACCCATACCAAGCATTTCAGCATTCTATATTTTGTATATTTTTGTATTCTTTTTATTACCTGTAAAATATTTTTTTTTGCATGTTTCATGCTCAGTGCTATGGGTGGTGGCACAAAAGTTATGATTTGGTTTTAGTTGCCAATGATAAGGAAGCGCAACTTCCACTATATTATTTGCTGCATACTTAAATATTAAGATGAGTGTATTAAGAGGCAGTGTGCCTCAGATATGTAAATAAAATGTTCACAATATTTTTACCTAATGTTATAAGAGAGCCCTCTTTTTTGTAAATGTTCCCTGTGTTTAACTCTACTGTAACTGACATCACAAAAATATTGTAAATATATTGTTTTATTTTATTTCTGGTGCAGCTTCTTTAGACAGTTCCGGCTTTCAATTTTACCGCTGCTTCAGTCTGTTGGCAATCTTTTCTTTTCAAAGGAAAACACTGAAAGGAAAAAGCAAAAGAAAGTAAAAGCTGTGTTTGTCTGGAATGACAGATGAACCAAAGTGCAGAGGAACAGGACTGAGCCCATCTCAGTCAGTGACACTTTTACGTTGTACACTGAAGGAGGCATGAGCTTTAAGAGGAACAGAAGCACAAACTCCATGCCCCTTCTTGCTCTGCACTCGTGCACTTCTTTAACAGGCCAGCTCTATGCACTTTTTTAGTATCTTGATTTGTCCCCTTATAAAAGGTGCTAGCCAGACAGCTAGTATTGTCTTTAGTTAGAAGAAGCTTGCTCAGATTTTGTATAGCAGACAGGTACTTGCAGGGAAAAAGAAACAATTTCCATGTCAGTGTTTTGCTTTGAAAACAAGAGAATACCGTGTACAGGTATCTTCAGAAGCAACTCTTATTATGCCACTATGATAGGCAGGGATCACTGCAGTGTTGAGTTCTGTGGTTGTCTTCTCGCTGTCTGTGCAAATTTTCTGCTCCGATGGACTGAGATATTTCTGACTCACTGGATCTTACTCCATGATCCTTGGGTCATTAACATACAGAAACAGGTTATGGGCCTCATTTTGGAAACAGACTTCCAAGGTCAGGAAGCTTAGATTAGAAACAGTGAGTTTGCATTCTGTATGTTCTAATCATTTCACATTATTTATTAATTTAACTTTCTTTTAATGCAAAAAAGAATTCTCCCGTGCAGACGAACAATCATCAGAAAAACCGTGGATTGAATGTGATGGTGGAAAGAGGCAGGTATGAGTCTTTTTGTTTTCCAGGTAACATAAAATGCCTCTTTGTTCATCACCCAACAAGCAGGTCAAAAATGACTCGCGTCTAAATCGTAGAGTCTCCATTCGAAAGGCAGCTGTCTTGGCAATGGATGACATAAATCCACCATTTAATCTTTAAACTGAGAAAGGTACAACATATTTTGAGGATGAAATAACATGGCTTCTTCACAGGGGTCAGTCACGTCTTTTCCCATCTACATTTCTATTGCATTAGTCCATTGGGCAAAGAAGCCTACAATATTGACAATAAACAAGATAAAGACCATGGAGATATTTGCTCTCTTTCTCTCTGACCCCCAATGTGGAAAATTACTGGTTTCTAAAATATAAAGAAGGTGTTTGTTTTATAATCTCTTCTAGAAACACTTTTGTAAGTATGTTGAAAGTAAAGTATTTGCTGGACTCTGCTTCAGTTAACTACGGTGACAAAACAATAATGTACAGAGAAAGTTGTTTGTGTTTAAGAAAAATGTGGCTGTGCAATTTATGTACATTTGCAACTAGAATTATTAAAGTTTTATTTAGCTATTTTAAGTTTCTGCCCTGTGTGTTCTGTGATATACTTTTTTAAATTAAGTATGGTCTCTAGCTCATTGGAAGCAACTGAAGACATTTGTGGTATACTGTTTTATACGTTGTAGAGACACTTGTATCTATCAATATTCTGAAGAGGTTTTTTTTTTTTTTTCAAACCAAAGAATACCTTAGATGGACATCATCGTCTATTGTCTTTTCAGCTCTCCTAACCTTATGATAGAGGTCAGCTCAGTTAAATTGTTTTGCACATAGATCACATATGGGGGAAAAAATACATTTTTGTTGGACAAGGATGATTTTTTATCTATCTGAATCTAATTTCTTTGCATTTTTTCATTTTTGGACGGAAGACTAATTATCTATTTGCCTGTTTTTCCACTGAAACAGGTTTTTCATGAAAAATGTATTCTAATACATTTTCAAGAATTTATTTTACTGTGGTAAAATGCTTGAAGAACAGTTAGTACATGGGTTTATTAAAGAGCCAAATATGTTCTATAGTAGCATGTGTAATAAGTGCATATTGTTTGGGGAAAACTTTTCTTTAAAAAATTTTTTGAATTACCTCAAACATTATTTTACAGTTGTATTGTTTTATTCATAATATGTACCTTGTTTTTCATCAAATTTAAATAGGTTCTCAAAAGTTTTAAAAGATATCTATGTCTTCAATTAGGGTTAAGTGCTCAAACTAGGGTTAGGGTTAGGGTTGTGGCAAGTATACGGCTGTGTTCAGCAGCTTAAAGTAAGGTTAGGACATGGGTTCGTTTCTGATTTTGGACGAGCCAAAAATGTTGTTTAGTAGCATGACCATAAAAAGATGTAGCATATATGCATTTTTTTTTTGGGGAAAACTTTTTTATTTTATTTTAAATTATCTCAAATATATTATTTTTCATTTGTATTATTTAATTTATTACATTACATTGCAGGCATTTAGCATTTATCCAGAGCGACTTACAAAACTTTTTACATAGCATTTACATTGAATCCATTTATACAGCTGGATATATACTGATGCAATGCAGATTAAGTACCTTGCTCAAGGGTACAATGGCAGTGTCCTACCCAGGAATCAAACCTATGACCTTTCAGTTACAAGCCCAGTTCCTAACCCACTATGCTACACTACACATTAATGATCTTGACATTGTTTTCAAAAGTACTTATGATTTCAATTAGGTTTAGGGCTCAAATTAGGTTTAGGGTTAGGCAGATTGCATTCTGTATGCTCATAGAAAAAGTGTTCTCAAATTAGTTCACTTTCCAGCTCAGCCTCCTCCTCTGTCTCCACCTTACTCTCCTTGCTCTTCTCTGGTAGCAGCAGGTCTGGAGGATTGTGGTTATGGTTTGTTTACACAAGGGAAACAATGCATGTTTTTTGCAAGCCTAACAACCAATACACCTTTACATATTTTTCTGTTAAACCAATTATTTAATTTTTCAGGCTTAGAGAAAAAAAATGATCCAAGTGTCCTTGCACACAATAGTTAATATAGGAGATTTCTTTTGGAAGAGTTTTCTAATTGCATTTTACTTCTGTAATCTCTAGGAGGCTAGCCATTTTAATTATGATACCACAGTAGGAATACAATGGTTAATTCCCTACTGTATCAACATTTAAATAAATGAAACTAAACAGTAAAAAAAAAAAAAAAAAACAATATTAACACAATACACATGTAAGAAGAAAAAAAATCCCACTCACCAAAGTAGTATATGAGAAATGCAGTTGATAAGTCTTGTGCCATAGATACACAATCACATGTGAAATGAACAATAAATACTCAAAACTAAATAGATTTTCTTTTAAGAATTTTTTTGTGCTAATGGAAATTCCAAAGCATTAGTTTGTCATAGGAAACTAATTCACAGCAATCTGTGGCCTGCAGTCTTGTCACATGGACGATTGACCTGGTTTTAAATTAAAGCCAATTTCCTTTTTGAGTTTCAGAAAAGCAGCGCTGAGGCAAATCAGACACTAATCCCAGAATCTCCTTTTTCAAAGTTAATGTTTAACAACCTTCAAAATCCATTGCTCCTCCAATCTTTAAACTAAATACTGCAAGGATTATCCCTACCTTTACTCAAATCACACTTGACAGTCGTTAATTATTTTTCACCTTGTATATCATTCCAGACTCATAAAGATGCTGCAAACATGCATTAATCCAATGCCAGACAACCAAAAACATTTGAAATTCTGATAACCTGCTTAGCAGCCATACACTCGGGACCTTCTTGTCGGGCAGAGTTCATCAGGAACTTTTGCTTTCCAGAATTTACACTTCCGACCTTGAGCAAAACAGTCAAGGTTAGAAGCCAGTTTTAGAAGTGCAGAATAATGATTACTGTTTTCCTCACTTTTCTTGCAATAACAACTGTACTTTCATTCAAATTAAAACACTGATAGAGATCCCAGTGGCATCATGCCATTAAACCGCTTAAGAGCCATGCAGAATCCATTATGGCACTGGTGTCAGCTTAGCGTTGTACTGACTGCAGGCTTTTAGTGGTTAGCCCATTGAAACATAGCTGTAAATGTTAGGCAGCCTCTTCAGTGGTCACTAATGATTAAGTAGTTGACAAATACACACTTGGTATAACCTCTTTAACCTAACAGTCAGACAGGAGCTAAAGCAGTTTGGCTAATCATAATGCGGCAAATAGTTGTAGGATTCCTGTAAAAACAGCTGGTTTGGGCTTTGGCTTAATTAAGTGTCAATGGTGTACATATTTTCTTTAATATTCAGTTTGTTTGTCGAATTTATCCAATCTCACTACCAAACTCAAACCGCCTTTGCTCATAAGCCTATGCTGTGGAATTGAACAGTCTTAGCCACCCATGAGTGTTCTGAAATTTTGGATTCACGAATGCAGCCGAAATTTCTCAGGAGCATTTAAAAATAATGTATCTTGCTTAAGGATATAAAAGTACTGAAGTTACCACTTCAACCTGAAATGCTGGTCCATGAACGACTACTCAACACTACTGTTCATTATTGCAAACATACTCTTTATATAAAACAAGGAAGTATATCATATTAAACTTTATTGTACGGCTATATGTGTCTAAAGTGCAAAGGAATGATAATATACCTTTTAGTATGAAGTTACAGAAACAGAATGGCTTAGTTTCTGATTTACATATCAATAAATATTAGCATAAAATGAAAGCAGCAACCGAGTGCTGGAGCATTTATACACTGATTTGCATACAAATTTTTATTGTATTGCTTACTGCTATCAGCACTGTTCCTTTCGTGTCACTCTCCCTACCAACAGTGGGAAAGCTTAGAATACAATTATAAATCTCTCATTAAGAAGGTGATGACAAATGGTATACACATAGCTAAATACTGTACAGTTGTATGCATGCTGCAAGGTGCTATAAAGAATGATAGATGTGCAGAGAAGTGCAGATCTGCATTAAATGTGCTGTATATTCACAATACATTGAAGTCTTCTTCACTGCTCCAACAAAAGAGTGATGTCGGTAAATGTAAGCTATATTGGTACAGTGATATTGGAAAAGTGCTTTCCTTTAAATCAATGGTGCAGCTGTCAACATCCAGATGGGAGAATAAATTAAAACAACATCATCAGAATTACTGTACCTGCATTTTACTTCAGAATCCTTCATTCTGGTACCTGGGCTTGTGATTATAACCACGTGTGAACATTGTTTTGGACAAGTACTTTGCAAGTACAATATACAATATAGGTATGAGAATGAAATGATAAACAACGTTGCTTAATTCTGCTGTTCTACTTGTTTTAATTGGTTTATATGTTGGTAAATAGCTTGTTGTGCAAGATCTCGAAAATGATCATTGGTTTCATGGCTTTCGTTAATGTGGCTATTCTGCTCTCTCTACTAATAGGAATGCACTTGAGTCAGATACTGGACAAGCATGTACAGAAGATTTTAAATTATTTTTAATTAAGTTGCCAGTGGAAATGTCTGGCTCTGATGAAGGAAGCTTAGACACTGTCAATTTAGGTGTATTTAGCAAATAGCAGAAGTCTGCTTAACAATTTTATCACCTCAATATCATTTTGAATTTGAAATAAAGTACATCCTTTCAAAGCCAAAGATCAACACATCTTGTATAATCAGGCTGACGTGAACATTTTGCTGTCTGTTTGATGCACAAAAGTCAAGTCTATAGACAAAAGTTTCATATATAAAGCTGTCAACTAAAATTATGGGGTTTGTGTTGTACAAACTTTATTATAATCAACTTCAGCTGAATCAGAATAGACAGTGATTTGTGACATACATAAGGTCAAATGTATTAACCCTAAGAAGGAATTGGAGCACTAGACCACTGGATTCTATTAGAACTGGAAAAGCTGTGCAGTTACTGTCTGGTTCATGTTTTGAGGAAAATATATCAACCTTGCATCACCCACTTGAAAAATACTTAATATGTGACATGACTGGCAAGTTCTTTGTAAAGGATTTTGAAACTAAACCTAAAACGCATTGCAACAGAAACCAAGTAATTATTGGTTGGGGATCAGTGATAAAGTGTATACATGGCCTATATACACTGTATGACAGCTGGCCGAAGTTGAATCCAGCTACAAATCTAGGGATCAGAAACAGTGCAACGTGGCCCAGTAGATCTGAATGAGAATATAGTTCTAAGCCATCTAATTGTGGTTGCAAGCCTATGGTCAGACGAAATGATTCCCTTTGTGTCCTGAATGATCACCCAACCAAAAGAACATGAATTAGTTCTATATCAGAGTGTGCTCCTCAATTCAAATGGAGAGCTCCATTATAACGCAGGGAGGGATTTTCCCACAAATAGCTGCTTTTCTGTCATGCGATTACCATTCCATTCATCTGTTCAGCCCCGCGGTTTAGCCGAGCACACAGTGTCGGCCTCGAGGTAAGAAATATGCATCTGAAATACGAAGGGGGAAAAAAAACATTCAAAGGCCATGGAGAAGGAGAGGAAGATGGCGAAAGTGCTGGAGAAGGAGGTGGTGAATAATGCACTCTGCTCGGCTGGGCTGACCTAGTTACAGCGTGATTGTTATTCCCCACAGCGTCGAATGGAGGAGCTGAGGAAGGGAGGGGGGAGAAAGAAACCGAACAGGCTGAGACACTTTCAAAGATGAGGGAGGCTCAGTGGAAAATGTAACATCCAGAGAGCTGTCGTCAGAAAATGTGCAGGTAAAATACTCACATTCTATGATTCAGTCAGGGGGAAAAGCAGCTTTCTTGCATTGTCATCAGTTTTTGCTCATGATAAATCTCACTGAGGTTGTAAATCATAGACTGCATGAGAGGGGAGAACAAATGTGTCCTTTTATTACATGCTGATGAGCAGATAAGAAGCCATGATAAGGACAGATCACCAGTGAAATTTCCTCAGTCAAGGCAGATTAAGCACTGTTCCAAAGAAAAACTATAGAAATGACACCTGAAACATACCTAAAGCTTTTCCGCCACACATAAATGGCACAATGGTAATCAAGGCTGGGAAGCATGTTGCTACTGTTCTGTGTTTCTCAGCTTATTTTATTTATTATTTTATATATTATTTATTCTCAGCCAGTATTTTCATATATGTACACCATGAATTGAGAGTCAGGATGTTACATGAATTTTCTAAATAATATAATATTATGTTGATAACCATGATTACTAACAAAACAGACAAGAGAAGACGTTTATATTCAATAGAACTCATCACAGCCTACACAATTCATTATTGCATCCAGACAATGTGCCCAGACATTGGCTAAGCCATGATATAATTCAATATTTATTCAAATAATGATCTTAAAAAATAATATTTTACAGCTGCATTTCTTGATTAAAGAGTATTAGCCTGACATTTAACTCATAAGGGACATTTTGTGCAATCACTTTCTGTGATTTGGTGTTTCAGTACAAATCATAAAGATTCTGCATTTTAAAGTGAGGTATTTTGAAAAGAAACATGTGGCTTCTTTTAAGGATCTTCTCATTTCCCTGACAGGTTTCATACTCAGGGAAAACAGCTGGCCATCTGCAGTGTCTTAGTGTTCTGAATCAACATTCATCTGGAAAGAAAAGGACAGATGGCACATAATGTAATTTATCTGTGAGGACAAGGTCACAGGTAAGTTAAGCCATTTCATCTGGTAATTTTCTTCAGCAATAAGAAATAAACTTTTTTGAAAAGACAAACAAATAAAAAAATCAATGGGCCCTAATTAATCTAAAAAAAGCATGCTGCATCTTGTGGTGCAGTGCCCATGTAAAAGACCACGAATGCGTGTGGAACTGTTTTTCCTCATTTAAATTTTGAGCTCATTTATTAATTCATTATATTTATGTGAGCTGAGATGGCGTAGGCAGCCTCGTGGGGTGTAGCAGGGCATTTTCTTCATTAATAAAATATCTTCATCATCCATTCCGAAGGAAATTACTGTAATTGCCACCCCTGAGGTTCATTGTGGGCCAGCACCTCTTTCAGCTTATTCTGATGAGAAAACAAAACAGTCGTTAACAGTAATCGTTCATTAAAACAGTGTTGGCCCAGTTCAGGAGTGGGAACTGATTATGAAAGCTGAAACCCTGGTCTCAGTATCTTCAGTTACTGTGTGGGCGTATTTTGCAAAAGAAGAGCTCTCTATCCTTGTTTTGTCACAGGTTCTGATCCACATTCCCATATCTCATTTTGGGAGATAACCTGGGATAACCAAGGAGGTACCTAAAGTTTTCACTCATGGTTAGAGTGAATAGATTATCTGGAATCTAGTAAGTAGTAAATAAGCGGGGTCTCTTTAATAACTAATAACTAATATGCATGTACAAATTCACATGTCAAACTTATATATTACATGATCTACCGTAGCTCTATCCTGAACAAAACCCTTAATAAACCCTTTGAGTGCTGTCTTATTCAACAATATGTTCTTACATCATTTTTACCAGTAGTTGGTATACATTTATAGGCTGATATAAGCTATAAGATACAAGCTGAGACTGATAAATTAAATTTGTATATTCTTACTATTTTATTTTACAGATGATCATAACAAAGAATTTAGCATTACACTGATTTAAATGTTATACTGCTTTAGAGGAGGATAAAGCTTTAGAATGTCCAGTATAAATTAATGCTAAAATTATAATGAGCAGAAATGCATTTACTTCTCATTGCTCTGAAACTAATTAGTCCTGTGAAAGTTTTTACTTGGTCAGATTCATTTGTGAGCCATGGATCTAGCAGGGGTCAGTTTTTTGTAAGATGTACAAACATCTTGAAACTTTAAGGAAATTTTTCATAATCTGCAATGCTTTCTATTGAAAATTCATGTTTTCATTCAGTTCTCATTTACAGTAACAATAGTATTACACAAATGCATATTAATATGTGTGGACATTAATGTTTTTATGAGGTGCTGATTTTAATTTATAATAAAAGTTGATAAAGAAATATTCTCTAACATTCTAAATATTATTCACACTATTGATGGTAACAAACCCTTATTGTAAAAATAAACAGTTCTAATCAGTGCTGCAACATTCAGATATATCAACCACTAGGTTAAGTGTCTTTTTTAATTACCGTTAAATAAGTGTGAAATCAGATAAATGCACATTGATACTATAAGATTTAGATATAACACAATTTTGAAAATTATTAATTATTTATAAAGTATAGTTATTCAACGAATTATTTTAACCAAGTTGTGCTTTTAGCCCATAATTGGGATGGCAGGTATGCCATCCCACCAAGTTATGGCTCGGTGGGGCGGCATGCCCCATACCTATTTAGCACCAAGAGTTTCACACTTTTCAGCTTTTCCTATAGAAATAGCCACAATGACCACAGACCCTCAACGTTAAAGAACATTAGCTTCTGTACCTTCTGACCTCATGCAAACATTCACAGACAACTTCACACGTCTTTTGTTTTTTTTGCCAATTACATCATCACAAATGTTCCAGTACCACAATCAAAAATTCTCCCCATTGGAAATTTAGCTATATCAACCAATAATATCATTAGATCTTAAAGTGGCTAATTGCTTGCAGGATACTCGGACAAACACGCAAAATGAACATATAAGGAATTGCAAACTTTTTTTTTTTAAATCTTTGCTGTCATCATCTTTGGTTTGTGTGAAGCTCACTTGCTAAAAATTGCCAAAAATGTAAAAATATATACTAATAATTGCTTTCACAGCTATACAATATTTGTGGAAAACTCGTTTATATGTCTAAAATGCATTGTCTATCATTACACATGCAAACCCCACATAATATTATGACATGACATTTCAACCCTAATTTGGCAAACCTGATTCTACTAATTATCAGCTCAATGATATCTCTAGCTGAGGTGTGCTTTGTTCAGGTTGGAATGAAAACCAACAGGACGAGTAGATCTCCAGGAACAGGATTGGGCACCCCTCGTTTAAAGAATTTTTAAGTATATGAATCCCACAATAAATAAATAAATAAATAAATAAATAAATAAATACAATTTAGTTTATGAGGTGCTTTTGTATCTGGGTCCCAAAGCATAATAATGATAAAAAACAACACAAATCTTTCCTCTATATTTCTCCACATTCCTCTAGTGAAGAACATGCTCAGTTGCTTTATATTTCGGTTTCCTTCAACCGATTTATATCTACCTGCACCAGCATGTCTTAATAGTCTCAAGCACGTCTATACTCCCCATCACTCAATTTTCCCATGAGGATCTCTTTCTAAACACATCCCAGTTACATGTACATGACACATGGGACATTGGCACAATACCTCCAGTCACCTGTCAGCATTAACCAATTATGTTATGCCACTTGCTACTGAATACACAAAAAATAGTAATTATAAATATATGCGAATCAGCACAGATGGGTTCACCAGCTGCAAGAAAACCACACAGAGAGGAATGTGTACTGATACAGATCCCGTTCTTTTCTGAAAATAATTAGGGTCTATTCCTTGGGAGTGGTTTCAGGTGGATATGCTGTTTGAATGCAATCAAATGCAGTGTACAATTAACCTTAAGATTGCTCAGGACTAAATAATTAGAATGTTGAAATACTGAAAAATATATGCACATTTAATATATGGATGCATGTGAATAACAGACATTTGATTTCTCCAGTGAAAACATATATTATGTAGAAATAATTAAATGTTTCAGAGCTGTGCAATTATTCACTATATGGACAAACTTGTGAAAATCTGGATTGCTTCGAAAGAATAATCTCATTTAATAGAGAGGATCTTTGTTCTTTGGCTGTGATTAAAATATACATAATTATTGTTAAAAATTGTAACAAGTATTTTCCATTTTCTTTAGCTTCTGAGAAATGTTAATTGGCTGACAAATTCAGCAGATACTGAGTACATCAAGAAAGGTCTTATTTTCCCACTCCTTCTGTTTGATCCTCTGCTATCTTAAGTCAGTGGTTGTTATGGCCATCTCATCTCTTCAATCAGTAATCTAACAAAAGGTCATTATGTGCCTGGAATATTACTTACAAAAATAGGACGTGCAAATGCTTTTCTTGGACAATTCATGGACCATTCATTTGGCATTTCATTACAAGTTGTATCATTTATATGGTGATACAATTAATGTTAGTAAAACTTTGAACCTAACCATAATTACCCATAATCTAAATATAGTCAAAAGGTCTTGCCTGTTGACTGCTACTCAAAAAGACACCAATTAGAAAATAGCTATGTGGAGTTGATTAGACATGAATACCAGTTTTTGGTTAGACAACCAATTGCTCTTAGCATGTACTTTTTAAGATTGAAAACAAACCCTTGCAAACAGAAACCTTCATGCATATGAAGGGGTAATTTAAAAGAAGGTAGTAGATTCTGATTAGCAAAGGCATCTTTTATACACAGCTTGGTATGTCTGCCTGTGGAGAGGCAGAGTGTATCTGTCTATGGTGTATGTCTCCACAGAGGAATTTCTACCAAGCAAGAGCAGAATGTTATTATGTTACATTATAAATTCAAATTCAAATGGCTGAAGTGCATAAAAAATCCCCTGTAAGAAGGCCCACACAGAGAGTATGCAGTGTTATTTTATATTATCAAACAAAATCTTCAACAAACACATAATATTTAGATGCATTAAACATGCTTTGCCCCATAGCTCTAGACCAGGGGTGCCCAACCCTGGAGATGTACCAACCTGTAGGTTTTCATTTCATCCCTAAATTGGCACACCTGATTTTACTAATTAGCAGGTCGAAGAGATCTCCAGCTGTTGAATGAGATGTGCTTTGTTAGGGTTGGGGTGAAAACCTACAGGATGGTATAGATCTCCAGGAACAGGGTTTGGCAGCCCTGCCCTAAACTATCCTCTGGCTTAAGTCCAGGCCTGACCAGGTATGCCCAGGCATTAACTTTTTGATAGTAGTAATGTGATAATATCTATGAGTTCTCACCTTAATGATGTTCAAATCAGTAAACATTTGAGCTACTTTATTTGGCCAGCAAAAGCCTAATTATATTAATGTAATGAAGACCCAGGAATCAAACAGTCAGGCCCATTCAGTCTGTTGCTTGAAAGACCAGCAATTCCCTGAAACCTGTACAGGTGGGAGGACTGGAGGAACATCTGTTTAAGTCATGACAGAGCTGCAGTTTCTCCTTATTCAGATTGGAACAATGGAGGAGGAGGGGATACATAAAACCCAGTCATTCTGTGTTCCAACACATTTTCATGTCTTCTGCAAGCTGTAGGGTTATTATACAAGAATGATGTTCAGTGCATAATGCACACAGACACCCCAGGAGCTAAAAAATAGAGCGCAATGCTCTGCGCATCATCTGTAAAAAGAACAATATGAATAACATTAATACCCCTGGTAAAAGGTCTTCTCACTTGCCATGCTAATAACCTGCTACAGCAGTCTCTAATTTGGCAGAGGGAAACCCAGTAGAACAACACAAATGCCTCCTGACCATAACCAGTCAGTCCCCTCGATGCACCTGCATCTGGCTGACTTCAATCGCAGGAAACCGCCACATTTCACGCTGTGCACTTTCATACAAACCCATGAAATAGACCAGCAGTCACCGCTCCGCATCAGTCACACAGTAGACCCTGAGAAAAGACGGGATCTTCAGTGCCCGTATCAAAAAAAAAAAGGAGAGCTGTGGCTGTTTCAAATGAGATTATTCACAAACGGAATGGAAATGAAGTCCAAGCTCAGGACTGCCGGCTGAGCCGCCCGGAGTGAAGGATGAGCTCAAGGTTACACAGATGCCTTGCGGAGAAATTCCAAACAGGGACTCCTTTATTTTCCGGCAGGAGAGGGATGCGGTGAGAAGCGTCCACCTTTAATTTCACAGGGATTCCTCTGTGGATCTTCTTATGACTGCACCTCCCCCTACACCATGTTCACTCAATAGGTGTCATGACAGGAATTCTTCATGGCCCTCTGTGTCTAATAATTTATTTAAAATGGCCTTGTTTTTTCTGCCCCTCAACAGCACAATTCCTGGGAGGGTGATAACTGGCTGGTGATTCATGCTGAAGTCGAAACAACTCATCTGCATTTCTTCATGCTTTGCATTTCCCTCTAGCTTCAGCCTGCACAATACTGTTCTCATCTCGAAAAGCTATATATAGACGCTGGTACCATTTCCTAGCCTTTTGTCAAAATGTAAATCAGTCTTAATTTTCTGGGCTCACGTGTAAGGTCATGTTTTATAAGCGTGGCTAAGAATTTCATATGTGAACCTGCATGTTATTTATGGGCCTAGTGGGTGGAGGAAAAATCGAATTATTTACAATTATTTCTTGGATGGTCTAGAAGAACATGGTAGAAAACCCATATTAGCACAAGGAAGCCTGTGGTCAAATTTATGTACTGTAGTGTAACCAGTAAACTTTTAAATCTTTCCACTTTAACTTCTAGTTTTGAATGTTTGCCAGTGCATACTGATAGGAAAATATATTCATCTTAGTGGAATTTCCTTCCTAAGATTTTTTTTTGGGGATGGAGAGAACAAGTACCGTATATCACAATGAACAGGAAAGCAACCATTCTGACCTGTAATGTTGCCTTTGTCATTTGCATTTCTGAGGGGAAAGGGTAGTTTTATTAGGAAAACAAGGCAAATCGTTCAGATAAAGAAAGGGAGTTACAGGTGAGTTATAAATTTTTTTTTAAAATCTGCCTTTTCCGATTGGCCATAATTCACAAAATATCAATTACATTTTTGTCACTTGAAGGCCAGTGAAGTACACAGATCATTGTCAGGAACAAGACACTTAAAAACTCAGAGTGATTAATTATGCCTTAAAGTCGTAATAAGAAAATGCACACGGGATATACAGTAGAAACTATAGACGTGCTTTTGCCTCAGTTTTGCTTTTCATTTTGTGGGGCCATGTATTATCAGTTCATTATCAGTTGATTTAAAACATGGGCATTTGATAATTAAATCTGATCATTTGCAAAGTCACTTAACTATATTTTGAATCCTTTAACGCTTCTTCACAGCAGACATAATATCATCCATTCTGATGTAAGCTAATGGGCTATTAGTTTTTCTATAGTATATCCAAACATTACAAACATAAAAATGCATGATAAAATTGAATTTGCAGAGCTATTCCTTATTTAAATCAGACAAGTGAGTGTATTTTAATCACAATATTTTCTGAATATCAGAGAGTTGTGCAATTTAATTTCGGAAATGTGGAATCTGTGCTTCTTTTGTTATGCATGTTTAATATTAAATAAAAACATATTTTTATCATGTTACTGAGCTCAGCTCTGGGACATTCGATGATTACTGAAGTCTGCAACCCAGAAGACATCACCAGTATCTTCCCTGGAGATGCTTTGCCAGGCCTGTACTGTAGCCATCTTTGGTTCCTGTTTGTTTTGGGGGCTTTTTGTCCTCAATCTTGTCTTCAGTCAATTAAATGTATGTTCAGTTGGATTCAGGTCGGATGTTTGACTTAGCCAGTCAAGAACCTTCCAATTTTTGGCCCTGAAAAAACTTCCCTCTTTTTTGTACACTGAGTTTTGAGGTAACTGGTTGGATCTGAGCAGAGAGCAGATGAGAGAGACAGAGACAGAGATACTTTATTTAACTAATTAATTTGTCCTCTGCATTTAACCCATCCTAGCAGTGGGCAGCCACAGTGCTGCAGCCGGGCAACAACCCCAGAGCTGAGGCCAGTGCCTTGGTCATGAGCAGTGGCAGGAGCATATCTAACCTGACATGCCTTTCGATGTGGGAGGAAACCAGAGTAACCAAAGAAAGCCACAGGAACAGGCAGAGAGGATCCGGTTGGCCAGAACACGAGCTCAGAACCTGCATGGGACTGTCCAAAACCACTGCATCACCGTGCCGCAGTGTTTCTGTACACTTTCATCCTGCTGCCATTAACAGACACATCATCAATAAAGAAAAGTCAGTTCCAGTGGCAGCCATACAGCACATACCCAAGCCATAACACTACCGCCTATGTTTCAGTTTCAAAGGTGCTATGCTTTGGATCATCAGCAGTTCCTTTGCTTCTCCTTCCCTCTTTCCATCACTTTGTTTCTACCTGTCTCATCTGTCCATAACGCCTTGTTACAGAACAGTTTATGCACTTATAAACAAACTCTAAATTTGTTCTGCGGTTGAGGGTTACCAGTGGTGTGCATCATGCGGTGATGAACCCCCTAAGGTTATGGCAATGTAGTTTTCTGTCTTGGACACATCTGTACTTACAACCTGGAGAGTGTTCTTGAACTGTGCAACAGCTGGAAAGGAATTTTGCATCACAATTAAAAGTATTCTTTCAATACACTTGTATTTTGTAGATGATCTGAAAATGAAATGTCAATCCATTTACTTTTTCACTCATACTGTGGGCTTCAGATATCACTTCCCCTGCTATTCGAGTTGCAATCATAATCTGTAAAAATAAAAAAATTAAAATCGACTCCAGTTGCTACTTGCCTGTCTTAATGGATGCCTGGGTACCACAGATAAAGTAAAGCTATGTTTCCCTTTAACAAAAAATGTCAGAATCCCTATAGGGAAGTGCACTCATAACATAACATAACCTAAGATAATATAATACAACAACATACATAAGCAGAACATGTTATTTTATGAGTGCACTTCCCTATAGAGGTTCTTCAGTGGAGATTCTGACATTTTTTGTGGGAAACATAGCTTTAAAAGCATCTGGAGAGCGAAACCCTGTTGTTTGCATTGGTTTAAACTCCCTTAATTATACAGCATAGACTGGGCAAAATGTTCCACTTCTAATCTTTAACCACTGCTTCACATTATCTTCAGTGGTGTCATTAGTCAGTCATGTGATCTGTCTGTCATACGGGATGACATATCGCTATGGCATCACCATTTCCCTTTATTCCCACTGGCTCCAGAGTGGAGGTGAAATCTGAGGCTAGCTCTCAAGCTATTCTCTAGACCATGACAACCAGAAAAAGAAGGGCTGGCTGCCAGGAAAACTGGCATCCATCACCCTATGCTCACTGACTGACTGCGGAAAAATGTTGACACCATTTTGATTGCTGTGTTCTAGGGAGAGTAATACTTTTTATTATTGCCCACAGCAAATGACTAGGTCCTGATGGGTATATCAGAAAAATGAAGAACTCTGTTGTTGGGGGAGGGGGGGCTGGGGACCCAGAGACCCCTTTTACTGCCTGCAAATCAAAGATAAACCCTCCACTGACTCACCCAATATGCAGATTCATCACCACACGACAGGACCAGTTATTCGCCACCACTGGCAAATGGTGTGAGAAATGTGACTCTCTGCAGAGCATAGGCAACATTTTTCAGGAGGGAACACACTTTGATTCTGCCAACGTCCGTGCAGACATCTTTTGTCATCTCCATTTTATAAATTCTCTCTGATGACTTGGGTTGTGTATCTCACAAACACACTCACTGGTGGGTAGGAGTCCTACACTATCCTAGCAACTGAGATCACTGAAAACAAGTTGCATTAATGGTAATATAACAATAATAGTCTTATAGAGCTTGTCCAATAGGAATTGAAGGATCCAATACTGCTTAATATCTTTAACAGTTACAATTCTGTCATCTAATGTTCACATCCTAAACACATTTCTAAGACATGCATTTTCTATTAGCAATGTAGTGTTATGAAAACAAATAGAAGTAAATTATTTTGCACATGGTGCATTGCTATAAAGAACTAGGCAAAATGCATCCAATGTACATGTAAGTCAGTCCCTTTGAAGTGAGAAGTTAGCAGGCTAATGAAGATAGTAGCTTTGAAAGCAAGGAAACCATTTGACAATTATTAGTTTTGGCATGTATTTCTGGGATCAAGGGATAAACAGCGCCAAGCATGTAATTAGACCACGTTGGTACAAAACAGTCTTATGGCACTGGAAATCTCATATATTTAACAGGCTTGGGTTTGAATGAAAATATTAAAAAAACACATTTCCTTATGTTCCTCAGCTTGTTCTCCAATTCTGTTGGCTTAGACCTTAGAGATGCTTGATAACTGGATGCCAGAAAGTATTATTGATGCAAGGCTACTTATAATTAAAAAGACAAGAAAGCAAGAGAACAAAATAGTAGCGGTGGCTTAAACAATTTCTCTGTAATAATGTCAGAGAACAGTGTAATTTCAGAAGTCTATGATGCATGACTCCGATGCCAAAAGCAGAAGCGATCCCAGCCAATCCAAGAGGCATATTAACAATCCAGTTCAATATCTTAAGATGACATGTGAACTTTATGTTTTGACAGATCATAATTGTTCCCTTCATCATAATTACGAGTCATTAAACTTCATTAGGAAATGTGATACAGAAAAGCAAACCAATCATTACTGCATTTCTGTTATCCAAAGCACTTTATTTTGTCTTCTTGTATCATCAAGAATACATCCCAGTAATGCTTAGTGTTTTTTCCTAATTGTCTGAGGTGGTAGCAAGTATTAAGTGATTAGTGAAAAAAACATGAATGTTTACTGACATATACTTCTATACGGTTTATCGTTGTCAAGCATATTATACGTACTGTACTGTAATGGGAGGAACCAAAGTGATTGTAAATTCATTCTGCGTGAAATAACAATGTGACACCACAGTGCCCTACAATACACAGCATTTAACTGAGTAAGTGAAAAAAAAAATTCTTCAAAATAAAACAAATATTTCATGTTAAATAAATGAAACACAAATGGTAACGGACAGTGCTTTTTTCCCCTTCCTGATTCCTGTGATGTAGTCAGGTATTTGCGTAAGGCTGCCAGTAAGGAGACCGGGGCCACATTTCCTTCGATTGGAGAGAACGACCCCCAGCCACGATGGACCCCCGATCGAACCGCAGGGGACCACGACTTCCACATTCACCGTGGCAACGTCCCGCATGGCTGGAACAGGGCTCCATTTATAGAGACCTGATCGGAGGTTATCTGTTCTGAAGCCATTGTGCAAACTACATGCTCGTTTACCAGAGCCCAATTCAGCACCCCCCCCCCCCCCCCCATCCTACAGTATCTCGGCGTCTGCAACGTCTGTAGAACCACAGACTCGATCGGCCGCGTAATTAAAGCTTCCAAGATTTCCCTGAAAAGAGACTGCATGCTATTGCAAGGGGTGATGCAATGCACTCCCTGTAAGAAAAATTAATCAATCAATCTAAAATATTAGCTAAAAAAACAAATACAAAACAAAAAACCCAAATATGTCTTTAAATCCAGGCATCCCAGCACGGCCACCGGGGATGTAAGACCACAGAGCGCTCCCTGCGCCCTGTAACCGTGGCGACAGAGCGGACTTTCCGCACGTCCTTGGGCGGCTCCTCTGGCATCTTGAAGGAGGAGGTGTCTGTTCCATTGGCAGATGGAGGCTGTGGCCCATGGTGCAGATCTCTCTCAGCGCTGGGCGTACGCTGGCGACCCCCGCTCAGTTCTCCGTGTTCCCCTGCAGGGCGGGGCGCAGCGGCTGCTGGGGCCGGCAGTCGGAGGGCTTTCGGACGGCGGGCGGGGAGCCGGGCTGGCCCGGGGGCGGGGGCTGTGCGGGCCCCTGCGCTGTCCTGCGCTCGCCTGGGGCCTTGGTGCTGAGGGCCCGTCTCTCCTCCCCCACCTGCAGCTGCACCTCACACAGCTCCAGCAGGGAGAGCACCTGGTCTCGCAGAGGCAGCGCCCGGAAGCGCCGCTGGGCCAGGTAGAAGAAGGCCTCTATGAAGGCCTGCAGGGCCATGCCTGAGACGCGCACACACACAAACACACACACACACACACACACACACACACGTGCACACGCACGCACACACACAAGCATGCATACATGCACGTATGCGCACACACACACACACATGCACACGCACACAAACACGCACGTGCACACGCACACACGCACACACACAGATTAGAGCTGGACAGCAATGCAAAAGTGCTCTGCAGATGTCTTGGACTTTTTCTATTCTGATGCATAAGCTCTACATCAAATATAAAATACATATTATTCAAACAAACAAATGCATACACAATGTCTTAAAGCATGTCCATCATGTCCTTTGCCAACCCCGGAAATACAGACTCAAGTACTTTATGGAATAGTTTTTCCACACTTTTTTAGTGCGTGTCTGCGTGTTTTATTGTCACATACTGATTAATGTCTATTAAAAACTTCCTTATGCATCAGAGGATAAATGTGCATTAGCTTCTGTGCAGCCGCATATATACAGACAACAGCCTATCACATTTCAAGCATGAATTTACACTTTCATACAGACTGCACACAAACTCCCAGACACTAAAAAATTAATCACATATCCATAGAGATAAAAAGACTATAAAACTCATCTGAAATCTGCCACAAGGGTGTTTAATCAGGGCCATCCATCAGCTCAATATATGCTACTGCTTAAAGTTTTTTCTTATTGTATATATTTGAAAGCATTTCTTCCTCTTTCTAATGAATAAGGTTTTGTAAATTTAATACTGCCTCATACATGCAGAGACAGCTGCTGAAAACTTCTGCGGCAGTCCTAAGTTTCTACCTGGTTTTTGTTTTTTTTGTTTTTTTGGCTTGAGCCACTTCCTGGCTGAGACATGTTTATACTTCATTTTTAAAAAAGGTCATCCTGAAGTAGTATAATTATTGCAGCTTGAGATGATAAAGGCAATTTACACACTACTGATTTTTCTTTAAACAAAATTTTAATTAGAGGTAACAACCCCACCCTTCATATACACTGGAAAAAATTATAAAACAAAAGAAAACACACACACACACAGACTTGACTAGTACAGAAAATACTGCAAATAGTACAAAATTGGTGAAAACTTTTTTAATGTGGACTTGAGTGACAATTTGGAAGTGGTTTAAAAATCCTGATGCAAATCTTTTTTTCTACGGCTGAAGAGATGGAAGTGGTTGCAAATTTGTTGTCAACAACTGCTTCCAAATCCATCCCTAGAGGTAGAGGGAAAGACGCTCACGGAATATCTATCAGAGATTATTAGTGCAACGCACGTCTCTCATTGACGTGTGTTAATAGCACCCTGCAGCACAGGTTCCTGGGTCCAGGGTCGGTTCACTTTAATGCTCCATAATATTCTACATTTAAATATGTACCCAGGCAGCCTATGGTCACGTATGCCAAATCCCCACCTCTAAATAAGAAATAATATTCAGAATAAGCGTTTACACTTGATACTGGGGTAGATTAGGCTTCATCTGGGTACCACCAAAATCCTGAGTGGGAGCATCTTACGCAGGCACAAACTCATAAATGTCTCCACAAGTTTTCATATCAGGCACTGTTCAAATTGCATTTAGATTAAATCAAGCCAGCTAATTAATGCAAACGAGAAAGAAACAAAGCTGAATTCATTCCATGACAGGGGCAAAACTCAGCAGGACAGAACCTATTTCCTGTTTGTTTGTTTGCTTTTTTGTGGGGTTATGAATATGCAAAACAGCTTTGTCTCAATTCTAAAGATAATGTGAAGCAGTCATGTCAGCGTTGTCTGTACAAGAACAAGACGCCCTGTCATGTTTACTGCTGACTGTCAGTTCTTGATTAGCACCTCTGTCACAGGACTCCGTCAAAGAAAATTCTGCACTTTAACAAATTAATACTATAATTAAAAATTACCGACAGGTGCAGAGTTATGACCTGTCAGTGTAACAGCATTCAGAAGTGTGTCTGTTTTTCTGACAGCCATGTACTTGCACAAAATTGTATTGCTAAATTAAAAATATGGAACCAAAGAGCGTCAAAATGTTAATGATTACGATCTGAGACAGGTACTATTGACTGGCCACACCCGCCTGCAATATTCCATTACTGTTCCAATCCAAATAGCTTTAGCATGCACGAATGTTCCCTATAGTAGCTTTCTTGCCGAAGGAAAGATGGGAAGGGACAGCATGTCATGCATGGATCCAGAGTGAAGTAGAGGATAAAGTGAATAAAAGTGTAAAGTTGGCCTCTTGCTATGGTGTACCAAGTCCTTGAACTACAGAGGTAACAAGCTGATTCAGAGCATACATGGTGAGGTATGAGCAGAGCACACACAAGTGCAGCAGGTTCTTGCTTAAGATATGACAGTTAGAAGTGCAGACAAAAAAAGCAAGAATCTTAATTATTGAGTAATAATTATCTGTTCTACAAAACTCAACAGCGGATTGATTCATGATTGACCACTAAACGTCTAGCTAACACCAACATGTATGGGGGATGTACTCTCCTGCATAGCTAATAATTTGAGTAAAAAGTATAATGGAATATTAATTCTGTTAAATATATTTTTCTAAAATAAACACATACTTTATAGTACACTTATGAGTTACATCTCATATAACTTGTAAAGAAACACTAGACTTGATCAAAATAATACCACTGTTGATGTGCTTGTTTGCAGACAAGTAAATGGCTTGGTGGAGGCCTACAGACAAAAAATGTTTCGAATCATGATGCTATAACATATTTAAAAATCCAGACAGACTGCAGTAAATAGCATAATTGACAGGCATATCTCATTTCTGTAAGTTGGGTGACTCACACACTTCTTATTTGAGCATAAAGATTTAAATAGCACAACGCTGAAATATGGATAATTAAATAAGTGAGTACTCGGCTGTTACATTAGAATAAGGCACAGAGCACACAGACTGCTGTAACTTAACTGCCTCCTCTACAGTCACCCCATGTATATCTATTTAAAGACCCGGTGCACTAGGTGCAGGTCTGGATGCAAATCTACTTGAGAAGCAATTTATAAGTGAATGAGCTCTCTTCGTGAATTTGTGGTATTTTATGGTAAGAAAGTATTCAGGACGGAAGAGAGGAAAGAAAGTATTTTAAGGATATGTGAGGATCAGACTTCGACAGCCGCAAGGCTGAAAAACTTGCTTCAAATGCAATTAGCGATTTCAGATCGTGAAAATGTCTGATTATAATAGAATACATTGACTAGATAGGAAGTACCAGTTTCCCGAGAAAAAAAAAAAACACAAGAAGATGAATGAATTAAAAAAATGAGAGGAAGAGTGACTGCACGCATGAAAGAATGAATAAGCGGATAAATGAAGAACGGGGAACACGGGGAGAGCAATGGTGGCTCTTTGACGTGAAGTCCAGAGACGTGCGGATCTCTCCGTTTATCTCTAAGCGGCAGCTGTCACGGTAGCGAATCAGAGGGTTAGTTACGGGCTGGCAGGAAGGAACGTCAGCACTGTGTGGAGGACGCGGCTTCACCACACGCACAGAGGACATTCACATCGTTAATTGGAAAGGGGAAGAACCACGAGACCAAAGATAAAGCATGAAGGTCGTGTTGCTGGGGGATGTAGGGTTTAAACATTCGCGTTCGGGTGACGAAAGGTTCGGTGGAATTCCTGAGCAGTGAATCCACGCTAATTAAGGTCCCATCCATGCCAGCGTTTGTTTACAATATGCCTGTCCACACAAGCTTCCTGTGCTCTTTTGTTCTTACACTAAAAGAATTGTCGATTCACAAGCATGGCTTAATTAGGAGAAATTATGTGCCAAATAAAACCGAGGGAACATCTTTTTAGTGACGCCTGGCTCACAAAATACAGGCAGTGGGAGAGGGGGAAGAGGGAGGGAGAGAGAGAGAGAGAGAGGGGGATAGAGGAGAGAATTGATGACACCCGTGGGAAGGAGCATGCCGTCTCGTGGGCTGCTGAATGCTAAAGTAACTCTGCCAGCCATGACAGACGCTAGTGTTTTCTGAGAAGCTGCTGGATATTCAGTTTTATTATTCTGTATTCTGGGAAGCTCTCAGGCAGGATATGACCTTGATCCAGATTCAGTTTGCTTGCAACATAGGTAATTTTTTTTGTAAAGGACCTGAAAAGCAGTTTTACACAATTGTTCCATGGAGAGTGAGAAGAACAAACAGTCTTCGGGAAATCATTCATTAAATAAACCAGTGATTCCTAACCCAGCGGACGATGTGACATTCTTTCAACGCCACTGGGGAGATTCTGAAGCAAGAGACAATGTTTTATCACAATGTCAACAATCCACCACTAGCTATCACACTTAAATGGAAGAACAGACTGTACAGTTTCCTGTAAGCAACATTTTATCACAAGCTAAATTCTTTCAGACACCAAGTAAACACCCTTAAAAGTGTGCCACATCATGTGCTTTTAGGCACATCTTTTCTTGTGACTTCAGGGAGTCGCTTTTCCGATACCATTTTCCTGTGTGCAAGACAACACTCCCAGCAGGGAGAAGATCAATAGGTGTATAATACCAAACCTCTACTCCTCCTGCACTCCATGAACTTGAGAGAAGCTTTTTGACAACAGAGTTTCATTCCAATCCATCTGTCTTTGCTCTGAATGCGAGGGAAAACAATCCCAAACAATAATTAAGGCCAGGCTCTTCGGAGAAAATGGCGGAGCACAGATGGCGAGCGGGCGCCTGTATCCCAGCAGTGCCGTAGTGAGAGGCTCTGGCAACCACTCAAGTTCTCCCTAAACTTCGGAGGCACTGGGAGTCAGTCGTTTGTCCTCAGTTTAACACCTCGTCTTTGGAGCGTAAGTGCGGTCTCCCCGAAGCCGCTTTTTAATTGGCTGGCGTGAACGCTAGGGCCCCTAGGAGGGACAGAACAGGGGGGCGGGGCAAGCGGAGGTAAAATCAGAGCGAAAAATGTATCAATAGATCCAGGCACTAATCTCAAGCATGCAGGAGATTGGGAGTGCTCAAAACAGCCAAAATTGCGGAACCTGAGTGAAGGACAGGGCAGTGGAGGGAAAGAAACCTGAGGGGGTGTGTGTGGGGGATGGGGGGGGGGGGGAGATGGAGAAGGGACAGAGTGTGATAAGAGCCAGCATTTCTCAAAAGCCTGAATCAGCCTTTCTCCATATCCAACATGACACTTTCTTATACATAATACAAATCTTATTCAAATTTTAGAAATATAAATATAACACCATTTGAACCGTATTCGCTTTGCAATTATTTCCCACAACAGTAACGAGCAGAATTTCACTGGGTTTCAGTTCACTGTTTTTTGTAAACACACACACACACACACACACACATATACACACACACGTATAAAAACCTTTCCAGATCAGATAATACGATTTTGAAGAAACATTCTCGTCTACCTATTTTCAGCATTAAGTCCTAGCCTGCTGTGAATAATTCATTCTGGCCTAGTTTTCTGAATATTCTGGCATGACCCTAACTTAATTCAGGACCACTCCTCTCATTATGGGAATACAGTGTGAATGTGTTTTTTTCTCTGTTTCTTAAATGGTCAACACACAGGTTTTCGCTAAATTGTATTACCAGACAGTCTGCTCGACCTCAAAGATAATTAAAGGTTACTGCTAATATTTCAGGCGCGTTGATGATAAAGCCAAAGAACTCTACTTTAAAAAAAAGAAATCTATTGTTGTTATATCAGCACTGTTCAGCAGCAGACAGTGTATGAGACGGTATTGTTCTCATGAGTACCTGCTTCCCTTGAGTCAGACGCCATGCCGGTCCAGCGCCGTGTGATGTCAATGTAAAGAATGTCCACGGACGCCATCGACAAACTAGTGCTACTGAGCTTGCAGTTTCTGCAGACACAAGCAAATCGCATAACTCAAGTCAACAGCGTTCATACATGAACACTGAACAAACCTAACATTGTCCAAAAACTACTGAGAGACACATGCAGGAACATCTTTATGCAATCTGCGTGAACATCCGTTTGCGCCACAAAGCAGTACAATGGCTGAAATGAAATGCTCGTAAGAGCCACTCCTTAACTGAATTCACCTTTGCAGGAGAGTGAGTTGAAGCAGGGAATAGAATCAGCAGTAGCATAAGAGC
The DNA here is from genome assembly GCF_018555375.3 of Anguilla rostrata. NCBI lineage: Eukaryota > Metazoa > Chordata > Actinopteri > Anguilliformes > Anguillidae > Anguilla > Anguilla rostrata. The sequence goes on from NC_057946.1 coordinate 16,876,099, forward strand.
GGGGGCGCGCACTTTAAGTCAGACACCGGAGCTTGGTTACCTGATGAAGGTGCGAAATCCCGTGGGGCCCAGCCGCATGGTCGCCTTCACTCCTAGGAAGCGCACAAACAGAGCAGCAATGCGCTCCACCATGCGCAGGTAGTTGAACTGCTTGGTGTACTTGGGGAAAACTTGCTTCAGACAGAGCGAGGGCAAGGTGTGCCCCACATGGACCCCATCCCCCGGCTCGGCCTTGTCTGGTGACCCCACCTCCAGGATGTCATCCTGCAGCTCTGACCCATTGCCTAGTGGGAGTGACCTGTTGCCAGGGAGAAAAGGGCGACATGACGCTTCATAAAGAATAAAGACAGCATAACAGCACATCCCCCACAAATGACGCAATATTCACAACCGTTCACCATTCAAAATGTTGGTGCAACATTAAGAGGGGTTGTTCTCAATTGACTCCTCAATAAGATAAGATATACTTTTGTTGAACCCCGTGGGGTAATTTGTCCTCTGCATTTGACCCATCCTAGTTACTTAGGAGCAGTGGGCAGCCACAGTGCAGCGCCCGGAGACCAACTCCAGTTCTGAGGCCAGTGCCTTGGTCAAGGGCAACTGCAGGAGCGCACCTAACATGCACGTCTTTGTAACATTACAGTACATTACATACAACACACCTGTCGACGGAAATCAATTTCATGTCCAATGTGAAAATACATCTTTAAAAAACTACACAGGGACAACACCCAGCTGAGATGTAAAGAGCACACTTCAAGGCAATGCCCCTTGCATGGTTGACTGATATATGTCCAACTGAACACTTTATTAGTCTGTTTTATCATCCTATGCTTGGGAATGAGGGTACATGAGATGATCGATAGATGCCTAAATTGTTGCGGATGTTGAGCGGGATGAATAACTGCCTAAATGCTAGAGCTTGAGCTTAATTCTCAAACTGTGCAATAAATTAATAAGCCTGTAAGGCCAGGCTGGCGCCAGAACGTGTGCTGGGAGCAGAGGAAATGATCTATGGCTGGTGGAGAGAGAATTCGTCTTGGCAAGGCAGATAGCGATCTAACTCCCCCACCCCTTTGTCACGGCGGCTAACTAATGTCACACCTGCTTCCTATCGACACGCTGCCAGAAGGCCCACCCTTCATCGGGCTGTAATGAGGACTTTAGATCAAATAAATGGAGGAGGTTTTCGGGCGAGCGCTTATCTCAATTTGTCTGGCTCGAATTGGGCCAGATGTATGGATACACTCCCTCTGACAAAATGGCAGTGCATAACGGGGACCATTTACCTGATCCATGTGAGAAATGCTGACCCCCCAATGCTGGAAAATTTTGGAATAATAAAGAAAAACACCTGTGTTGAGTATCTGTGTTAAGGACCAGTATACCAAAGGCTGTTTTAAAACTTAACTCCAACTGGAGGATAGTGGTATTGTAGCGAATGGAATGTATACTCATATTTTTAGTTAAAACAACATGAGAGGATGTTCAATGATCTTGCATTCAAAGTAAATACCTTGGATTTAAAATGGCTTGCGCTTTCATAATGTATTTGTGAACGTGAACAATTAGATTTGTAAAAAGGCAAAGTTACTTTGATTTAAATGTGAAAAACTTTACTTGGAAATTGGGTCCTGGGGTCAACACTCTGCATCTACAATGATTTATAGCGCAATTGACTTTTAATTGCAATTTTAATGTACTTGGGTCTTTGATGGACTGCTATTTTAAGGGAGTTCAAGGGTTGAGCGTGGGTTGTGCGCATAGCTAGGTCTCAGCATGGAACGCATACGCTCACTTTAAAAGTTCTTTAGCACAGTCTCCCAAAGCACTAGATTGATATTTAATGGAGGTGCTACTCTAATGTCATATCTCTTGATAGAGGCAGACTTTTGCAGGGGTTTCAAATAATCTAGGTACTGCAAAACAAAAACCGTCACATGAAAAAAATATGACCAGCATAATACAATGGAAATTCAGGTCCTTTTTTTTAGCCACTAGCGCAGTATGTATGAGAAATTAACCGCCAAGCATTAGCGGACAGATTTTTAAGGGCTTGAACTTACTGTAGGAACACCAGTTAAAATAAGCTTGAAAAGCCCGGCATCGAAACAGAGCATTAGTGGGCCAACCGCACACCAACTCATCTCTCCTAATGCCAATAAAGTTTTACAAACATTTGTCCCATAATTTGGTGTTGAAAAGCACCCCCACAAACAGGAAAGCAGGTTAGTAGCAACACTACTAAAACAGTTAATATTCTCCACATCCTTCAACTATAATAATGTTATGTGCAAAAATACTAAGCAATTCCCTCACCCAGAGAACAAAGGCAAGCATATAATGGGTGCCTAGCTACATTTTCCATCTTTTATTGCTTGTACAAATAAAATATGCACACAAATGTGAAACTAGACATTTCATATTTAAAGCTGAACTGTTGTGCTGAACAAAACGTGTCTAAAGAGCATGTTACAACCATTCCAAATGCCAGTTTCAAAAACACATTCAAGAGCAACTCTAGATTCACATCATTTCAGCAAACAGGGAACTGTGGGAAATAGTCTAGTCTAGTAAAAGTGTCAAATGCTGCATTTTACCATAATTATTGCTGGATAAGCTCCAGTTTGGGAGGGGCCTCAACATAGGGACTTCAAACTTAAAATGTCAAACCTAGTCACTAATATATTCCTTCACAAGGTCATGTACTTAAATGAAACTTACATGCAAATTCTCTCATTTGCGATGTCATTATTTTTGTATTGACGTCACTGCAACACAGGCTATCAATACTGCAAATGCATTTATTTGTGACCTACCACATTTTAAAAGTATTTTACAGATAAATAAAACATTGCTCATACCTCTACTTGTTTTAGACTGAACATAATGAGCTCAGATTTCTCCCCACTGACTAACATCACTGTGCTCTTTGCCGTGTCTCATACTAACACTGGGCTCTTAATGACAGTAACCTCCTTAAAATGCAAAACCCCGGCTACGAGGCACTCACTCGCTTTACCCATTTATCCTCCACTAAACGAGCAAATGGAATGAAATCTCAGAGAAAGGGCACAAACCGAAGTAATGGAATCTATTTTCAGTTTAACTGAAAGAGGCCCAGCTGCAGAGGTGCAGCCCCCTCAGACTTCAGAGCCAGCAGAGCCAGCAGAGCCACAGAGCCACAGAGCCAGCAGAGCCAGCAGAACCACAGAGCCACAGAGCCAAAGAGCCTTCAGGGCGCAGAGCCGAGCGCGTAATTGAAAGAACCAGGACCCGGTGAGGTTCTGCTAGCTTCAGCTTCTGTTCCCGTCCCAGGCCAGATGGCAAGGCCCTCCTGCGAGAGTCAGGGATGGGGTGGCGGGGGAGAGGAAACCTTTCAACGGTTCAAGGAGAGACAAAACAATTATTCCTAAATTATGCAAATAGCATGCAAAGTGCGCACCTTGTTTTCAGCTGTACAGGCGCGGGCGAGACATGAACAGACACAGTGTGAGCAGACAGTCCACCCTCCGGCTAAAAATGTTTCCTCCTATGAGCAACCGTAGGGCTGTCTCTGCCCACTGGTTTCCTCTCACTTTAATATCAGTGATGACGTGCAGAGGCACTGAGAAGAGGGCATCAGCCAACTTTTTCTGAATACCAGGACTTTTTAAAAGCTTTTAAAAGTACTAGGATTTATGGGCTCAGAGCTCATATAACAAACTATGATAATTTTGATAAGTAATATTGAAGTCTATAAATAACAGAACACAAATGTGCATGTAGCTCATATACTAATGGAGCCTTCTATTAGAAATAAATTATGTTAAATAAAATGTTATCCAGCTTCTGATTTTTTTTTTTTTTCTTTTTGAGGAGACAAAAACTTTTCAAAAAGCCAAAGGTTACATTTAGCTTGAATGAGAAAATGCCCTTGAAAGGACTCAAATAATATTATATTAAACAATATTAAGAGATAGACAGAGTTCTGCTAGCGGCAGCTGTTGAGGATTTGAGTGTCCTTTGGTCCCCTCTAATAATACTCTCTCACTGTGTGGAATAATTAATCCAAACCCTGAAGGTATTTCAGCACAATTCTGATGCAGTTGGATGCAAAGGCTAATGTAGATTTTCATAAAGCATTACATCATCTCCTATATTCCTTTCCAATTTCATGGTAGACTTTCACTGAGGGACCCATTCTTGTATCAGCAGTAGCAGTAACACGTGGGAAAAGCTGCTACTGTTGTTATGGGTGAGGTCGTGGTACGGTGGGTGTAATATAAAATTCTAGCCAGTAGCATGGTAGCTTTATGTCAAAAAATTAATATGCCTTCCCATCTATGACAACCACCTCATAGCACTAATGGTAGCAGTTTTAGTGACACTTTGCCAGTATTATGGACCCCGACAGAACAAGCCTCACTTAACACACTACCATCTCCATTACTGTGAGAGCTTTACAATAGCATTCAGACTGGCAAAATGGAGCTAATGGAGCTCCAAACAGCACTGGCTATACTCACTGGTCACTACTGGCTCCTGAAGTTACAAATTAATTGACCACAAGACTGCTAACTATGTAAACACATTACATTACATTACAGGCATTCAGCAGACGCTCTTATCCAGAGCGACTTACACAATTTTTACATAGCATTTTACATTGTATCCATTTATACAGCTGGATATATACTGAAGCAATTTTGGTTAAGTACCTTGCTCAAGGGTACAACGGCAGTGTCCTACCCGGGAATCGAACCTGCGACCTTTCGGTTACAAGTCCAGTTCCTTACCCACTGTGCTACACTCCGTCCCTCCACTGCCCTCTAAATAAACATCTGAATGAATTAGCAGTGACGCTGAAGGACTACACTTACATAAAGTTTGACATTTGTACTGCTTGTACTTGACAAAAGTTTAACAACAAACTCTTCCGGTGAAGACAGATTGGCTGTCAAAGATCTAACAGCTCTGGAATCTTTACCTCAGCTGTACTGAACGGTCTATCAATTAACTGGAAATAGGGGGGGGGGATGATAAGAAGCCTGCAAGACATAAACGCCCTTAAGTAAAATATGAGCCAGCATGAACATAACCCTAAATTCTCAAGCTGAGAATGCATTGGCAAAGGCCACCTACTGTAACCTTGAGCTCATTAACCCCCCCAACCAAACATAAAAAGCTAGAGGACACCCTGTGAGATGATGTGAGAGCCAAAGAACTTGAACTAGCGCAGAAATGGCCTGCACAGGCAGAGATCCTTAAGGTCTATATACACAGAAAATACTCTCTGGATGTAGAATACTACAAATCTGAAACATTTAATTACCCAAGAGAAAAAGCAACTGCTTTATCACATATTAAGTGATTATCCTGTCCCACTGCATAAAATTTGCACTGGGGCCAAGAGATCTCAAAATTGTACTTTGGTTGCTAAATGGTGAATCAAGCAGAGTTATAGCGGTATACATATATATGACAAATATATATTTTAAAACGTAATAAACTTAATTAAGTAATTTGTTCATTAGTATCCAAGTATTACACATTCAGGCAATCTTTTAAGTGCATTTTCATTACAGTATTTATTCAGCATATCATAATATTTACTTTCCTCTTCCAAGCCGTAATGGGTCTTGACTGCAATGAGCTCTTTTTGGAGGGAATCCCTTGATTAAGAAGTTCAAGAACTACTGTCGCACAACAACACACCTGGGATTCACTAAAAGATGAACCTTCACTCACCAGGCATGTAGTAAATACAAAATACACACTCAACAGAAAAAAACATTAATGTTACAATCTGCTTTTATTTTGGTCCTTCTTCCTTCTTAGTTTCTCAAAATTACTGCCATGTGCTTTCTCTGTATCACACTGGCCCTTTGCTGATGTGTGGAAAACAGTCTTCCCTAAGGATCGCATTAGCATGTGGTGAATTTCAGAGAAACCACATTGGATCATGTGACCAGGTGGCTGGCTGTCTAGTGTAGCTGGGATGCAAATATCGCCGTGCCCCCAGTAAATATCCAGCACTCTGCATCACCTGTAGCAATGAGCAATTTCACGTCCTCGCAAATATATCTTACAGCACCACCATCCCCCTTAATCAACCCCAGCACACGGCCCATCATTTTTATTCTAATGTTGCTGTGGCTGTCATGCCCACTTAAGAGATTTGATGGATGACCTTATGGATGGCGTTCTGTAGAAGCAATGATTAAAGTGTGGTGATATCCCTCTCCAGATAGGAGTAACTGAGCAGAGATTCTTTTTCTGATTTACAGTGCACCTCTTTCCAATTACGCTCTGACGGGTGCTCAGATGACATTTATCCAAACTTAATACACTCGTTCTTTCTTTCCCTTGGAAGCCCCCCCCTCCCCCCACAATGTCTCTCTTCTTCCCAAAGGTGAGAGGGACAATTCCTCCGGGTATCAACATGAAATATAGCAGCAGGTACACACAAAAGCATTTCTTAGCAGGTCATGGACAGTCCTGACATAGTATCTTAACAGAATGTGAAATAGGAGTATCTATCTGCTGTTTCAAACAGTGCCCCCACCTCAAGCCACCTGATTTCCCCACAGTTTAATCAACAAAATATGATGATTCATTTGGATGTACGTACAGACCACAGAACCATGCTTAATCTTGAATTTAGCAAGTTCTGTGACGGCAGGCACCACACTCAAAGTCAAAATCAGGACTGACCTGAGATAACCCTCAGGGGGAGGTGGAATTCGCCAGAGCTCGACCGCTTGCAGGAGGTCGGCAGTGAAATGAGATTCCACAAGGCTGGCAGGGATGGCCGCAGCTCAGAACACTGCCCTGAGCACCGCGGCAATCAATGAAAGAAAAACAGGCTCGTTTTTGTCTGTCAATTTCTCCTCTCCTCTTCATTTGACCTTGTAGCAGCCTCTGGTTACTGGAATAAGGAATACTGGAACACACTAGACTCGTGTGCTCTTGTATAGATCCCACTAACGCGTGTAAGAAAAAAGTACAGGGACCAGATTGGGTTGCAGAAGGTCCGCTTCAGAAGCAAAATATTCTCAAGTGATACAAATGCCTGTCAGTCACAGTTATCTTCACACTGGATACCTGCTGGTAATGAAACACCTTTGGAGGCAGAGCTGTTGTTCGGCTCACAGAATAACTGACGTGATTGCAGTCATTGTAATCCAGGGCTAGCAAATGCAAGCTGCTGTTTCATCTAACAAGACATTGAGGTAACCTTCACAGACAAGACAGGCTCTCTCAGCTTCACTGGCTTCACTCTACCTGTGAAAGTGGCTCTTCAGGGCAAAACCCTGTACCACAGGTAGACAATACAGCCATGTCCTGCCCACATCTATTACAGGGCTGTTTCCCTTTCAACATAAATAATGTATGACATTGACTGGAAATCAGATGAATGTTTAATGAAATCAATCAAAGTCAATAGAGGAAAAGGGAAAATGATAACTGGGCAGTCCGGGCCAAAACCCTGGTCGAATTATGGAAGGCCAGAGTTATTCTACACTTTAACAATTCACAATAAGAAAATACATATATTGTTAGCCTACATATTTGTGCTACCATAAATTTTAACAGCAGATATTCTGTCTCATAGAATATTTATATTTTTCCATATTCAACCCATATTACCCATTTTTATTTATTTTTTCATATTCTGTCAATCTTTATTAATACGGTCACACAACTAGATGCCGTTGATTGACAATAATTAGAAAAAAGAAAAAGGGAAAAAAGGAGGCTTGTTTAAAGATAGAATTCAATTGCTTTGTGTTGGTTGAGAAGAGTTAGCATTAAAAAACAATTGGATGACAGACATTCAATGTTTTGCCATAAAGCCAATTTTTAGACATATTTTGTTTTCATAAAACATAAATATCTAATGAATTAAATAAATACTACTTTGTACTTAATGCAGAAGACTTGAAAAGTATGATAAGAAAGACTACTGAAATCACATAATGACCTTCTTAAGCATTAGTTTCTTTTTCCAATTGCCCAAGTCAATGTCAGTCTAAAATTATTTGTCATTTATGATTCCAAAAAGGGAACTCAGTGACTGGGGGAGCAACTCAGGAGAGATTAGAAGCAGAAAGCTGAAAACTCAAAGTGGCCGAGATTCATTGCCCTTTTCGTTCGGCTCCAAGACTGTCATTACTTAGTGCCAAGTGTACGTGGTTATTTTTGGTCCTCCTGCCTCTAATCACTCCATAATACGCTTGTGAAGTGAAGCACTTTAGAAGCTCTATTTTCCAGAATCAATGTCGCACTGCGCATGGGTGCAGTCAAAGGCACAGTGCGTGGTGTACTCGGCGTAGCATACTGGGCAGAATTAAAAAATGGCCTAAATGTTTATTATGGGTTCTATAACTAGCCCTGTTACCTCACAGCAAGAAGGTTCTGGGTTCGAATACCGGCTTGGGTCTTTCCGAGTTAGCATGTTCTCCCCGTGTCCACAGGGGTTTCTTCTCACAGTCCAAAGACATGCAGATTAAGTTAATTGGAGGCCAAATTGCCCCTATGTATGGGTGTGTGTGTGAGTGAATGGTGTGTGTTCCCTGTGATGGACTGTCCAGGTCATATTCCTGCCTCTTTCTGCATGCATGCTGGGATAGGCTCCAGCACCTCCCGCCACCCTGACCAGGAATAAGCGAGTATAAATAATGGACGGGTGGAGTATCTTATCCCTAATGACCTGACTACATAGACAAAATAAGTTAATTTAAAACATGAGAATCCACAAACGGATCCAATCCCACATTTTGGCAATAAACCGAAAACACATGACCTTCCTAATTGGTTGCTGGTTTAAACATCCATGCACAGCATGCTCTTTAGAACCAACAGCGTTTTGTCCCATAAATATTGCTTATTATTAATGATTTATGCAGTATTTTTGTTACTTCTGTTATAACTGTCCCGCACATACTTCGCCGTTGTAACATCGGACTATGTTTGTTTAAATTGTGTGCAAACCGTTTGTGATCACCTCAAACTTTCATTGTAGCTGACAAGTGTACACTTTTTGTAGTTGAATTTCACAGCTTTTGATAGCATTACTTCCAAGTAATTCCGCAAAAAGTGAAAACTGTTACAGTTCTGCTGGTTCAGCCCCATATATCACGACTGGTAATGATATTCTGTGACCATTAGTAATTTGAAATTAAGTATAGATGCCAAAAATAGCTTTATTCTTTGCATGAATACTATTATTTCATGTAGAAAAATACTGGACAAGGCAATACATGTTCAAGGTGATTAAAAAATTCCATCAGTAAGATACAGTACATTAGACTGCTCAATTATGTTGGTATGAACTAATACATATAGGAATTTGTAATGACTGTTTCACTCAAATGCTAATTGCTTTGGCATTTTTTAATGTTGATGTTACATTTATTGCATGTTACATTTATTATGCCAAAATGGGAGATTGTTGTAAAATACTGCATTAATCATCAAAGCAGTATACAAGCAGTCTATCCATAATTTGTGCCAGTACTGTTGCTACCATTTTAACTAGTCAATTAAAATAAAAAGATTGTTCAAGCAGCATTTATTGTCATCCTTCTCATTACAGACCGGTGTAAGATAAATAATGAAATGCAGGACCACGATGCAATATAAGAACAGCAATAAACAATTAAAAATAGAAAGAAATTTAAAAAGAATTAAAAAAAGAAAAAAGACAAGGAACAATAAATGCAAAGTAATCTTCTGGGATTTATATCAAAGTCAAATTGGATAGCATATGATCCACGAAAATCGTTGATTGCCTTTTGAATAGACCATGAAACACGCATGAGGTCTGGGCAGGCGGGTGGCGAACGACGCAAATGGCAGACTGGACTCACCCAAAAATTCTGATGAGCTGCCAAAATCACACTGTATCATACGATATTGACTTGACACACCCCCAGCAGTGTTTACCCTCCCACTTTTGTGCACGGCGAGTCACGAAATTACCAAGTAGCTCAGGTGCGTAAAAACATATGCTGAAAATACCACTTCACCAGTGCAACGGCTCGCAACACCCCCCAACGGTTGGAAGGCTGTGGTGCCAGTTCTGATGCACATTTAAAGAAACTGCGACAGGTGAGAAATAAATGCAATTTGATCCATTCCTGTATGTCTCATAAATACAACCCAATAGCTGAGAAACAGGGCACATTTCTTATGCGTATCAGAATGACAGTTCTTCTCCCTCCATGAAGAGGCCCTGGGGACACAGGGCCTGTATAGAGTCTGAAGCTCACATTCTAAAGGAACAAAATGTGCCATTTACTTGCTTGCTGAGACCTATTTAAGACAAAATGACATTGCTTACAAAACACATTACGCATTTTGGTTTTGTAGTTATTTTTAAAGGAGCAATTATCATTAACACACCCCCTCAGTGGGTGACAGACGTGATCTGACAGGGGTTCCAATTAAGAGCTCTAGCTGCACTATAGCACTCAATATCAGGGTCATTGCAAATGCATATCTCCAACCCACAGCCTGCCTAGGTGATCTGAAATCCACCAATCCTGGTGCACAATGGTTCATAAATCACACAGGCCAAGACAGCACTTCCTGTGCAGCAGAAGCTCAGGAGTAATGAGGTAGGTGTGAGCTGCAGACTGCTAGCGGATGATAGCATCACACTCCAACCACTTTGATGGGCACTTTAATAGAAGCATGCCAGAGAGCTGCGTCTTGCATCAATATTAGCATTAATATTTAAACACTTACAGGCACAATAAGGCATCGGAATTATGCAGTACCTGTATTCTGGTATATTAAACCCCGAGACAGTTCATTATTAAGTTTTCTGAAGAGCAATCACTTTTATACTGGGGACTGTGGAAGTGGAAGGCGTGGTTTTTCAGAAGAAAAACTGCAAATAAAGAATCCACCTACAGAACACCTGATTTTGATCACCATCTTCAATAACCTTTCAAATCCAAAGACTTGCCCTATTTGCATAATTTCCCAATTTACATCCAACTTCCCTAGCTACTGAACTTCTGTAACATTCTACTGATGCTTTCATTGAACACACTGCAATTTGCTAAGCTGGCAGATTTTGATGGATGCTTGCAAAATGAGCAGTAGTGCCTTTAGATGCACACGACTGAGATAGGAGACTCCAGAATTTACGTATTAGAAGGCCCAATTCGACAATGACCCCCCAGAGGAGTTTTACTGCCTGCTTCAGGTGCTTCAATATGCTTAATTGCCATTAACACCAGAAAGGTGGCATACCTCTCAGGTATAATGTCTGCAGCAGAACAGCACTCTTCCCACTCACTGTGCTAAATTAAAGCATCTGCCTTCAGTGTGTGTGGTCAAAGAGAATCATAAAAACAGAGATATATAAGCAGAGTCCCCATAGCACACTTCAAAAGAATCTCCTAGAAAACAGTCAGAAACAGCATGATAAGGCAAACAGTTGCACATTGTCAACCCTTTCTTGTCATAAACTGTATTACTTTAAAATATGCCTTCGAAAATCCCCTCTGCCTATAATATTTACGCAAGCACCGTTGATCCCAGCCTTGGGGGAAAGCAAGGACTGGTTTATTGGCTTTAAAAGCGTACTCTCCCATTTTGCTCTACCCAGCTGATTCAGTTATTCAGCTCGTTTAATGGCGGGTGCACGACATCTGATTCCAGATTTTGGAAATCGGGGCACGGCGCTTGGCACCTCCCTTAACGATAAAGACATCTGCTCCGGTCCGTGATCCTGAAAACAGCTGCCCGGCGCGAGAAGGGGCTGGAATACTGATGGAACCCCGCGGAGCGCGTGCGTGCGGGTTTAACCGCGGACACGGGCGGAAGGGAGCCCCTGCGGAACCCTGAAGCCCGCGTGTCTCACTCTCTCGTGGGTGCGCCTCAAACGCCGCGGCGACCAGGAGGAGGAACGCGCAGACACTCTGAGGCAGCTGACAGCTAGTGCAGTACGCCTTTAAATAATTATCTGCGTTGGGCTCGGCTTCACTGGTAGGATGTTGAAACAGCGCTGTGGGCTTTATCATAAGCTGGCATTCGCAATTGCACAGCTGCATGTAATGTGGCACTCAAAATGATTTTTTATAACAGTGTTAATTGGTAAAATGACAAATTATAGCTATTCATTACATATAATGCTGAATGTAGTCCATGAAAATATGAACAAAACTAAAAAGCAAGAAGCAATTATCTGTCTGTAAAGAAATACAACTTAATAGTTTAATTTAAAACCTTAAATCCAAACATGTGCATTGACAGGATTCAGATTTTGGATCCTGGACTGAAAGCAGTGTAAATCAGTCAGATAATCAGTGCATTCAGTGTTCCAACATTGAGAAGTACATTTCTAAGCATTCACATCATCAGTATCATATTTTGTGTGACTCAGAATAATGGCCAATGAGTTTTTGCTCGCACAAATGAAACCATTGCAATTTACAGCTTACAGCTGTTTTACATTGACAGGCTCCCACCAGACAGGCTCTTTAGCGATAGTAACTGAAGTGTGTTCAGGGATAATTTTCCAAGCAAAAATATATATTACTACTACATGCAGTTTATGCTTGGAAAACATAATAATAGGAATGCTAGTTAGTGTGTGGACCTCCTGAACTAACAGAAAATATTGCTGCAATGAGACAGGCTGATTTCTACAACATTACAAACATCCCAAAAAAAACGAGACTGATATCTAAAATGTGACCTTAAATGAGATGAAGCACTCATTCCAGGCACTAACAATACTCTTTCTCTCCTCATACAAAAGCTGGGACTCAAACCTGAAAACCAGTCCAAGCTTTACTCAGGCAAAATGTTTTCAGCTTGATAAGGGCTCATCATGATAAAGCCCCAAAATGCCGCCCCTTAGTGACATTTTCAATGCATAAGGAAACTTTTGCCTAAGAAAAGTAGGAAATGCTCCACAATAACACTGCTCTAATGGGTTTCTAACATAGCTTATAAGGGGACTGTTATGACAATCGCAACAAAAGAAAACTGCTGCCATATCAAGACTGGGCAGGGTTTGTCTGATGGATTTGATGTCTAGATTAGGGTTTTTGAGCGATCAAAGAAAATTGCTTTGAATGAAATCGCTCTACCGTCTAATCTTCACTCAGGGCAAGTAACATATCAAACCGCAGCTATTAGAGGATCTCAGCGAAGCTGTTGAGAATGAGAATATGACTACTATAAAAATCTGAAGACTTACACTTGCTTATCTCTGTCAAGAACTGCTTGAAAGGACTGGTGGGCAGAAAAGACTATCTCGAATCTACAATCTATCTGCACAACTGCAGAGATGCAAAATATGAACTGATTCCAGTGTTCTATTTTTTCTGGCATAACAAGGTATTGAATTGATGTTTCCAGAAGGTCAAGTCAATTTTTCAGCTCCATTTATTTTCATTTTGGAGATCATTACTGAACAAGCAAACAGCATTTTGCCACAGACATGGTCTCATCTGCTTCCTAGTTCACAGTGATCTAATGAAGACATCAGAGATTTTGGCATGAATAGTATGCAGTGTCTCTTAATGGTAGTCTGTTTTTGACAGCCAACCTCCCAACAAACACGACTCCGGAGAATCCTGCAGACAAAGAAAATGACATGATTAATTCATTCTCATTTTCTTCCTATATCACTCAACCCAAGAAGAGCCGAGATGATTGCATTTTTGCGGCACATCAAATCTAATGGGCAAATTAACAAGCATGAGGAGCAGACATACATAATTAGCAATTTCCCTCTCCAGTCATTGGGCTCGGTTACACTATCTGCAAAGTTGACAGAAAATATTCCTGGGAAAACAGGATGACAACGCTAAACTTTTTCTCCATTAGTTTAACACCAGCTCTGTCATGTGTGCTTTCAAACATGGATGCCTAAAACACTAAAACTGTTATTTCTCATCAGTGAAAGGGTCTGTAAGTCTATCCTTTATTAATTCATTTATTTATCGTTAATCAATCCTGGTAACTGTGAAAGAAAGAATACCATGTTTATATGTGAGATATGCAAGGTACCTGACTAATGCCACAACTACTTCTATTGCGTTGGAAATCAGTTTTGAATTTGGCAGGTCGTCAGCAAGAAATAATAATCTTTAATGAAAAAACGTGTTAATATGCCAGACACTACATTCTGCTTCCTCTCAGACCATCTGCAGAGGAATATCTCTCTTAAAGGGATTAATTTCAAACTCTGAACATTTTTGCACTGAGAAAAGTAATTTACTCACTACTTATATGTATCAGCACCACTAAATTGACTAATGTGCAGTTTAAAGGGATAGTTCACCTGTAAAATCAATGTTATTAATTCATATTGTTACCTCAAGAACTGTCCTTTGACCCAACACTGACAGCCTCTATTTAACCATTAGCAGTGACTAGCACTTTTTTTAATAGTGACCTGCAGTAATCAACAAATTATTAGCATCCCTTCCTTTCCATATCTACTCAATTAGTAAGATTTTCAATATTACTTAAAGTCTGTAAAGGAAATTCTATTTGTTCATATAGACATAGAATTATTGGGACACGTACACTGGTTGCCAAAAGAGGTACCAGCCATATAGAAAAAAGGTAAGCAAACATTATTTTATTAGTCAGGAATCTAATCTGTTTTATTTAAACGGACAAAGAAATTCACGGTTGGCCACTAGCCCACAATATATTACAAAGCATCCCATCTGGTCTTATTCTGCTCTTCATCTGACAAGATCTGAGAAACAGGTTTCAAACCCAAATAATTGTATCTTCCCTATTGTGCAGCATCCAATTGTGCTGCTAGGCTGGTCTCATGGCAGCAGCCACCACTGACAATTTTGGAGAGTGCAGACAATGCTCTCCCCTAAAGTGAATTCTACCAGCTGCCATTTTTTCTGTCTGGATGCAGCAGCATGCAGTCATTGCATTGAAGTGCATGACACTGGTGCTCACAAGCTGCTGAGGGGAGTGTCGAGACACTGAAAACTACAAAATGAAACCCACCCACCGGATGATACAACTGTCAATTAAGACCTGCCCTGTGGGGGCAGACACAGTCAGAACTCCCATGGCGTGGTTTCTATAGCCTATAGACTACATGCATGGACAACATTTACTTGTGCCTGCCTACATACTTCCATATGTGCATTCTCATTGTAATTAATACAGGATCTTCACAGGAGTGTGGACATTTAGAAAACATGACGCTTCTGTCACCACAGAGAGTTGTAAATTCATGCTAGAGCACAGAAACACTCTAGCACTTCTGGACCTGACTCATTGTGCTCATAAAAACAAAAAGATCCTCTTTAGTAATTGAAAATCATAGAAAACACACTCTGAGAAGTCAAAATACACCACATTTAAATGCAATGATTAAGTGTTCATCTCTCTAAATGAGCACTGTTACAAAGATATCCAGTCCCACACATACCACCATAACCAGGCATAACCACCATAGTTATTTTATCTGAAAAAAACAGATACACAGGCAGAGAGGAATAGCAGCAATAGAGTCATTATTTTTACTTCCATTCCTGAAATAGAAATGGAAATCAGAAACGCCTATTAGCCACCACCATAAAACAAATATTAAGCCTGACAATTTTTGGAGAAAAACATATCTGAAACCATATCTGACTCATATATGCCAATTGAGCAGAAAATACGAGCATTTGGAATGGGTTCAGAAAATATGCCATATGACGGGGGAAAATGACATCAACGGGTAAAATATATAGGGTCCAGGTTATAAATATGATAATTCCAAAGGCGGCTCTATTTTAAAGCAGTAATTTGTGCCGGTGTCATAGCATGCTGTGGTAATACGATCCCAGGGACGGTTTAATATGGAGGCGGTCGGCCTCCGTCAGACGGTCTGGACGGTGAACTTGTGGCCCACAGGGTGATTCACAGGGCTTGGGTAAAACGGCAGCCCGTGGGCTGATTCAGGAGGCCGCCGTGGCTCCTGCCCTTCTCCCCCCCTCACGACCAGGCGCTGCTCGTAATGAGATCTCCGCACCTTCGCCTTAGCGCCGCGGCGGCACGCGAAGTTCCATCAGAGGAATTTAATTTCCCGTTTAACAGGCTCATGAAGACCGGCGCAGCGATGCGGGGCTTAAGCGACTCGTCCCCGTCTGCCTGACCGTCTGATCACGACGGCGGGGATGACGGACAGGGGCCTGGCTGCCCGCGCCCGGTGACCTCTGCGTCCGCTGGAACTGGCCGTGCGTCAGAGAGCCCTGTCCTCGGGCCTGCGGGTCATTACTGGGCCCGGTGGAGCGCACAGGGCGGCTAGTAAACCGTTCGCCACTGCCTGGGGATCGCCACGCATGCGCCCACACCGCAGGACAAGCATCCCCCTCTTCTGCCACCAGGACTGCACTAAAGCAGACTGCCAGCAGTAATGCCACGCCAGTACCGTTTAAACTTTCAGTACTGTATTTAGACAACTAACTACAACCCAGAATGTACATTTTGGACTGCTTTCTCTTAATGAACTTGTCTGAAAGGCAATTTTTCATCAGTTTTATAATAGCGCTCTGTTTTCTTTCACATTTACCCAATTCTATCATCAATACTCTGATGGAGTAGATGCACTTTTAATGTTTGTCCCAGATTTGGAAGACACAATCATACACTCATTAGCCCATCCCCGCTATTAGTGCAGAAGGCGCGAACAAGCCTGTGCTCTCCTCTGTAGCATGGAATCTCAGCTGCCCCTTCTTACCCCAACTGAGTCTGAGGGCAGTCAGCGGAGGAGACTTTGTGTGCAGTTCAACACATGGGCCGAGGGTTACCGATCAACCAGCAGGGGTCACTGTAAACCAGGCTGACTGATACCATGATCCCATCTCTGGGCAAAGCTAGAGCCAGCTGTGCACTACTATGTGGGGAAGCTGGCACAGCCAATACTAAAATCATTCAGATTTAATACTAGCTGAAAAAAGCACCTTAACAGGATGAGCCACCCAAGCAGCCCCCTCTGAGAAAGCCAATTAGGAGCAGAGGTAGATTGTGCTTGTGTACTTGAGGGGGTTCTCAACTTTTTCTGATCCAGGGACCCCCACCTAGGCTCAAAGACATCCAGGGGACCCCCATTGTGAGTTAAATAGGGTTACATAATTTCTTTTAAATGTATATTTTGAATTACCCCCTACAGTACCTTCAGGGACCCCAGATTGAAATGCCAGGGTATAGCTATGCCAGTGCTTGGTGTCACTGAGGGGACCTGTTGGCTGTGTGTACACGCTTGTGTAGACTTACGTGGGATGCGGGGGCTTCCTCTGTGCGGGGTCTACCAGCCTCAGTGTGTCCCGGATGACTCCAACCTTCACCTCCTTGTCCACGGGACTGGGAACGTATTCAAAGACTCCTGGAGAAACCTGCAACACACACAGCCACAAACCATCTAGTCCACCAGTCAGTCTCAGATCAGCAGACAATTCGCCAAGCAGTTACAGAGCAAACAGTCAGATGACCAGAGGACGGAGATGATCAGGACAGGCTGACAGGCTAACGCAGGGAGTGCACTCACCTCCTGCTCATGTTCGATTCTCATACTCGGGTTAGCGTTCACCTCCAGCAGGACAGGCTTCAGATTCTTCATCAGCAAGATGTCAAACCCCAAAATCTTTCAAATAAAAGGAAAAATTCATAAATGTTTAGAGAACTTGAAAATAAATTTATAATGTCATGTTGTTTCGTGCACGTCAAGAGAATTGTAGGAATATGCTGATTAATTTGAAGGACTGATAAAACTTTCAGTCTCCCATTTCCCCAGAACAGACAGTGTGCAATTTATATGGCCTTGCTCAGGGGAAGAGAACTGTGATAAACTATTAGAGCGATAAAAAAGACAAACTAAATTGGGTAAAAACTATGTATTTCATCACTTTCCCCACTTTCTCAATACTTAGTTCCTACAGGGTTCTCCTACTCATCAGTTTTGAAGTCAGCTGGATAAAATTGGTATTCAAATAAAGCTCAGAGTCTTGGCTGTCTGACTATACAATTATTCAAGGCCTGACTTCAAAAATGTATAAAGTTATTCAAACATGAAAAAACCATTAGTAAAATGTCCTCTGATACATGAAGAGGTGTCCTTGCTCTGCAGGCACTCCTCAGCCTACAATTGGCCAATAAACATATCATATTATAGAGTAAATGGACTCGGGATATAATTGGCAATTTTATGATATGCAATAGATTTTAGCAAATAATAACAATGTGGCACTGAAGCATTGTTAAATGATTTGCATGACTATGCGCCACGCTATGATTATTGCTATCATCTGAAGGATAAAATGTGCATAATGCTTCTCCATTTCTAAAATGGTCTTCTCCAAATCACTTGATCAACAATCTGTCATTGATCTTGAGATCAAATCTCCAAGCCTAAATGTTGATTTAATTATCGGGGTACTGTAAAAGGTTTTTCGGGGCTGTATCAATAATAAATCCACATAGTAGTCCTCTGGGCTACCAAGCAACCAAATCTGGTAGGCCAGGTATGTACTTGTGTACTGGAACATACATGCATATGTATGATGTAGCAAACTCACTACATCCTTGCCATCGTTTATTTACTGAATGTACTAGCGCGTATTAGGTGTGAGATTACAAATACGTGATTAGAATGTTCTTAACTTAATATTCTAATGATGATGTAACAATCACTACTTTCTAGAGTTTTAGAACACTGACTTAGGATTTGGAAAAAAAAACATTCCAAAAAAAAAAAAAGCCTGCACCCACACCGGCCCTTTTCGGATAAGACTGGACTGCTCTAAGCTTTCCCCCATCTGAATGAAGTGAAAAATGCATTAAGTAGGGCAGACTGTCTGCAATGAGAATTGCAATATAGTAGCAATATTATCATTTTAAAAATACCTACCTTATATCTAGCTTGCATTAGGGCAGGACATTCCTATTAGTCACATTAAAAAATTAATGTGCTGAGGTATTTCTTTAATGCAGTATCTTTTGCTTTAATGATAATGACAGATTTGCAGGCCACGCCTAGTGAGACAGTTGCACTGCAGGCACAGACTACTGCTGGCATGCCTGAGCTAAAGTTAGATAAGAAGGGGAATTTCTGAAATTCTATCTCCGTTGCCCTGTCAAAATGCTAATCAGTGCTTCACATAGCTGAGAACTCCTGGCTAATTATCTAATCAAGGGGGAACCAACTGAAGGTCACCCAACATAAATTTACTAGTAATTTCAGCCAATCATATTTTTTTTCTAAACTGTGTTCATCCAGGACCATGATAATTCACCAGTGGTCTCCTGTGTTTTTATATGTCACAGTTTGGTAGTCCCAAAAACATCGATGGTGGTCCTGGGCACCTGGATTAATGATTTGTTCATCAATGCTTTTGATTAGATTGTTGATGTACTAAACAACATATTAAGACAGAATTAGACTTTAACTGACAGCTGGCTGTGACGGATTCACTCACCTGAAAGCAGGTGGGGCCTGGTTTGCCAGGCGGAATGTCAGCCTGGTAGTACACCTTGAGCTCGGGCACCAGGGCGATGACAGTCTTGATGACCAGGGAGATGATGTCGGACCACACCTTCTTGATGTCGACGCCTTTGGAGGCCAGGCGGTACAGGATGCTGGAGAAGGTCCGCTTGCTGCCCGTGTTGGTGCTGTCCGAGTGGACGAAGTTTCCGCTCTGCACGTTGAGCGAGTAGTTGGTGAGGTGCATGTAGACCTGGTTGAGGTTCTTCTGGCTGGGCTCCTGGTACGGCTCGGTGCAGAAGCGTGACAGGCCCTCCTTGGCAATATAGATCTCCAGCGGCTGCAGGGACTTGATCAGCACGTACAGCCGGATGTCGAACTTGAGCTTGTCTATCAGCAGGGGCTTCTGGATGTACTCCTGGACAACGGCGTGCTTGCTGTGGGCGCCCGAAATCATCCGCAGGTCACTGGGGTCACGGATGAGGTAGATCCCGTCGCCCTGGGACCCCCCATCTGGCTTCACTATGAAGGTGGGCTTCAGGGATGAGTCACTGTCTTTTGCCAGGCGAATCTGCAGACAAAGGGGTTTAAAACTACAGGAATCCACTCACAATGTTCCTGAGACAAAGATAATTTTTTAAAGAGCTAGAGAAGCAGGTTTCAGTTTTCAAAATTAGACTTAATTGCTTCACAAGACTGATGAGAGGGCTCCTCAAGAATCAAGCTGATTTGGCACACCATTTCATTCTTACTCAACATGCCTCTTATTAATCACTTTAAGAATGGCGACCTTTCAAGGCATCAAAAGAAGCATTAGCTCTAGGTCTCATTGTTCCCCAGACTAAAAACAGTGAAAAGCACATAAACCCTGCTTTCATAAAAAAGCTTTGGAGGAAATCCGCTGCAACATTTAACGTTATTGCAAACTTAAAAAGAAGAACAAACAAAGAAATTAGGTAAAAATAATATTTAAAAAATACTTTACAAAAATTAATGGGGATAAATGTGAGGTTTCACCAAGAATGCACTGAACTCAGCCCCCAGCTGAGGAATTTATCATTTTCGTCCTGTAGTCACCATATGAATATCGATGGAAGACAAGGCCCACCAATCACTGAGTCAGTAGGTCACCGAAGAGACCGCCACCCCGCTAACTACCTTCACAAACAAAAGCTGCGCGGCTGTTGTGATCAATTAGGCTGATAATAAACAGCAACTGCAGTGAACTAATTTGTCGTCCCAGAGGCAGTAACTCAGTCATTAGTCTCAGAGGCGTGGGGGGGCTCTGTCCGCGGTCACGGGAAGCTGGAGCAGGATGCGAGCGCTTGTCCGCCAGCGTTCGTTACGGCCCTCCGGTCCGCGGCGTGCTGCCGCGCGCTACGCCTGCGGGAGGGAGTTTGCTCAGAACGCAGCGGAGTGGGACGCGGCGATGGGTGGCGCAGAGGGACAGACTCGCTGCGTGGGGAGACGCCCGCCATCTCTAACACTGACTTTCAGGCAGAGACCTGCGGGCTGAGTCCGAATGCGACGCCGGAGACACTGGAACCACGCGTGGCTCATTTCTTAGAGAGTATGCACCACTGGGTGCACCATGTGGGACACGGGGTCCCCTTTAAAACACTGTTTTTTACATTAACTTTTACAGTGCGAAAGTGG
The DNA here is from genome assembly GCF_018555375.3 of Anguilla rostrata. Classification (NCBI taxonomy): domain Eukaryota; kingdom Metazoa; phylum Chordata; class Actinopteri; order Anguilliformes; family Anguillidae; genus Anguilla; species Anguilla rostrata. The sequence goes on from NC_057946.1 coordinate 16,897,208, forward strand.
GTAGAGAACTGAACATGTGTGAAAAGGTTGTTGGAGCCCCAGCCAAAGAAGCACAACTACATTCCCTCAGCAGAAGCGGAAGCAGATATGAAGGCGATGTAAGGCTGGCTATATCACTGCGAAGCGACACTGTCAGTCAGGAACATTTACTGCGCAGACTGCTGATGTGATTTTGCGTTACACATGCATTTTTCATGAGTATATCCTACAGCTCAATTACCAGGCACCATTTTACATGCGTCAGCTGTCCGAGAGCTCCGTGAAGAATTTAATTAGCTACAAGGCTTCCGTTTAATATGGTTTGAGATTGCTCAAAAATATCAATGTAATTAACAGCACAAATTACATTTTTGGGATTGAAAATGATCTGCACTTGCTCAGAAATTCTTTAGCAGTTTTCATTTCGTTCTGTAGTCCACAAAAATATCACACCTAAATACTGCCCTCTGCAGGATATTTAACAAACAGCCTAATATTGTACCTGTATGAGTGCTCTTCATACATTGCAAATGATTCACCAAGCAATTCATCACTGGAAGCACATACATAAGGCATTTGTGAATGGCTCTGTGAGACCGTTTTCCTGCTCACTTGACATTTATTATTCCAAGCCATATATTGTACAACACATAAAACCCACCACTCTCTTCTCTATCACTCTGTGTTGAATGTACTTCAGAACCGGTTTCCTAGAGATCTAGTGCCACCTTCTGTCTATATACCTCAACATACTCGGAAAACTAAAATACATCTTTTCATATGTTTAAATACTGCATTCATATCAACATCAAACTGTAAACTTTTGTTGCTTTAATTGGCACACTAAAAATTGGAGCCCTTGTTTAATATGCACCTCTGTAATGATTAACACAAAGTCTTAAATTAATATTCACATCAGTGAGTCTCAACATCTGTTGTTTGTATTTAATAATAATTGCATGTTATTCATTTTCCAAATAATAGAGCTTTGCTAAATGGTGTTTTTCCAGGAAGCGACATGGTGAGGTGAATGTATTTTTTCAGGTTCAGTAACCATCTTAATTCATTCAGAATTAAAAAAATAATATATTGAACAAAATGCGCTTCCACATTCAGCTCTAAATCAAGTTGAAGAACGGAACAGAGGGATCGCACACACATGCATATGTTATCCTGTTATATATGTATATATATATAGACTGGGATAAGTATGCATCGCTTTAGCGATGAATATCAGTAGAATTTTTTTTATTTTCTTTTTTTACAGATGAGCAACATCTTTCACTGACCTGGAGTGGCACAAATAAGTAAAAACAGAATAGGGAAAAACTACTGGAAGGAACCTCGTGTGCCGTTATCGTAACTGCTGATTAAGAGGTCACGCTACATTGGGCTCAAACTGCCCAGAGTGCAGATTACACTTTAACCCTTGCGTCATTCTAGAATGACTGAACGGTAGCAGGGATTTCCGCCTCGCACGGTCAACATCAGCGTGTAATTGGGTATGTCATTTGCAATTAGCGGGTCGTGACCCAAGAACTGATTAGCCTGGTGTCAAAAGGACATGTTCATTAGTCCCTCGCATGATTTCAGCAGCTTGAGCGCCGCTGGGCCAGAGACGGACCTTCCCTTAACCCAATATTAAACAGGAAAGAGAGTTATTTAAAGTTCTGTACAGATACCTGTATATTTTTCAATCTATATAATTATACTGACATGCTAACAGTACTTCAATATTCAAAACAAACAACAATTACACAGCAGGCACATACACAGACACACACAGGCACAAATTGCAGAGTTCTACTGTGCAAGAAAAATGTTTGCACTTGCAAATGTTTGTACTTTTAAAAACATGCTAATTACACTTTGAATATAGGGGCACTGGTGTGAGAGGATATTTGTGTCACACTAACTCTTTTGAGAATTCAATTAATCATTGTAAAATCTAGGGCAGACCACCTAAACGCAATTTGAGCCACCAAAAGAAAAGATTGAAAATTTAATTTGAATCTGTTCGAAAATTGCACTTAAATAGAATTTCACAATTTTGTTGTGACAGATGCTTGGTAGGGGAAGCGTGCCGATATATATAAGTATAGACAACAAGAAGCGTACAATTTCCTGTCTATCAAATTTTTGATATTTATAATTGGTATGCTTAATTATAAGGAATGCTTGATACACAGGCAATACTTACACGCAACGTAGATGGGCAATACTGCCTGCAAGACCAGTAGGGATAAGCAAATGTGACAAAAATGATAATATAATGAGCTTTAAGAAATGGAGAGAAAATATTATTTGTTGTATTTGTGGGCAAAAATGTCCATCTGCATATCATGGCCTTAATGATTGTGAAGGAGGCAACGGCAATAATTTTTAATGGAATTAAAGTAAGATCCCAGCCACTTATCAAGATCTCAACTGGGAACAAATAAAGTGATTAATGAATACAGACAAACCCACATGCCTTCTCCTGTCTTCTTAACCATGGAAAAATGAATTAAACTGAATTTTAAAAGCTAAAGACTGCATAAACTAGCACTTTGTTCTGTCAGTCTATTTCAAATGATGATGACACAGCCAGACCACCTTTGTTTGACCCTGAAAAAACCCAGAGCTTACAGTCTTGTCCATGGTACTATGAGCCACATAAAAAAATATTCACACTTGTTTGATGACTATTTGAAAACTACTGTTCTCCTAGCATTGTTATGGCTTGATGTATTGATTTTGAACTTTTATGCTTGTCCTTTGAATTTGTTGTAAAGATTATTCAAAACACTTGGAAAAGCGCAATATAAGTAAGATATATTGTTTTACTTTATTTTATTTTTCATTCAAATAAATATTTGCTCGGTGCGTGGTAGTGAAAATCAAACTCATTTATATTAATGAGGCATAACCAAAAAGTCACTAAATGAGATGATGAGTGTGCATGTCAAATCATTTAGAACTTGTCATCTAATGTTAGTGTGGTACTGCTCATTGACAGTAGGTTAAGCTAGTTTTCCAGAAACTAAGAACATTAAAAGTTATTTTAGTCCGGTGGAATACGAGGGAGGTTAACAACCCCCATGGAAGAAAACAAACACTGGGACATGTGAGGAAGAAATCTACTTAGAAACTGAATGAAAAGGTTTGGGAACTCCCGGCTATGCACTGATAACTGAAGCACTTCATTCTGTATTGTAAAAAGGACAATTGATTTGCTGAATAATTTTTATTGGCAACTGTTTCGGTCATAGGGGAAAAAACAGATCATGCAAAAGTATTTGGTGCTCCTCCATTTTCTGTGTGCTCCTAAATTTTACAGATCTGACAAAAAGCTTACGTAAAAACCCTGTACCATACCTGTGCCTAGGTATGAGTGTGTGGATAGATACACTAACATGATAGCCAAACACAGCAACCGCCAAAACTGCTCCACTCTCACCACTGCCTTTAAGTGTTTCAGTGCCTGTCTTATCCGGCTCGTAAGCAGTCAGCCAAGGTGCAGTGTACATCGTGTACCTGAGTGGCAAACAGCTGGTACTCGTCCGGAAGGATCCAAGAACGAGGGTAGAAGTTGTACTCTTCAGGAAACAGCTCCTGCATGGTTCGCACAGCTCGACTCAGGTTGATTTTTCGCAACATCTCAATCATCCCTGGACAAAGAGATGAAAAATAGATACACTGTATTACTGATAACTTCCATATTTTTGTTATTCTCAATTTAACCCCTCTATTTTGAGAATACAGATATTTCCATAATGTCATGTTACTTGCTGAGAGGATATTTGATGTTGACTAAAACAAGGACTGTAAGACTTTAATATGCATCTACATTTAAAGATATTTTAGTCAAAAAACTATGACCACACACTTCAGAACAACTCCTGGGGAAATATTTGGATATAATCAGAATCCTGAGGCTAGGTTAAAAACTAAAACTAAAATTTGAAAAAGAAAACTTTATGTTTATGAAAGTGGCACATTGCAGACAGCTGGCTTTTTTTTTTTCTTTTTTCAAGAGAGCAGTCTGCTCATTCTGTTTTTCTTCAATTTGTACAAAGGGGGAAGCAGAAAGGGTTACAGACAGACATGGAATCACTGCACAGGGGGAACTGTGCATGGGTTTGAATAGGGACTACCCTACTGAGTGGGCCACAGTCCCACCCACAGGCTGCACTGTTTCAGCTGCTTTCAGGCGTCAGCAGCATCAGTGCAGAGCTACTGCAAAGATTTGAGAAAATAAATACTGTTACCTTTCAACTGGGATGCAATATCACTAATATCTTGCTTTCTAGTTTTGAAAAATGTATGTTGGACACCCATTCTAGCGTCATAAATTAAAGTCCAATGTTTTGGAAAGTGACAGGAGTGGGCGCTTCCAAACAGAATGCATCATCCTGACTACTTGTGCAGAGAACAGCTGTCTCTGGAGTTTCTAGAGAAAACAATTTATGAATATTGATTGGTTCCTGCTGTTCCATCACACGGTTGCATTTACAGCAAGAACTTGTGATGAATTCTGTTTAGACACACCTATTTTCACATTATCTGTTCTGTGACAGTTGAAATATAATTAACATTCACAAAAGTAAATATTAAACCGTTCAGCCATGCTTTATGGTGTTACATTACAGACATTTAGCAGACGCTCTTGTCCAGAAACATTTTATATTGCACTTACATTGTATCCATTTATACAGCTGGATATATATACTGAAGCAATGCAGGTGAAGTACCTTGCTCAAGGGTATGATGGCAGTCTCCTACCTGGAAATTGAACCTGCGACCTTTAGGTTACAAGACCAATTCCTTACCCATTATAATACACTGCCACCCCTTTAATGTAATGTTATGTAATGCTTTACTTTTCTTAGTTTTTTTGGAAAATGTAATATTATGTCATATTTGGCCAAATTATTTACTGTACAACAGTACTTCAGGAAACAATCCAGACCACAGAAACACTGGACCGTACCTGGGAACTTGTTGACCTGGCCTGACACAATGTTCTCGTTGTCATGAAAAGACACCCCATGCCAGTATATGTCACAGGCCACACGTCGACCTCCAGGAAGCTGCACAAAAACAGGGCGGGTTAACACCAATACATAACAATTTATACAAATTTATTTATTTCTTACAGTGTTGCAAAGCAAAATACCTACAGTATACGGTATAATACTGGTGAACCCATGCAAATAAATGTGTGGAAGGGACCACTGTGAGAATGGGGAGAGTGTTAAAAGGACATCCGCCTCTGATCAGATCAGCTTCCTGCAGGGTCTGATGAGTCAAACAGCTGACTCACGCCATGTCAGAGCCCTGCCCCAGAGTGACACTGAAAGGGTACCATGAGAAGGCAGTGTGACCGCATCCTGCAAACTCACTGGAAGTCCGCATCTCATAAAAAATAAGCGTGCAAGTGCACTGCAGAGCACCATAAATGCTGTACTACAGCTGCAATGTATATCCTCTTATGCTCACTCAGGTGCTTGGGTGGCAAGCTCCTGAAATAGCCCAGTTCAAAGAACTTTGCACCTGTCAATTCAACAGTACAGGGAAACTACATTCGAACTATTTATCATTCTCAGCGTACAGATTCAATGGAGAGAACACATTCCACATTAAATAACACGAAGATATCACAATATTTTAGAAGAAAGAAGTAATTATTGCTTCTGAATTTTGAAACATTTTCAAAACAGTCCACATCAACCTTTAAACCAGCTGTATTGGCTTTTAAACCCCAACAAACCACCCAAAAATGTTTAGAACTTGGAAGTAAACACTGTCCCTCAGTTACTCACCAAGCAACTGCAACAGCTCACTGCAGCAAACAAAAGGATTTTATGTGTACACACGCTGCAGCACCAGACCCTAAATATTTTATCAACAGGTTTTATTGGAGTAACTGCAAGTAACACTGTAAAAACTAGCATATCTTTCAGACACTAAGCATGAGCTCATCTGACACTATTTATTCTGGTTATAGATTTAGCATATAAATATGGCACGGTATGGAATCAGCCACTTGTGCCAGTCTGTTAGTCAGTCCCCTTCTATGGTTCAATGGCAAAACATCAGCTTTTAACTTTAAGGATTAAGCAGACTACTACTAGGGCTGGGCAATGTAGCCTAAAATTTCTATCACAACATTTCTTGGATTTTTGACGGTAACACTATAGCTATATCACGGTATTTTTTTTTCTCCTAATTTCAACAGAACATGCAAGACTCAGGGCTAACTGTTCCCTGGAGTTAACTATAAGGTCATTATTAATTAACCAACATTGTTTTCATGTAAAAGGTAAACATATACCCACATGTTTTTTATTGGCCTATAAGTAATGTTGCTTGAATTAACAAACATAAGGGTTAGCAAGTGGTGATGCAATCGTTTTCAACAATATTTTTTCCAGGGCTTGACATAATGATTTTTCCACTGGTGTTCTACTTGCCCCAGGTACATTTCCACTGGTCCAGCAGCCAAAATAAATATAACCACTTTTTGAAGAAGATTATACAAACTATTTCCATTAATAAGTGCTTTATTAAATATGAATCTGCCAATCACATTCATACTTCATGCAGCTTCATACATCAGCGGTTTTGACCAATCGCAGACGTCAAATGTCAGAAAACCATGGATGACTTCATGAATTGCTTTCATGTTCCTTCAGTAAATAGCAGTTTTATCTTGCAAGTTAATGTCCAAAACCAATTGAGACATCAATCGGTACAAATATTAATGAATAATCAAGCTTAGATTAGTTATTTGGAAGCAAGTGTCGGTTCAAGAATGAATGCATGATAAAGCTGTAACGTCACTTATTGATAAGCACATTCCAGTAGCCTAGAGAAAGATAACATTTTATTTCTTCTGCTATTGCCTTAATACACAATGCAAATCCTGTTTAAATGATTGTTTAAGCAATAAAACCTATCTGATATAGGCCTATACAATTCATTTGGTAGGCCTATTTTAAGTCTGAATTCTTGAATTCTTCTTTATAGGCCATACAGTATATTTTAAGCTTATCAATTAATCATTATTAATAGATTAATGAGTGCCTAAAATCTATTAAAAGCATTGCACAAAATTTGCATCCCCAGTAAGATCGCAAAAGTATTTTTTGTTTCAGCTTGTAAATGCTTTGTCAGATTTTTTGTGCAGTTTATACTTGCAAACTACTCTATTTGATCTCCCGTATTTTAAACGTGTGATGTTTTTACTGTTTTTATTTAGCTATACAGTATGTATTGCCAATGTACACTTCATATTGCATAACGTGTTAGTATTTATGACTTTTTGCAAGATTGTTATCTAAATGTAGATTTACTTCATAGTAACTTCCCTCATACAAATTTAAGCAGTGGTGTGGAAACAAAAGCATTACCGTAACCTTATCAAGAAAGCGAAATAAAAATGCCTTCAAGCAACAAATATAATTGTATGTTCTCTTTGTTAACTCCAATTGTGTCATACCTGAAATATTACAATTTTACATTGTCATAAAGTTGATAAGGTAAACATGTAATCCTTTCTTTTAAAAAAAGGCTGTTTCACACAAAGGCACACAAACAGAGCGGCATATCCGTCCAGTAAATGGGTTTCCCATAATTCAATGAATCACTTATTTTTTATTTATTTTTTTTTACAAACAGTACATTCTATACCACACACAGACTTGCAAAATTCCATCTTAGATATTACAATCCCGAATTTGAGCAAAAAAAAAAAAAAGTAGTAAAAAATTGTATATTTGTTTTAAAACTGATCAACCTACTCAAACGAACAAGTTGTTTTCATTTGAGCCACTATAGGATACATCCACTTTCTTCTCATATACTAATTATCCAAGAGTTAGCTAATTGAAAGGCTCAACTGGAGCATGTGTGCCATTCATACAAGCACACATGCCAGGGGTGTGAAACTTTCATGGGCTATAACGTACAAGTTACAACTACACAACCAAATCATTCCAGAAAAATGAATTACATTAGCCTATGTTTGGGAGGTTGAACGGTGATGACAAAATACAAATAACATGAATATGTTAGTTTATTTACATTAATTCATATGGTAATATTGACAGGACTAATACAGTGCTATTTTTATGAATCCATTTATACGAACAAGTGTATTCTCTACTGATTTCTGAAAAGGAAAATTAACTTTCTACAACAATTTAAATCACCAAAAGGGCACAGTGAAGTTCCTAACTTGTTAATGTGTGAAAAAAAAAAAAGAATATGTCCCCTTAAATACTGCATTTCCTTTGTTAATATTAAGAGAGAGCATGATCCATTGTCTGATTCAATCAGGAAATCCTGAAGTGAAAATGTAAAGTGCACTTACTCTTCACGCGTGTTGGATCTCTGCCCTCCCCTCCCCTCCCCTTCCCTCAAAGTGGGCATGTAGGTCTACAGGATTATCCCAGATTACACCTAATTATTTCCCACCGTAAGGATGTGCCATATGCTTAAAGTCAACTGGCAGATGCTTTACATGTGCAAATGGTGTGATATCAAACAAACTCATTTGCAAACTCTAAAGTGAGCTGTACAGCAGGGGTACCAAATTGATTAATTAACTAATCACCAGTGAGCACTTTGTTATACTTCTTAATGATCTGGAAAATTCTAAACAGAGAGTGAAGTCAATCTTCACTTCAAAATTCAACTCTATATTCACAACTAAATAATTCAGAGAAATAATATTGCATTTGTCATTTGGTCATGCAGTAAGATGGACACACCCTTCTAGAAAAACACTGCTCTTAGATTCATCAACAAAATGGCAGCATTCAGACAATGAAAAGGGATCTTGGAGGATGGATCTAGTTTAGACTGTGGATTGCTGTATCATTGTCACAACCAGGGCCATTACTACAGAGTTCTTCAGCAGTTCCTGGTGAATTGAGACACAGCCTATTTAATTTCTGCCATCTCAATTCACCCTTGACCTTGTAGCTTCAGTAACTCAATCATTTCCACAATGACCACAGTTAGTCCCTTTTAAACACAATGTTTTAAAACTTACAAATTCATGTTATTAATTACAAGTAATCACGTGGCCTAATATTATAATAATAATAATAATAATAATAATAATAATAATAATAATAATAACAGCAACAACTATGCAATTGAAACTTGTTTCATGGTATGGCTAAGCAGGAGAAACACTGTAATAGTACAGTAGTGCAGCATGAATATGTGAAAGTAAGCACTTATTACACCTTTTATTCGAGTATAGGGACTAAACAATCCAATTAGTTGGCTTCTAGTCTACTTCATTTTTATTTTTTTAAGAAACCAGATCCGTCCGAGCTGTAAGGTTTATATTACAACTGATGACGATAGATGGTCGCATGTATATTTCACAGTGCATAGATAACTGCAGATGGCAAGGATTACTTATCCCAAAACAGACAGATGGCAAACGGTTCTCGTCGTTTTCAGAATATCATTTCGTGACTACGATAGTGTAGTAGAGACATACATTATTTTAAACTAACTCTAAACTGGCTGTAACTCTATCCCATCTATCCTACCATTAATCTCAAAGTTTCAAGTGTCAGGGTTTAAAGTCGCCGGGCCTTGCATTTTATATTTAGCCTCGTTAATGAGAGTGTGTCAATCAAACATTGACCGCGAGTATCAATTACCATTTGGCCACTTAAAGTGTCACAATAGTTAGTTACTGGATTACATCAGTGTCAAAACAATACACGTTCCCATGAGCTGTGTAGTATCAAATATTTTGTTAACATGAAGCATCTAAGCTAATAATAATAATAATAACTTGACAATTTTTGTATTGATTAATGTATTGAGGGTGTGGTTCCACCGGCACTGGAACCTGTTTGCATACCTCTTTCCACTTGAGTTGTCTGATGCTGACTTTTAGAGCCTCAAGAGACGTCTTGGCTTTGGAAGTGTCTACTGTCACTAGTTTCCTCTTCTTAGTAAGTTTATTACCATCTTCTTTGGTGCGCTGGTCCTTCGATCTATGGTTAGGCACCACAACACCATTTGTTTCCATTTTCCCTTGCAGCACTTTGCCAGTTCCTTTGATTTGAAGCATTTGCTCGCTACTGTTGCGGTCGATCATTTTCCCCTCAGTGGTTTCTATCGTTTCCTGTAGTGGTTTGGAGGCCTCCTGTTTGACGTTCAGACTACATGCATTGTCAGGAGACCCCTTTTTGCCCCTACTTTTACTCCTGCGTCTGTTGGCCACAGAGGTCCGGACAGCATCCCTCCGACCTCCAACAGTAGCAGCAACTGGAGAGGCAGACCCAGGCGAGGAAGACAGCACTGCCTCCTCTTCCGCAGCTGCCTCCTTGCCTTCTTCATCCGCCGACTTCATCTGCTCTAACTGGACCTTAACTTTCACATAGTGGTCACTCATTATGTAAATGAAAATAGCTTACTAGCGAGGATCGCTACCAAATAGCGCAGTGCAACTCACCAGTTGGTTGTAAGCGATGATTTATGAGAAGTACCTAGCTAGCTAGACATTCTGTTATTCGCAAGGCACATAGCTATATAAGTTATCTATCGCTAGCAAGCGAAGTAGAAGATCAGCTCGCCACATATCTAGCTAGTTAGCTATTTAGCCAATTTAGGCAATACGGCTTTATTAAATATTCATAAAGGACACAGCCCAACCCCAGATTTCCACCGACACATTTCTGTAGTTAGCTAGCTGGCAAGTGGTAACGTAGACTAACTAGTAAATCAAGTCAGCTGCCCTGTTGTGATTACTAGCTAGCTTACTTAGCAAACGTTAAGAATTTAACCACGAGATTCCCATTTCAGCAGGCTCCACTAGAAGTGCACGCTCATACTGTTAACTAACGTTAGCGAGCTAAACAAAAGTAAAATAAACTGATGCGAAACTGCATCCATTTTAGCTAGCTATTCCAGCTATTCCACATCAATGTCACTCGTTGCATAGGAAGAAATCCTCAGTCAATCCCATTCATACCGAACGTCCAGATGTCAAGACTGGCCAGTTAGGCATGTTTCTAGCGCTAAACTGCTTAGCGAGCAGTGCGGCTAAAATGGCTAGCTAAATAGCCAACATAAAATATAGCTCATCTAGCTAGCTAGCTAAGGAGTCAATTCGTCATCTTAAAGTTTATTAGTTCCCTGGATTTCTAGCAAGCTAATATCGCAGCTGTAATCTGTATGTACGTATCAACTCAATTTGCATACGGCATAATTTAGCTAACATTATGACAGCACATGCCGGTAGAACTGGAAGACTGGTTCAGCAGACGTGAACATACACACTACGCCCGTCGAAATGCCCATTGCCCAGAAGACGGTGTGGCTTAGACAGACGTGTTGAAAATGCCGTGCTTGTGTTTTGGTCCTGTTGACAACGCAACCGACGGAAGCCTCTGAGGTTCCAGACAGCTCCAGCTCTTTAATACGTTGCGTTTGCGAAACGCGTTCATGTATGGGTGAGATGCTGCTCAGGTCGTTATAGCATGTAACCAATCCAATATGTATTTACATCGCCATGCCACAGAAATATATTTTCATTTTAAATAAAAACATGAAACTCTTCTGTTGCTTCAGTAATAGATCGATCTAGCTAACTAAATGTTCTCATGCAGTAGGCTACTTATACATTGATAGATTATGTACGTTTCTTCTTATCAATATTTAAAATCAATTTAAAAAAAAGTGATTAGGGATTCAAGGCTTCTCTGATTTGGACTACAATAAATACCTTATTAGAACCACAAACATGCATCCTTTTTTAACCATGCATGTACTTGAAATGTTTTATGAAATGCAACTATGGTTTATCCATATTCCATGAAGTTACCTATACACATCAACTTGAGGGGGGACTTCACTGGCATGGACAAAGCTGTTTTAAAAGACAAAATAGCAATAAAGAAATATTACTATGCATGTTTAAATGTCAGCATAAATATATGTCAAATAAGAGCCTCCGTAGCATTGTCTGGATTATAGCACACAGAGCAAAACATGCCTGCTTCTGAATTTTACTGTATAACATTATTGCTGGCAAGCATGCTGCTTGCCACATGTATAATTCACTGACAGTGCTTCAGTAAAAGTATGTGGAATAACAGCTTCTTAAGTTTTCTTCAGCAAACCTTTGTCAAACACTTTACTCCTGGATCCATAGCTGCATTCTTTTGTTTGGGCTGTTGATACATAACAATACTGTGTACTATATGCATCTGTTGAAGATTAGTTACTTGGACATCTTAATTCTATGACCTGTCAAGAAAGTTTTATTTTAGATTATAATCTAAGAAGGAATACTTTGTTATTTCTGACATGCACATCACAAAAGCAAGTTATTTGTATTATAGATTAATATATGCACTGTAAATCCAAGGTGCCGTGCTATGACATCTCCATGTCATCCCACTAAGTATGCTTCTACACGTTTCATCTAACTATGGAGTTTTAACCCTCCTGTTATGTTGCGGGTCAAATTGACCCTTTTTAAAGTTTGAAAATCTAGGAAAAATACTTAAAAGTATGAAACTTCTTCTACTGGCCTTAATTAGTGTAATCAACATTTTAAATGAAAATGGTTCATTTCATGTATTTGCAAACCCCCCCTGTATGGGGATTGACCCGGGAACATTTTTGCTGTACCTAAAAAATGAACAGAACAGAAGGGTTTTAAGTGAACTGGATGGTAAACTTATGTCATTAGATTTATAGGAGGCATGACAAATAATTTTAATCAGTCATGATTCTTCTCTTAACACATTCTATTTTAAGCATACAATTTTCAAGAGAATATTCATAAACGATTATATGAACTGTCTGAGAGGGAGCAAATTCCTGTGTAGGTAATTTCACAATAATATTAATGATAACAAAGATGTTAACAACAACACCAATACTACTACTACTATTACTACTGCTAATAGTAGTAGTAGTAGTAGTAGTAGTAGTAACAATTCTTTTTTTCTTTTTCTTTTTTAAACCCTGTCCATTTAGACAATATCGTAGTGCTGTACAGTGAATATTAAAAGGTTAAGGCAAAGAAAGAAGACGGCAGTAATACCATTAGTTTGCTTCCTAAAAATATAAATGCGGCCAACAGAGGGGGCACTTGTTCAAATATATATCAAGCTTGTAGCTGGTAATTAAAACTTAATTAATCTTTTATGGCTGTTGTAATTTGAAGAATTTCCCCACTGCTTACCTTATATATTTTCACATGTATATATATACATATTTTATTACAACTGGAGGAACAATAATTATGCTGAACTCAAATGAACGTATCTACTGCGGTTTTGTATTCATACATCATTGATACTACATGGATTTCGTACTGCATGTTTCATTTAAAGCTTTAAATCAAATAAAAAGCATGACTTTACGAATGATTTCACGTTACACTTCTTTCAGTATTCTAGATATGTTGCTAAATATTTTAATGATACTCACTATCAGTAATCGCCCTACGTCATGCACAAATGCATCTTACAAACTACTCTTTTTAGACTTCGCTATATGTGTTAGATATGGGAAATATTTGCCGTTTGTATCGTTGCCATTCTACATACACCTGTCATAACACAATGCATAATTAATATTGCCAGAAGTACGCATGATTGGTCCCTATTCCGTTGTAATTCTTGATCACAAATTATGTGTACTGTGCTCGGCCGGACAATAACTTGTTTAACTGGCAGGGGAAAACGCTTCCTGACTGAATGCAGGGATGTTTTCCCAGTATTATCATGTGATGTAACTTTGCTCCAATCGGGAAGCACTCGATAAACAAGAGCGGCGCTAACGAGCTACGCTTGTTACATTCAAAAACATTAGGAAGCTCTTGCCAATCGGTGGGTATTTAGGCTACACCAGCTCTGGCGCAACACGGGTATTCGGGGGCTGTTAATATTGGAAATCTAGCAAGTGCAAGTATTGGAATTCGGCTTCATTATGCATTCAGCGTCCACTGAAGGGTATACAGTGAGTTTGCTGCAGGCATAGCACCCGGTGCGACACACGGAACATAAAACGATTCCTGAGGGATCTCGGGAATAATAAAAAGAGGCGCCTAAATCGTTCTTTTGTAGTTAGGTTCCTGCACACTATGTGCGCTCTTTCTGGATCTGGATGCATGACAACAATGGGCTGTCAAGCTTTGGAGTTGCTCCCTATCTTAAAGTTATTTGCAACGGGCTGATATTCATACAGGCTACCGTGATACATTTATGCCTGGAAATACTGTTTTTTACGGATTGCCAGTAGCGCACGGACATAAATCCAATTTGGAGATATTTCGGAAAATGCCAGTACGAAACAGATACAACCTGGTGGACGACGTGGGGGATTCGCGGGTTCCTCTTCACAACGAGGAAGCATACCAACATGGGATCAGTTTTCAAGCAAAGGTGACATATTGATTTCACTGTCTTTATAATAAACTATCTCTTATTTAGTGTAAGGTCAAAACGGGTTTCCCATGGTCCTGAACTCCAGGAAGAGATAACATGCTACTGGAAATAATCTATGGCCAATTGGTGAACTTTCACAATTTAAGCGATCTTGGAGTAGGCAAAATCCTCATCTACAGGTAGAGTAAAACATGTTAAATTCGCAAATAAGAATATTGGAGCGAAAACGTTGTTAACATGAAACATGGTTTGAGATCGGCTCACCCACGCGGTCTTTAAGACCTACAAATTTGGGAAATTATCATGTAAGATAGTTGTCAACTGAGGACCGTTTCTGCGTTCTTTTGCTGCTTGGTCACTAAAGTTGTCAGTACTTTAGCGCAGTTTAACGTAGGCTATTTAAATTGTACATGCATATATATTACTTAGTAGCAGTGGTTTTATTGATTTAGTACTGTACATGTAAGCTTTAGCCTACCTTGAAATAAACTCTTGAGCGTCCTCCAAATTAAACTGGACTGTCACAATTTCATTATTGTATATATAAAGATATAACCGAGGCCTCGTCGGAAAGTAATAGCTAATACGTTTACAAAGGGTTCACATTTCTTGTTGAAAACAGTGTCCTCGAAAGGTTTCAATATTTGGTGAAAAATAATCGAAAACCTGGCTATAGACTGGCATGCACTCATTCAATACTGAAAATCAAATGGATTTTTCTCCACATTCAGCAAACGTTCAAATTACGGTTAAAAAAATAAAAATAAAAAAACAGTTTGGTGAACTTTGACTACTGGCTTTTAAGCATAAAATAATTAATTCTGAAAAATAGAAAAACACATTTAGAATGTTATTCGGTGTTACAATTTTTGTACCATAAGTACATTTGCAAATTGATTAATTTTCTATTTCAATACGTTATATATAGACCCAGTTGTAAGGCATCTCAGCGTGAAAGGTATAGTGTATTGAAACAAGTAACAAATTGGCTGGCATGTCAAAGCACCTCATTTTTCTGAGTAGACCTATACATTTACTATTGAAGCTCCCATGCAACATAAAAAATATAGGCTATTTAAACTAAACCTATGTTTCAATATATGTAACTGACAAAAATGCCCAGTAATAGAATGAATTCTTGTTCTGCTGGTTGTTTTTATCATTTAACATGTTGTATGACCCCACATCCTGCCAAATGCAGCATATTGTTTATTCTTATTTATATGGTATTGCCGCATACATCAGGCTTATGTAAAGGGCATACACAAGCATATAGATGCATTGCTAGCTGTCCTTTCCAGTCTGTTAGGAGTGATATAACTGAGATATTCTTTTGATGTTATAATATTTATTTATCACATTTCCTCTTATTGAAGATGTTAAAATGAAAAAAAAAAATAACTTGGGATGTTTAAAGACAGGATTAAAATATCTACAACTATCCATATTCCAGATCCATTTGAGTGCACCAAGATGTCTGAGGTAGCTAATGTCACATTGTGCTGAATTGCTGAGGTATTAATGTGGGACGTATTTGCTTATTATGCATATGTTTTGATATCAGTGCTCTCCTACAGCCTTGTTGAGTTAATTCTGAACATGAGCACCTCTCTTTGTAACCATTTACTCAGTTCTAATGATTGCAATGAAAGAAAGAAGTCAAAGTCAGTAAGCAGACTACACACCATTTTGTGTTTAAATGACTGTGTTACATGATGTGAATTATAGTCCATTGTAATTAATTGAAGTAACACTGTTAGATAGCTTGTGGTCTGGACACTGCTGCCTCGTGTTATGTGATTTTTTCGGATGTGTGACGTGTGGTAACTGTCACCCGGTCTGCAGTGCGCTTCTGGATTCTTGGTTGCTGTTTCTGCTGTGCTGGGTTGTTTGCTGTTCTCCTGTGCTGTACATCGATGGAGTAATTATTGTGTATAACTCTTGTGTTGGGTGCTTTGCAGTATGTGGGCAGCCTGGACGTGCCAAGGCCCAACAGTCGCATGGAAATTGTAGCTGCGATGCGGAGGATAAGGGTAAGTTATTCATGTCCCCATCGCTCACAGATGTACAGAACTTGGTGTCCTACCATTTCAGGCTGTGCACACAGTGAGACAGACAAGATTTGTTCACAACAACCCAGGTTCAGAATATAACTAAAAAAACAACCTGTGGGCCCGATGTATTGCCATGTACCAGCGTTCTACGATGTTCTTTCTGTTTTAACAGAGAAAGGCAGCTGTCCGTTATTCACACCGTACGTTGAGGTAGTGGTGCATTATTATCTCCTTTAATGTTTTCAGTCTGGTGATTGTGGGACATGAGGAGTGAATGCAAGGCTCAGTGTGGAATCACAGGAGCGCTAAATTATCGCTTTATCATGTGATAAAACACTGTGTCTGTAATCCCAGGCTGTCTGTTTGCATTCTTTTTCATTGGAAACTAAAAGTTGATTTTGTTTCACGTGATGATACGTTTCTCCGTACTCCCTTAAGCGCTGTGTGATTGCTGAAATGAATAGCAGAGGTCACAACAGGGCTTTCTTTCCTCCAGTCAATCATGTTATTATACTTCCTGCAGCTTGTATTCATGATTACAGGCACGGTTCACCCAGAAGGGCACCAGCCCTTTTAATTTGATACAATTTTGTGCATGATTGAGGTAACACTCAAATGAACCTCTTTCTAGGTGGTTAAATGTTTATTATTTATTCGCCTACCAGACACTGCTATCCAGCCTGTCTTGCTAAAGTTATTTTTGACATAGTGTCCATTACTACAGCTTCACTGAAGCAAACCAGAGTAAGTACCTTGCTCAAGGGCACTAGATCAGTGATTCCACTCCCGACTTAAACATGCAACCTTTAGCTTGTAAGCTTAGTTCCCTAAACACTGTTCCACATCACCACCCCTGCTTACACTTATGCCTTAAAGATCTGTTTGACTGAAGAATTGATTGCACATCTCTGCTTATACAATTTCACGTTCGTATTCACAGTACTGCCTGTGTGTTGTTAACGGCAGGTGAGGCAATGCAGAATGTTAATAGATAATATCTTTTTAACATTAACCTCATATAATTGCACAGATACATAAAATCAGTGCTTACTCGCAGCTAAAGCCATCATTTCTGCAGTAAACATTTTCTTCACTGAGGTGCTGATTGCGATTGTTGTTGTTTTTTTAGTCTATAGCATGTATTTTAGGACCATTATGTACAGTACGTGAGGAAGGAGAGGCAACGCCTTTGTATGCGCTGTATTAGCTATACTGTTTCTTATTTATAATACTGTAGGAGCTTGTTCTGTAAGGTAGGTTAAGATGTTTTGGTAGTTCCTCTTTCAATCAACCTAGCAATGAAAAATACCCCTGGGTTTAAGCAGGGCTTTGTCTGTTTCTTAGTTCACATCCATACTTCTACAGGGTTTCATGTAGGCCAAGCTGTATTCATTTTTATTTGTATAAATTATTTTGTAGGAAAAAAATGCATTGGCATAACTCATGGCACACCCTAAAAATAAGTTACACCCTGTCAAGCTCCGACTTGTGTCCTTTAAGTAACTGAAAAGTGCTTTTTAACAGAAACGTCTATGCGCTGCTGCTTACTGTTGCTGTAAAGAATATTTAGAACAAAATATTATTCTAAAGACCTGGAAAAAATGTTCTTATTGTTTTCTTTCAATTTAACCATTTCAGTATCAAGATCAAATCAAATAATATCTCAAATGTACATCTCTCACATATATGCAGCCCTCACTTTCTTTCCGGACCCTTTCTTTCTTTTGGAAAGGTCTCTGATTGTACTGAAGCCAATAATATTCACTGTACTGGTTGATTTGGAGAGAGCTGATAACTTAATACATTAATCAGTTTAATGAAGGTATCTGGCCTTGTTTCCGTTGTCTGCAATGGCCACTGCCATTGAAGAGCACCATTTAGCCTGGCCTCTTATAGGTGGAATTGATACCTACTAGCTGTTGAGGAAAAATGTCCCCAACCATGGCACCATCAAAAGTGTATGGTATGGTCAGGGTGGCGTTATGTAGTGTTTGTGTGGAGTTGTTTTGAAGTGGATACTGTCAGCACAGCCCTGTTGCATTCTGAAGCTAGTTTAGTGGGTTAGTGTGTTGTCGTGAGTGGGTCTAACAATAACAGTAAGCAAGAGAATGTCTTCCTGTTTCTCTGAAGAATAAGTAAAATTAGCTGTCTGGACAAGAAATAGAGGAAAGATTTTTTTGGATTGCTAAATTGGTCCATTGAAAACTAGGTTGTGTGCGTGTGTGCATGCGTGTGCGTGTGTGTGTGTGAGTGCAAGATTTTGGGACTGTCACAAGTTACCAGCAACAACTTTATATAGCTAGCTCCACTAATGATCAGTGTAATTCCCCTTACCCCTCTGGGAATGTTCTGTCAGTGAGAAAATATGGTAATGATTTGTTAATAAATATGCCTCTGGTTGTATTTTTGTGTATTCCAAAGAAGGTGTGTTTAAGAAGTCAGGAACACTGAGTGGCCTCTGCACGTACTTGCAGTATCCTGTGTTTCTGCTGGCTGCAGTTCTCTCCAGGCTGCACTGATAAATGGGCGCTCAATTGCTAACGTGCCGGGGATGTTGAGCTTGTTCAGGGATTCTGTGCATGTCTGTTGTCCTCTTTGGCCTGAAATGCCCCTTTGACAATTTAACACTATTGCAAATCCTGAAGGCAGAATTAAAGTCAGCTTTAAAAACAACATTGTTTTTCCCTCCTGTGTTCTGTGTTTGTGCATTTGTGCATGTGTGCACACATACGTACGCAGATGCAACCTGCGTGTGTGTGTTTGTACGCACAGACATAGACGTGGAATTTTGTGTGTGTGCGTGCATGTGTCTGTGTGTATTTACAAGTACACATGTACACAAGCTGAATGGGGAGCATTCCCTTAAATCATCTCTCAGCCTCTGAGCTGATGGTAAAAGACCTAAATGTTTTTGTGGAGCGTGAACAATCTAAGTTCTAACCTTTAAAAAAAAGGGAAGCCGTAAAAATAAGAGTGAATCTAGGATGATCTAGGGCTGAGATTTGGTGAACCTCAAGTGTATGCATATTCATCAGAAAATGTTCTTTGATTATAATTAGAGTAAATGGATAAAAACAAGGAGACTTAATTGCTTCATTTGTGTGGTACTTTCCTGGATCTATTTTGAAAACTAACTTCCTTCCTCTGATGTTATCTTACACTTGGACAGTATCATTATGTATGGCGCACTGTATTCCCATGATTATAGTCCAGGCATTCTCATAATAATGAAAAGGCAAATATACATACAGTATAGGCCCATTTAACTATTAATAATGTATATGTATCTTAATGTATCTTTACCTGGTTTCCTGTGTACATAGTGTACTTGTTTGGGGCCTGATGGAAGGTGGCAGTGCTTGATGGGAGGATGATGCCATTGCCTGTAATCGCTGCTCGGTGTTCTGGAAAGCTGTTTCAGACTCTACTGCTTGGTTGCTTGTAGATAAAAACATACCTGGAAGCACACATAATTTCTTTTATTTTATCTTTGTATACCCCAGGTAGATTTTGAAGTGTCAGAGACATTGATTCATGTCAGCTTGATGTGTCACAATAGATAGGTTAATAAATCAAATTGTGTTGGTAATGTAAAAAGTGTATCTCTACATTATCTGCCTCTAACAGATATATTCCTTCTTAAAAATTATTTTCCTATTAAAAATTAGAAGATGCTATTTTAGTCTACTCTTGCTGCAAGCATTAGCCAGAGATATTCACTAGACCAGAGGAGGAATGTTATGTAAATGTTATGGATCTATGGCCTTTTATCAGAGCACCAGGTATGCACTTTGCCAGATCCAAAGTGATCACATTTCTGCTAAAGGAATAATGAACCCATGCATTCTGACCTGAGTGGTGGGTTTAAATGTACATTCTAGCAGCTGTTGTTATTCTGCTCTATCCTGAGCCAAAAAAACAACTTGGGATGATACATTAATATGATTAAAGCATAAACTGTCATGAGCCTGGAAATCTAATGTGATTTGACTCTTTTACTTGGATTAATACTGAAAGAGGGATGAAGAACTTTGGCAGTGGCTTCAGCTTCAAAGTGAAACGTGTTCCAAACACAGCCCTGTGATATAGGCTACTCAGTAGGTACAGTAGATCATGGGCTACTGGGTAGGTAGATCACAGGGAAGATGTAGTCAGGCAGGCTACTGAGACTGGTGGAGGTGGCCTTGTGATTTACCCTAATGCAAGACCCACAACAACAAAAAAAATGAATTTTTTGTTGCTTAAGAGAGCCTTTGTTGCATCTTGTAGAGGTTTTCAGCACACTGCTGTCGGTTGCATTGTGGAGCTTTTAGCTTTATTCCCATTCACTTTGAGCAGTGGCACATAAACGCTGGAGATGCTTTGATGAGGATGGCAATGCCTGATCACTCCTCAGTGGTTCCCGTGATCTGCATGCTAATTGCCTTTGAAATCTGCGAGTGAGCTTTGATTACAAAAGCCTGGATATGGAGCCCATGGCGGAGATCTAACCTGCGAGAATGAGCCCTAGGCGGCGCAGGCGTACGTGTGTTTGTGCACGCTTCTGCGCGTCGCTCGCTTTCTCTCTCTGAAAGGAGCGATTCAGTGCCCCTGTTTCACCTCACCGTCTCCCAGAACTACATTTACATGGCAAATTTGTCTGCCACTATCAATTTTAATAAACCTAATGTGATTCCAAACCTCTGCTCCTGCATTTCTGTCAAGAGGCATGGCAATAAATATCCTGCCAGTAATTTATTTATTTTCAGTCCCGTCTTCTCCATTGAAGGGGCGGAGAGTGCCTGTCAATCTGCCACACCGTCTGCTCCTCACACAAATATGTTTCCAATTAGACTGACACATAGCGAGTGCTCTGTGACAGACAGCCTTTGTTATACTGCCAACCAGAACATCTCCTCTGACTGCTGCCCTGAGGGTCCTGATTGGGCACCCACCACAAGTCTCACTCGACAGGTCCAAGCCTCAGCGAGTGCACTGCCCAGGTACTCTTGCATCCTCTGGTAGAACTCAGGTGAGCCGGCTGATGGAGGACCCACAGAAAGAGCCATTTCAGATAAAATGCATGCAAAAGCCTGCAAAGGGAGGAAAAATGACTACAACGTCATCCTGACTCTGCAAAATGATATTTCCCTTAAATACAGATTAAAGTGAGAGAGTACAGATGGGTTTCATATCGGTGTATGATTTTGGTTCTTTTGCTCTGCGTGTCTGGGGCTCAGGCACTGTGGGAACACAAAGGAGAATCTTGTCACTCCGTCGGCACCATGCCTCTGAGGAAATGGACCAGGTCAGATATCGGCCTGGATCCAACTAGTTTGCCAGAAGACTGGATCTGCTTGTGATCTCAGGATATGGTGACCAAATGCATTTGATGTGCATCAAATGTGTAAGCAGGATTAATGATATGATTCTATTTGCCATAGCCCTGACCTCCCTCCCCCTCCCCCCACACCCCAGCCCCAGTTCAACAGGAAGACAAAAAGTCAGTTTCTATTTACTTCTTTCTTTGTTGTTACTCTGTCTTTCTCGTTCATCTCCCCAAATGTTTCTCCGCATTACTAGACAAAGCTTGTCCTTTACTATCCTGCTTGTGTACTTCAGTGTTTAAAGCCTTTTGTGGTTTGTAAAGCGTCCCCCACAGAAACACACCGGGGTCTTAGCATTAGCAATGATAATCATGCAGATAATCACAGTAATAAACATAAACCTTTTGTTGCACAGTCTGTCACAGGATTTTTTTGGGGGGGAGGGGGGTAGGGTTGATCCCTAAGCATTATGCTAGGGACAGAAGGTCTGTGTGTGTGTGTGTGTGTGTGTGTGTGTGTCCGTGGGGTGCACCCTGTGCCTCATTCCATTGTGAAGATTGTCATTTCTTGCATTCCCTTGGCTAAATCACATGCTCACATTGACAAAAGATGGCTGCTTTTGTCAGCACTACTGTTGCTAGAGCTAGTTGCTACTGGGAGCTACTGACAAGCTTGTCCCAAAATATTCTTGCTCTCTCTCTCTCTGTCTTGCTCTTTCTCTCATGAGACTTGTAAGTGACTCGGTTAATGTGGAACAAATTGCTGGGAAAATTTGAGAACCTCACAGGGGGGTTAGTGATACGTGACGGGGAAAGAAAGGGATCATTGTTTTAATTTACCCAAAAGCAGATGCAGCATCACGGCCTAGACGTGCAGTGTTGTACAGTGACTACCTCACAGGGGTGTGTGCAGAGCAAAAATGTTTTCATTGCTATGAAGAGACATTGAAATTAGTGATTTGACATTTTTTTCCAATGCAAACAGACTAAGATGGGGGGCGGGGGGAATAATGATCTTCCTGTTGTGTTTCCTATGCCATGGAACTACAGTGTTCCCAGTTTACTAAGGGCTGGCCGCTGGTGTGTGGATTGCAGCGTGTCTCTCACAGAGGTAATTGGCTGTGTGTACAGTGGGATTGGAGCTATACATTACCTGACAGCTCAGCCTCCCTCCCCCATCTCCTCTGCGCTCAGCAGTGAAGCATTCACCACTGTAACAACAGCCCTGTCTTCTCAGGGCTGTATTACCAGGCCATGTGATGGGACCCTGAGAGGCAGTGAAGAACTGCGTCATCCATGCCTCTCCTGTGGCTTCATACATGTCATTTTCATTGATGTGCCTCTGGTTGTAGTGTTAGAGTATCCAATATCAGGAATCACGCAATCAAGCCACAACCAGCAATCAAGTGACACTTTGCGCTGCAAGATTTTGCAAGCAGTTTTTACATTACATTTGACATTCATTATTGGGATTAAATAGAAACACCTGGTTCGATAAAATGAAGTATACGTTAAGAATACCATACATCCACGGAATCCCCAGTTCTATGCCTTGTGGCTTCTGTTCTAAAAGGCAGCTTTATGAGGAAAAT
This sequence comes from Anguilla rostrata, assembly GCF_018555375.3. Taxonomy (NCBI): domain Eukaryota; kingdom Metazoa; phylum Chordata; class Actinopteri; order Anguilliformes; family Anguillidae; genus Anguilla; species Anguilla rostrata. Next base: position 16,920,558 of record NC_057946.1, read on the forward strand.
GTGCTGTCTTTCTGTTCTGAAGATTTGGCAAGACCGAACAGATATCTTAATAAACGTTTGGCCCGGACAAGCAGTCAATAACACAAAGGCTTTGTTGGGGCCTGTGTTGATTTTCAGCCATCAATATTTAATTTAGTGATATCATTTCTCCTGCTAACTCTTCTGAAATCCTTTCTAGTTTCTCAGTGTGTCTTTCCGGAGATTGAGCTGCTGAAATGTTGGATTTGAGAGCAAAAATGATTGAGTGCAGAAATTATGGAATGTTTCATGAGATGGTAGGTCACACAAAATGTTAATTGTTTTTTTCATTGAACATAGATATGCAGATTATTCTTTAAGCGAGTAGTTTTAGAAAGCTTGAAAGGCATAAGTAAAGTAAAGCATACGGTGGCAAGAAAAAATTTGTGAAAAAGTTTGTTTTCTTACAATAATCATACATTCATTTTACAGTTGCAACTTATTATTGTAACTATTGTAAGTTATTGTTATGATGGAGAATACACTGGGGAACGGATCTGATTGCACTTCAGTGAAGTGGAGAATCGAGCAGTTGATCGTGGAGGTTATACAAGCTCTGCATGCAATCCTGATAATGGTCGGCAGCTCTGAAAAGCGAAGCGAATGAATCTGGTCTGGCTAAGTTTGGAGTCGGAGTGTGATGATACAACTTGATCACAATACGATAGTGATGCTCTGAACAACGATACAATGCAATATGGTGTCTCTTAATTTATAACGATATGATACGATTAACAACAATCCATCACAATACGATAGTGTGATTAGCTGTGATGTGAAAGTGACCATTAGATTTGACAGATTACCCCAACCGCACCCCACCGACACTGAAGAGATCATTGAAATAACAAACATAACTTTCAATGCTAACAAGAGTGTTTATTAATTTCAGTGCTTCAATCTACCTAAATAAAAGTTTGCCATGTAAATTAACGATTCATTGTGATATGAATAGATTAATACATGTCACAAGGACGCAGTTGTATCGTGACATTTGCACCATGATGCATTGATGCATAAATGTTTCATTACACCCTTAGTTTGGAGTGTGGCCAAAAACTGAGTTTGCATCTTTGTTTTGTTTTAATACTAATTATTGGTGTTGTGTGTAAGACTCCACAGGCACACAGATGCTGGGGAAATATAAGCCTCATAACTCAGTCTCATTGACTGCTTTTGGAGTTTGTCCCTCAGGGGCCACTTCTGTTAGCCCTACAGAGCATGTGCTAAAATGTTCTGTTTCAATGGTGAATTAAGTGAATGCACACAAAAAAGAAACATCCGTCACATTCAGCTGAATAGAAGAGGCAAGAGAATTGTACCGCCTCCCCCCCTTGCTTTGGCCCCACTCCCATCCCCCCTCCTTCACTCACTCCTTCAATTCAGTTAAACGGTTTTTACACCTCGAGCATCCATTATCTTACATTCTCCTATTTTAATAGAGCTTAAATCTCTGTTGCTTTCCACAACTTTCTTTTAAAGCAGGTTGACTAATACACAATGTCAGACACAGTTTTTTTATAGAAAGTGTGAATATGGTGTTTTCTATAGCAGCCTCCTGTCATGTAGACTCAGCGTTGATCATGAAGTCTAATGAAGTGAGTGAAAGTAATGACTGTATCCAAGGGTTATACTGCAGCTACGGCTCTGTGCTGAAGTATGCCTTGAACTCGGAGAGCGGCATTACTTCCACTTTGCACCACAAATCAAGCAACGATGTGGAGATAATTCTGCACTGTGTGCATTGTATTTTACTAAAAGTTGTTAAGACTGTAAGATTTTGTTTCTCATATGACATCTGTTTGACATCTTGGAACAGTCAGTCGTGCAACTGCACAAGTTTTCCAGTAACCGACCGCTTGTTTCAGTAAAAGAGCATTGTCATTAAAATGTCATTAGAAGTCTGGTAAAATGAAGATAAAAGAGAATCACTCTTTCACAAGTGGTGCTTTGTCACTCAAAGAGTAGATGAAAAGGGTTTTTCTTTTCTTTTTTCAAATTATTAGGACCTGCAGTCTGGGCAGAGGGAACAAGCAATATTAGACCACTCCCCAAATCGCCATAGCAACTTGGCACTACTACTGCCAATGTACGTTGTCTGCTGAATTTGTGTATGTGTGCGCGTGCGTGCATTTGTGTCCATGCGTGTGCATGCGTGTGCATGTGTGTGTGTGTGTTCAGTGTTTTTGTTTTTTCTGGTAATAAAGAAAGCCCCATTTCTTGTAAAAATACCCACTGAAATACACTTAGGGGCTCACACACACACACACAGTGTTTTTGTTTTTGATGCTAATGCAGAAAGCTCCATTTCTTCTTTCTTGGTAAATCTACCGACTGAACCAACACACTTATGGACACACACACACAAGATATTGCTAGGCTCTGCTGACTTTAACAGCATTATCTTACGTGACTTACTTTAGTGGTTTAATAGTGGAGGAAAGGGCTTCAAGGCTGTTGAGCTGAGAGATGGGATGCCCTACTTTAGACTGACAGTAGGGACAGAGAGTGTACATCGACAGTCGCTCTCCCCTTGCCCATTTGGCTCCTGTTCAACTCAGCCTGGAGGTGTGTGTGTGTGTGTGTGTGTACGAGTGTGTTAGCAACACACACAGCCCTGTGAGCATTTAACATGGCATAAACAAGCTAGCACAATAGGGGGGCTCTTCGACAAATTAATCAGATGGCTAGCATGCTAACTGGCAGATGTCCTGTCTGGATTGCTGAGATGCAATCAGGGCTTTTTCGTGGAGCGGGGTGTGTCACACCCCAGCACATCTTACTGAATGGAGTGTGCTGAGGCTGTTTGTTTCCTTGTGTGTATTTTTTAGGCTGACAGACATGGCCCATGTGCAGAGAGATGGAGGGCCGACTGAACCATGACCTCCCCCAATACCTTTTCCACGTTCAGGGCCGCTCTTAAAGCACCAGCTTTCCACAGCGCATTTCTGCTTCACTAAGAGATGACTGGCAGCTGTCCACCATGCTCTCTGTAAAAGTTACAGGTCGCTGCAGTTTGCTGTCCACTCAAGCGAGAGAATACCCGTGAAAGCCTTTCCTGGCATGACTGGTTATTACAGATATACTTTATAAAACTAGCATATTTATGATAGCACAGCGGTAAAATACTGCTGTTTATGAGAGCTGCTGCCAGTGTTTCATAATAATCATATTTTGAGGGATCTGCTGCTTCTGCTGTTTCAGAAGTACTAAGTACCCAATTTCACACACAACTTGTTGCTAAAGAGATTGTAAATGGCTATAAAATGAATGAGGTAATTTTAAGTTGTGGCCTTGTGATGTACAGTATGTGCAGCATGTTTTTATGTTTTCGCTGAGAGTAAAATGTTACCAACTAATGTCATACTTGTTTGGATGTTGCATCATTTTTAACTTTTCAGCGATTGCTCAAATACTAGATGATTCATGGATAGCAGTTTGCCTACAAGAGGAGTGTATTGTTCTCTGAGGCTGCGTAATCTCATGAATTTTGGCTTCAGTATGTGAGCAACATAATCTCTTTTCTGGGAATTGCTGAACCTCTGCCTGTTTTTCCCTCTTTCCAGATCGCTCAGGAAGGATGTGGTTTTCTGTGCACACTGTTGTGCATTTGTGTCATCCCGCCTTTGCTAAATCGGAATCCCTTGCTGCTCCCTCTGTCTTAATGGGAAACCCCATGTGAGCTTCTTCCTTTGATCCCTCTGTGTGAGTGGGTGCTTTGTGGGCCTACGGCTCAGGTCTGGTTAATTCAGGACCGTTATGCAGCACTATACACGCCCCCCCCACCCCCCCCCCCATCCCCCACTGCTCCCAGGCTGGGTACGGGGGCTGGGGGAGGACTCAGCATGGCTCTTGGCACCATGCCAGTTTTGCAGATAGAGTATGCCTCTGCATAGTGAGCTGAAGCTTGGCGGTGGGGGGGTGGGGGGGTGGGGGGGGTGCAAGGTCACTGAGCAGTGCTCCAGGCCAATTCGCCAGCCCAGGACACAAAGGCCACAGCGCACATTCAGAGCTCTGCCTCCCAGCAAATTCTGACACACTGTTTCTGTCTGAACCAATCATTCTCCCCCAAAGGTCCCTGTGGTTTATTATTTATTTTATTACTATTAATTCTTTTTTTTAATTTCATTTTTTGTGGACAATGTCCTTTGTCACACTAATTTCTCACACAGTTTAGGCTGAAATGGTCCAAGGGTACGCAGTTGGTATGATTTCACTTTGTGCTCTTATTTTTTTCTTTTGACCCTGCTTAAGAAGGTCCTGGCTTTATACTGTTGGAGGCTAACCCTGACAAAAGACATTTCAAATTTCAGTGGAATCTAAGTAGCACTGAGCTTCTGTCAGCGTTTCCTTTTCTGACAGAACACTTTGATGTTGTCATTTTTTTAGGGTGAGGCCATGTATAAGCCCCTTGGGTTTCTTGCCTCTCCCTGCACTATTTCACTGTTTTTAAATCTCTTCTGTTTCTGTTTTATATTTTAATTGTGCTAAATAAAATCTAAATCAAATCAGATGTACTCTGGTTTTTATTAAGTTATACAGCAGTCCTCCCAGGGCAGGTTGCTTGAGGTGAGGTTCCTTAAATCAAAGAGCCCATCTCTTTGCATGTCAATTATTCAGCTGTCCTCCAATGAGTGCCTCACACTAGAAGCAGAGCCTGCTGTCGCTGTGTGGCTGCCACTGCCGTTAGTGGCAGCAGTTCTTGCTGCTGCTCGCGCAGGAAGAATTTATGACCAATTACCTCTCCTGTTCCCTGGAGCATCACTGCTGGGTCTGAGGAAGGCGAGAGCCCCCTCTGCACTGCAGAGCCGGGCAGGCTGGAGCTGCGGTTTCCTCCATTAAAGAGTGAGAACTGAATTCAGCTGAATTATCTTCAGAACAGCATAGCTAGAGGAAGTACACTCCGACATGGACAGAGTCTGTATCTTTAGCCTGTCCCTCTGTGCATGTGTGCATGTGTGCATGCGTGCGTGTGTAGTGTTGTGAGCATTATGAAGATGGTTGGGGACCTATGCTGTGCTGTACTGAGATTGGGAGTTGATGTAGTCGTACAGCTGCACCCCCTCCCCCTTACCTCTTGTACTGCTACACTGAGTGAGTATGAGAGAGAGGATGTACTCCACTCCTGGGTATGTGTTTATGGACTGGTGCTTCTTCAGTCGTGATGTGACAGGCACCTGTCTATGGTGCTCTCTCAAGGCCCCCAATGCATAACCACCGCTCTTAGGAGGCCTGTGGGAGTTTGTGGATTAGTCTGCTGCCCTAACATATAGGCCTACCTGGAAGCAGCAGAAAGGACAGCTTGTCCATATAATCCTGTGTGCAATGGAGTCACTCTTGCATATTTAGTGTTTGTGTGGATACATGTGGATATATTTGATCTGTATTTTACACTCTCCTCTGTGAAAATGTAAAGTACCTTTCTGGGTTGCATTATGACAATGAGAATGGAAGATCAGGCACTCTCAGTATTGAGCATATTAATTTATTTCACATAAAGTTAGTCCCCAGGCAAATCTGAAATCAGACTATTAGATAGATTGTGCTATTTGAACCTCGCAGAAAATGACACTGAGATGTCATGCTGCTGAATTCTCTGGGGACAAGGAGCCTCACTTCACAAGAGTAAGCTGTGAGCTCGGTTTATATTGCTTTAATGTACAGAGTGTTATTACTTTTTCAATTTCAGCAGTTATGTAGGCTGTCCCTTCTCTTGACAGATGGTGCTTTTATCCTTATTGTTCTTGCAGTTCTGTACCAGCAGACTGTATATGTGCCCCCCTTTCCCTGTTTATAACATGGGCAGACTGCGGACCCCACTTATCTTAGGGGGGGAGGTTACCAATGCACCAGGGGTCCCTATAGAGCGTACAACCCTAAGTCCCCAGAATCTGTCTGCCCCTAATCCTGTTATATTCCTTGCCATTTGAAGCGGAAGGAGCTGCTTCATTTCCCAGGTCTTACCCACCCGCGGGTGAATAGGATTATACCCATTGTCCTGCCTCCTGTGGCCCAATAACGGGTTACACTTTTGATGGGAAGGCCCCTGATATCCCTTCTCTGGTCTCTGTAGAGTTTGGGAAAACCTCTTGGATCATCCCTGATTTTTATATAGGCCAGTATTATTTCATTTTACATGAAACCCAGTCGTCCTCTTTCATCCATCCTACTCTTTTGAACTACGCTCAGGGGACAACACAAAAACTGGCAACTGCAGGGGGGAAAGGCACAAATAATGTACTTGTGAATTAATCACAAACGTCCCATAGCTCAGCTGTGACTGGAACTGCAGGCAGGCTGAGCAGCTCTGATGAGAGGAGGTGAAGCCATGGGGCATAAGCACAGGTGCTCAGCGTGCTTGTGTTAAGCCCCAGTCTTTAGGTGCGTGAGCTCTGGCTCCTTTACCCCTGAGCTATACTGCAGTAGTGCCAGACCAGCTGGCAGGAGGCGGCGTGTGGATTAATCTCACACATTGGAGAGTTTTATTTATTACGTCTGGAAAACATTTCTAATTAATCTGAGAAGTGCCGGAGAGAACAGAGCCATGCAGAGATGCTTTCCTCAGCGGGGCTGAGAGTGGCGGAGATGTGAGTAAGGCTGGAGCAAACTTCCTGTTGTGTGAGGCCTGTAGACCAGGCCCAGAAAGGGTGAAGGCCCCATGCTCTGAATCTTTGACCCCATTGGGGCAGGCAAGTGGGTGAGAGGTGGGGGTGCTACGGCACTACATGGCTGGATGGGCGTGGTGGTTGTTCTGGGCCTGGGTGCCTAGCTTAGCTGCCATCCTCCCATTGTATGATGGGATGTACAGTGTGAAGAGGATCTTTTCATCACCAATTTTCTTTTCTCATTTGCACAGACGTGAAAGCAGAGGAGGGTTAACTGAATAAATCACCGCTCATAAGGGCTAGAGACACACCTTTTCTGTTAGTCTGTCTGTTGTCCTGCTGTTCCAGTTCCTCTGGTTCCCCTGAAACGCACGTCTTGCCGCTAGCGAGCGATGGAAAGTGACGTGCCGGTAATAACCTGTCACTGCTGGAGAGGACGGCCATCTCACCTGTGGGTCTGTGTCAGCGGCGCCAGAGCTGCCGCCTCATCTGCCGCTGCTGCTGTCATCGTCCGCTGGGGAGGCTCCCGAGTGCCGCAGAGCTCTGTCTGTGAACTGCTCAGGCGAAGCAGGGCTTTCTCCTGCGTAGATGGATGGAGATGAAATGAGAGATGCCATATTTCATCTGCGGCCTCATTTATAAAAATGTTCCTGATATAAAGTTAGACTTAATCTTAAAATAATTTACAAAGTTGTGTTTACGCTTGATTTATAAAGATAACCGAGACTGAAAAAAGTTGCTTAGGTTGGTTTAAAGTGGGGTATCTACGTCTTACGCGCCTGTTATTTATAAGTCTCCAATGAACGTAAATTGGAACCCACGTGAATGTGCTTCCATTCACAAGGCAGTCATTGATTGTGTGTCTCGTGGCGTAGCCTGTAGAGCACTGAGCACATGCTCATTACGAGCAGCGACGATGGTGGTTTGAATCCAGCCGCGTGTCCCTGTCTCTCATTCCCCATTCTTCCTGTCTCCCTACATTGTCCTGTCCAATAAAGCTGAAAAAGCCCCAAAAATATATATTAAAAAAAGAGACTGTTATTGTTCATGATTCTTGTACTCTTTATGCTTAAAATTGATTAAATCAATTAAACGCTGTGAACACTGCCCACTTCAGGGATTCCTGTGCAGCCCTCAAACCCATGGTACGTCCACGTAACCCACAGGGATACAATCATACCCACAAAACAGTGCAGTTTTATAACTTCTTAGTGGCCTATACAAAAAACCATGACTATCTCAGATCTTAAGACCATTGGATAAATTAGATCCCTGGAGTTCACTTTTCTGCTTCCGCTCAGCATAATTAACATTAGAACTCATTTTGTTTTTAATGTACTGTGCTCATTGTTATAAACTTAATTGAGAGTCTTTGTTGGATGCGAGGTAGGTCCCCTTCCTAAACAGTTGTGTCTTCAGCAGTGAATGAGAAATGGTGAGACTTAACACTTCCAGAAATGTTTGAAAAAGTTTATAACCATCCACACTATATAGCAATCTGTGAAATATGATCATTGCCAGGAAGCCAGGGCTATAAATGGGGAACAGTGACAGAGATTCTCTCCAGGGCTGTGGGGGGAGAGGGAACATGTCTCCAGAGCTCTGTCCTAGTTTTCATCACTCCCCTGCAGGGCGCATTGACAGAAACACCATTCTATAAATGGCAGAGATCTGGACCTAAAGTGAATACTGTGCTGTACGGTTCAGTGTGTCTGCTACACCTTTTTAACGCCTCCACTGAGACGGCACCCTGCCGTTACCACTCTGCACACTGGAAATTGAGATACTGAAAAGGAAAAACGGGCGTGCTGGCCTTTGCCTAACTGGGGTGACTGGAAGAGGTGTGACCAGTGGCCTCTTGTGACTGAGCTCATTTTTCCAGTGAAAACACAGCTGCGGCCCCACAGGTTACAGGACATCAACAATGGTTCAAACTAAAGATGAAAACAAAGGAGAATGCCCTAACTGCCTTACACATTTCTGGAAAACAAGCAGCAAGAATTTGTGATTATTGGCTGATTTAGAATGACAGCAGAGATTCACAAATTCTACAAGATGCACACAGGTCCCTGATGTGGTTTACTGACATTTGGTTGAATTTACCCTCCTCTGTCAGTCTGAAAAACCCCCAGCAGCTGGACTCTCTTAGTTATGTCACCAGCAATTATGTAATTTGCTTCCTAAATAGGACGTGGCCCCTGATCTCAAGAGTAACTTGGGTGCATGTTTACAGAACAGTGTGTGGTCATGGTCTGATGTGTATCCATAGCACACAGATTGCATACAGTTCATGCATACCAGTACTGTAGCACCAGGACAGTAAATTGAGGACAACATACTGTACATGGGTCACTTGGGTTTCATGGCATGAAATCTGCTTAAGGCAGTGGGTGGTGGTTTTTCTAAGCGGCCAGTTGTGGAGGAAGCGCTCTCTATGGCAGAGCCTCTCCATTCAGCATTATGCATTTTTCATGCCAACATCTGACTCCTGTGCCTTCCAAATGCCAGCACAGGAGCCGTTTTTTCTGCATACATACTGTAGGGTTATGTATAGGGTTTCTGCTTGGCCATATCTCCAAACTTCAGCCACCTTGTGTAATGTTCTCCATTCAGGAAAATCTTGTCATGAAAGTGAGGTATCAATTTTCAGTGCATTGTTACAACTGTACTGTTACAGATCCCTGCATTGAGTACATACTCCAGAGGTAAAAAAAAAAAAATTAATTTTGTAAAAATTGACAGCAAGAAGAGATTGTTGATACACACAGAACAGAAACAAATAAAGGCTTCCTGCTACATAAATCCATGGGAATTTGCTTATCTGACGTTCCTGTCTGCTTGTGTCATACGCTGGAGATGGGCACACTGAGTGATGGGTTTTGCAGAGATATGGAAGCTATGGGTGGGGACCTTCCACCAACAGTGGCCATGAGAAGGATGCCACCATCTTCCATTCCAAAATGGAACAGGGTTTTAATCAATTTTTACGGGGTGGTCCAATTAGAGGGAAGACTCCCTCCCTTGTAACCTCATGGCAACAAGCTGATGGCTGATGGTATGAAGGGGAAAAGAGAGCGCATGGTCAGAATGGGAGGGCAGGGCTGCTGAGCACAGTACGTAATGAGCAGTGCTATACGGTAGCCTTATCAAGGATAGGTAATGGCACTGAACAAAAGAGGTGAGAAGCAAGGAAAAAATATGGCCGCGTAGAAGCAATGTGAGACCATCGTGTTCCGCCAAACCAAAACAGCAGACAGGCCCACCCAACCACAACAGCAGACAGGCCCACCCAACCAAAACAGCAGACAGGCCCACCCAACTGAAACAAACAGCAGACAGGCCCACGCAACTGAAACAGCAGACAGGCCCGCAGATACTTAGGCAACAGCATTGATAGTTCCCAGAACCTGTTTTCTCTACAACCGCAAGCTACCCTACTTCTTAATGGCCAGGTTGACTATAGGACACATAGAGACAGGTGCACTTGCCAGAACTCCTCCAGACTTTTAGTGAATGCTTAGTAAATAGTTGGCCATTTGTATAATTGGTATATTGGTCTTGGTGATTGAAATGTTGATATTTTGTTCCCACACATATAGGTGTCTGGCCTTTCTATTCAGTGTATGATTTTTTTAATTAAAGGACAGCATAGTATGTGACACACACTAATGCCTCAGTGGGGAACTTTGAATTGAAAACTTTATTTGATCATTACTGCTCCTCAGGTCCACTCACTAACATCTTCGTTATGTCTGGGGATAGAACATGATGCAGTGGGCTGGAATCTTTCATTTCTTACCTGTCAGTTACTGCTTAACTTGCAGAAGTTAATTCCCTGCCCTTCTTTGGTGTTTGAGCCTATTTCCAGTGACTAGGATCTCATACATCTTTCCGTTGTTTTCCAAAAAACCTGGTTCTGCTAAAGAAGGGGCTGCATGGCCTGTGTGCTTTCTGAAGACGAGCTGGAGAGTCAGATCAATATGGTTTCTAATTCCTGCAGCCGAGCGGAAAACTGCCTGTCAGATAGGCCCTGATAGGTGCCCCCTCCTCTGACATCACGCTGAAATGGGCCAAAGTCATTTCCCACAGCGAACGTCATGGAAATGGGTCTTAATGTTCTCACCAGTAGACTGAGGCTTCCCAGAGTCTCTTTACTTCACCTGGTCTATAAGCCAATTTATCTGGTTTTGCACCTCGTTTTAAATCTGGCCCAGGTTAAGAAGGATCAGTAAAAAGGTTATTTAATCTGTGGTAACAGTATCCATGCATCAGCACACCAGCAATGGAGCTTGTTTGATTCATTGAATAAATGTACTATTTTTATGTTAGAGATTAATTGTTTACAAACTTAAATGAGGGTGCATGGAAATGAAAACATAATGCAGGGTGACTTCCAGCTGAATTTCCCTACTAAATCAAGCTTGGTATGTGTGCATGCAAGAGGCACAAATCTGACAGATTGAGAGAGACAAAAGAATGAGGGTGTAGCCTATATGTATATGTATGAAATGTGAGATGGTCCCCTTGTTGATGATGACATCACCCAGTACAGAGACTGATAGCAGAATGTTTTGGAAAGCTTCCACTTGAACGATTAGGCCTAGCTTATATGCTGGTTTACTCAGTGTAGCTTGCTTTGTCTGACTCATGCAAAGGCAAAAACTCTACATCTGATTTTTCATTTTTAATATTAGAAATCCTTGTCATGGTTAATAGCTCCTCGTTGAAGGCAAAAATAAATAGTATGCACCCATTCTGATGAAGTCAAATTTTTTCCATTCCACATGATCTTGAAAATCTGTTTTCCAGTTGAATTGAAGAAGGATAGATGGTCTCTTTGTATTTTCAGTTCGTGAAGATGCTTAATGACAGTTTCTGCATTTTTCGGAGAAAACTGAATTCCAAAGAACTGTGTAGCTACATGTGGTTGCTTGGATACATCAGAGAAGCCATTGTACAGCGGTATAGGTTCAGCTGCGCTATTGAGAGCCACTGTGACCTCCAACATGGTTGGCATTCTGTGGTTGTGAGGACACTGGCCCGGAGTCTCTGGGTAATCTGCATTCTCCTTGTCCAGCAGGCATTCGCAAGGGAACAAAACCTGTCATCTTCAGCCATTGACAGGGAATCGTATCGAGTCTAACATCTTTTTGCTAATTTACTATCATGAAATATTGTGTGTTGTAATCTTGGCACATAATCTGTAGAATTCCAAATGGGGTCAAATAATAATGCAGAAAGGGTTTACATAAGTCTACATAATATGAGAAAGTGGGTGATACAGTTTCAGAAATCACATGCTTATAAGCCAAGTGCAGGTTTGCTTGATTTAAAATAAATAAATAAATAAATCATCTTGGAAGTGACAGACACTGTAGCCACATTGTACCCATAATATTATTTTAGTTGTAAAGCTTTTTCATGTGGTGTGTGACAGCAGACTTAGGCACTGTGTGCCTTCCCTTACAAAGGATTGAAAAGATGTTAATTATGAATTCATTAAAAATGCTAACGAGAAAAAAGTCAAAGACATTTCTTAGAAGCTCATCAAGTGAATAAATGAACATGGTCCAGGCTAAGGGAGAGTTGATAAAGATGTCTTCCATTATTGTATTATTTAGACAGTTAATGTAAGTTCAAAATGAACCCCCTGAAATCTGTGTCTGATGGGGACCTTTTATCAGGGGCAATTTGAACACTCATCTCCTTGTGTTAATTGTTTAAAAAGGATAGGCCAGCTAATACTTCTTTTAATTTGAATTAAGAATAGCATTTTCAACTATTAAATGTCTAGTTCTGTTATTTGTTAAATGTTTGTTATATGTTGTTCTCATCATTTAAAAACCCAGTGACAACACTTTTCTAATAGAACTTATCAAACATAGTGTTACTTAGCCTGGAAAGAAAATGCTGTTTGAAATTATATTTACAAAGAAATCAAGGACAATGGTAAATTGGTGCACAGATTGTGAGAAATTTAATTTAGGCTCACCAGTTTGTTTAAAGGTCAGTGTTTGCATAACAATGAATTCCCTTCACTCAAGGTGTGTATGAGAAACCAAATTATAACACAGTTTCTTGAAAGATGTGTTCTGAAGAGAACTTTAATTGCTTGCATGATAGAAATCACTCAGAAGCACGCTCATTCTTGAATGTAATTTTTAATTACATTCAATTTGGGTAAATAAGTGCAATAAGTTTTAACCCTCGGATCATTTAAGCAATATTTTTTGTAATGTCTGTAAGAGGCCTTTCTGCCCTATAAGACTGATTTTGAGAGAGTGGCTGCATTTGGCCTGGAAAATGCAGTGCTCAGTAGTGATCAAAATGTTCCTGTTGGCAAGGCTTTTTTAACTGCTTCAGAACAAGCCAAAGGAGCTGGTTCTGCTTGCCAACGTTCAGCATTTTTCCACATTGTCAAACTGCTGTGTAGTGAAAGGGTTGTCAAGAGCAACTTTTTAATTGTTTTCTCTGATGTAAATAAAACAACATTGGGAACAATGCAAGTGCATTAATCCCTGAATATTTCAAAACACTTTGCACTTAAGCTAAGAAAATATAAAAATTTCATGCTTGAATAACGTTACAAAACCTTTTTTTTTGTCTCAAGCAGACACAAAATGTAAATTATAAAACATTTGGCCATACAGGAGTGTGGCTGCTGTTTTATTTTCAAGTACTTTTACAAGGAAGGGAGTAAAGTTATTCTGGTACATGAAGATTTTAGTTTTGGGGTATGTGGAATTGCCTTTCCCTTAAACAGCAATGACAGCACCCTGAGAAGGAAGCTGTAATTTTTCCTGTAGTGGGTCTTGTTTTGCTCCATGAGAATAATCTTGCGCATTAGATGCCAGCCCCTCTATCCACCCCCATAGATGTTGCTACCTCCCAGCTAACAGCTTTGGTTCTGCTAGGTTTCCTTTGGTTCATTTGCACCATTGATTCAGCAATGTTCTCGCTTTGCCTGAACGGCTTCCTTTTTTCTCAAGTGTATATTGATCTTTTGTTCTGAACATACAGGGTGTTAACTTTTACATTTTAAACAGTGGCATAAAACACTGCAATTTGTTGTTCTTTATGAAGAGGCACCTACTGTAGGTACTTCTGCGACAGGTAAGGTGTATTGTGGTTTTGGCACAAGGATTTTGGTTCAGGCTACAGAAGAAATTCCCTATTAATTTGGCATAATGTGCCAACTTTGGACATGCCTCTTAAAAGAACCATAACATTGTATATCAGATAGGAGTTTTTCTGTTGCTGTGTCCTACATGTCTCTAATTGCAAGGTCATTTTAGCAACAGCAGAAAAATCTATATAATCAGTTGTTGAGATATGAGGGATGGGAATTTGATGTTGCATATTTCTTAATGCAACAATTTTAATGTTGCAGCGTGATAGATGGACTAGCAGATGTTGAACGCTCTTGAGAATAAAGTGGCCATCATTTCTCCCTGACACCCCCCTCCCCCATCATCCTTCACACACTCACATTGGTTGCATTGTTTAACCTTGAAATATCTCTAGATATGCTCATGCGCACACAACACAAAACAAACATGCTCTGTGATGGATCTTTAGCCAGGAGCATCGCTCGGCCTGCTGACAAAGTCATTTGGTTTCCACTTGATTTCTTTTCCTGGGAGGTCCTCCAGAACAGCCCTTTTGTGCCTTGAAATCTGTGGTATTAAGATTACGGTGGATTGTGACTTTGTGTGCACCCTGAAAGTTACAGGAAATACCTGTATAAATGCTGCGGCACTCATTAACTTTCTGTAGCATGTCCAAGAAAGTGTTTTTTCAATAGCTATACCCCACTGGGAGTTTAACCACCATGGAAAATGGTAAAAAATAATATTGTCATATTATTTTGTTTTTAAATTCCATTTATAAAATGCATCAAGCAAAGTTAAGAACAATGTGGCAAATACTCTATGGTTTACTCTATGCAATAAATGTGTGGGTCTGTATACTCGTACAGGGCCACATGCCTGCAGGTTGGCACACATCACTGACTGAAGAGCCTTTGCTACTTGGCAGAAGCTGCTATGATTAATGACCAACAACGGACCAAAAAACGTGCAGAAAATTAAAATGTTCTCATGGGCTAGACGGTCAGTGTGACAAATAGGTTGTACACAACCAGAAGGTCACAGGATCACATCCCAGGCGGGAAACCGTTGTACCTTAAAGTTCCTCATTTGTACTACTCAGAATGGATTACATAAAAGAAAAGAAGTAATGTGTAAGCAGTGCAGTATGGAATGTGGAGCCTGGGTCTTGTAATGCTGTGATGGGACAGCAGCTGATGCAGACATTGAAGTGAAGGAGTTATTGTCCTCATTAGTGTGTAAAACAAAGCGCTGAGCAATGTTTATATTCCTGCTAATGTGTCAGTCTTCTTGCATGTCTAACACATTCATCATTTAATCAGCTCCCACAATTCCCTTCCCTCTGGGACCCTGAAACTTTAATCACTGTCGGCCAGCAGCAACAGGAAATGAAGGCAGCACCGTACGCACACACACACACACACACACATACAAAGAGCTACTGACATGTTCACACAGGAACACAGCTAGGCTCTCACATTCACATTGACTTTGGCAGGCCTTTTTCAAGTAGTGACCAATTAGACCTTGGAAGTCTGGCTAACCATCAGGCCAAAAGATCCTGCACTCACAGGCAATGAAGCAGCAGAAGAACTAAGACATGACATTGTTTTAAAACATGTATGGTTGAGGCTTTTAATAAGACTTTTCAGGTGAAGGATCCCACAAAGTTCCCTCCATCATGCTTAAATAAATCTTTTAATGGCAAAAAGTCTGACATGACAGCTATGTTCTTGTCTGCCTTCCTTCTCATCCAGGACCATGCTGAACATAGTTAGACTATGGCAGAATTTGTTAGTCACTCTGTTTATAGAGAAGTGGGTTCTAATTTACAGAGATACCACAGAAAAGGTTTTTTGAAGCCATCCTTAAGAAAGCAGTGTCCTGTCCTACAACAAGGACCTCTCGCTTTAGGACAAGCTCAAATGGATAGTGTGGCTCTGTTTAAACCCTGCTACACATACAATCATCAGGTCAGTTCCTGCTCTATATATGTCCACACTGTGCTAATTCTAGGACCCGAACTGGAATTGGAAAACAGTTAAAGAAATTCATTTAATCAATTTTGGAGTGGACTCAAACCCGTCCACATTACATGGTGCGGTCTGGGGGGACTGGTGTCACCAGACACGGTTGCCCTTTAAGATTGACATGCAGGAGAAGTGAACTGTTAAGGGGCATATTGACTTGTTCCATCCAGGCATCCTGTGATGTTTGTGACTCTGCTGCTCAATAGATTCAGCATGTGTGAGACTGAGGGAGGCCATTTATATGGGCCAGTGGGAGACTGAAGGGACTCCTGTTAATAAAATCAAGGGATGAGAAAATGGGATGACTGAACCCACTGTAAAAAATTGAAATGTGCTTGGAAAAGTTTGTGCAAAAAAAGGAGCCAACTGGACCAAAGATACTACAGCCAACTCTTAACAGTCCCCAATGGGCGCAGTGCTCAAAGAATATGGAATTACTCTCTTAGGAGCATGTTTAATTGGGCTTTTTTACCTGGAGTACATGGCAACTGCCTGAGCACTCCCAAGGAATAATGGGTATGACTGAAGAGGATGAAGAGGAGTAGCAGTTAAACTTCCAGCTGGCTCAGCAATATGTAGTGTTAAAAACGGTATTCTCTGCATGCTGCCAAGCTGTTTAGGTGACATGATATATTTGCGAGCAGCTGGAATAATCTTCTGATAGCTTACTGTGTTTCAGCATTTCCATATAATGATGTCAGTGTTCCTGCCTGGGGTCGGTTTGCGAGAGGCAGGGGTAATTACATGCCACTGTCACCACGCTGAGAGCCCGGCAGAGTTTAAAAGAGACACATGACACTCTCTGAGACCTCATTCTGCTGCTGTTCCTGTGACCTGTCAAAGTGTAAAATTAGGACCAGAGATTCATGTGTTTATCAGCATCTGCTCCCCTTGTTTTTCAGTATGAATTCAAAGCCAAGAACATCAAGAAGAAGAAAGTGAGCATCATGGTGTCTGTGGACGGGGTGAAGGTGATCCTCAGGAAGAAGCAGAAGGTATGTTCTGGCCTGCTGTGTTGCAAGAGCCAAATTATAGCATCACTCAGTCCATTACATCCCATATGCAACATCAATTATACAGGAAGTGCTCTGTGGACCTTTCAGCTTTTTCATTTTTTCCTCATGAAATTTGTTTATATCTTCAGAGGAAAGAATGGACTTGGGATGAGAGCAAGATGATGGTGATGCATGACCCCATATACAGGTGAGTCTTACACCGGTGATGCAAAACCTTATGTAAACCATATCCATTTATACAGCATAATCTTCAACCTCCCTATTAAACAGGTGACTCAACATGTCATATACATCTGGTCTGCAGATGCTTGATAATGTGTACATAAATATAACTATTATCACTGACCAGTTAGCTGGGATCTGCTCAGCCTGCAGTTCTTCTGAATATGTAATTAATGCCTCTCATTAAGCCACCATGCCGCTCATTAATATGCAGCCCGTATGTCACATGCATGCAGAATGCTGTTATCACCTATGCATGACTTGATGCATTGCAGTAATGGCTTTCAAAGTACCAGCCAAGCGCAATTAGAATTGCTCTCATTTAAGCTTCTGTATGAATAAAACATCGGTCACGTGCGTGTGTGTGTGCGTGTGTTGGGGGGCTACGTGGGAAGGATTTACCCTATTTGCTCCACTGTTTTGCTGCATCACAGTGGGATCTAAGGTCACCAGTTGGAAGTAATCATGTCATAGCTTGGAAGTCCTGGATTTTCTACACATGGAAAGGTGTGGTACCCTTTGAGCAGATGCCCACCATACATCTATATTTAAAGGCCAGTCCACTGGGATGTTCATCATGTTGGAATGAATAATGTATCTCTTTAAAAGATTATTTTGTTGGGGAATGGCGCAGGTCATGGAAATTACCCTAAATGGAAATTGACTGCTTTGTTCATATTTTTAATTCATGATAATCCTCATTAATGCTATTTATTCACAGTTGATGGGATTTGTTTTTGTACACTCTGGTGTTGAAGAGGTGATGTCACTTTATAGAATGACATGTGACTTATTCCCAGTCTCCCGCCTGGAAATGTTTTGAGGTGGAATGGGCTGGGGTGGTTCAGTTTATCCTGCTCTTGTAGAGCGACTACTTTATTGCTCCTCGAAATGAATGGAAAATGAAGCATGCAAGCGATTGGTGAAAAAGCCATTATGGAACACCAGTGCATGTTTAGTCATGCTTACTGTCTTATATGTAGAACATATCTGAACACAATGTGCCAACTGAAGAGACAATATTATTGCACGTGTGCACATTTCGCTCTGTCATTATATGCATTCAGTGGACACTTTATAGGGTACACTTGCTTGTCAGCATGAATGCCTACTCCTCTGAACAGTGAATCATGCGGCTGCAAAATATACAGTAAAAATAGCACAGAGATGTGGTGAAGACGCTTAGTTGTTGCTCGACCAAACAGTAGAATGGGCATAACGTGTGATTAGTGGTGCTAGACTCGTCCTCAAATAACAGCAGTGGTGTGCAGAATGGCTTCTCTGAATGCACAACGTGTAACCTTGAAGCGAATGGGCTACAGCAGCAGAAGACCATGGCAGCTTCCTCTCCTATCAGCTAAGAACAAGAAGATGAGGCCACACTGGGCACGTGATCACTTAAACTGGACGACTGAAGAAAAACATTGCCAAAGTGACCATTGCAAAGGTGTTACTAAACTGTAACGAGCAAAACATTGCCTATGATTTGACTAGTTAGCCTAGTTAGCTGCTATAGCGTCGAGCGTGATACTGAGGGTATACGCATAACCAAACGCGAGACTCGTAACTTGATCGCGCTTTGGACAGTGACCATCAAGGTGTTATAAGACGCTACGCAAAAATTCCTATTATTGCAGCCAGTCAGTCACCCGACCAGCCTTGCAGTTAGAAAATAATCATGACGTCAGATGACGAGAATACTAACGAGAGAGAGAGAGCAGCAGACCTACTGAAAAGAAGCGAGTCCATGCCCCCCAGAAGTTCCTCGCAAAATATCAAGAGCAATGGCCGTGCCTCCACCTCTCAAAACTTTTGATTTTGACATTACATTACAGGCATTTGGCAGACGCTCTTATCCAGAGCGACGTACAACAAAGTGTATAACCATAACCAGGAACAAGTATGACGAAACCCCTAGAGAGAAGTACCGGTCCAAGTGCAGGGAACAACCGCATAGTTCAACTTGGACCCTGAAGGTTAAACTGATTAACACTAACACAACGAGAACAGCAACAACGCAATCTATGGAAAAAACATTAGCCACCAAGGAGCTTCAGGTAATATTTTAACTAAACCTTTAGTTACAAAAGCCTACATTCCTAGATATTTTTTCAATTGAATACTTTTTTTTTATTAGACCCATATGATGTGTGCCTTTATAAGCTGATTCAATTATTCAATTATTAAATAAAAATGGAAATCATGAACAGAAATTTGGTTTTAATCATAATTGACAGTGTTTTACATTGCAACATACGTTTTTTTTACATTACAACATAAGTTTCTGTAAATACGTGAAAATTAAAACATATGTTACAATATACAGAATAAATTATTTCCATTTTTATTAAATAATTTAATGCAATTCACTTATGGTTATCAGTTTGTATAAGCACACATATCATATAATGAAATATTAATCATGAAAAAATTGTTTTAAGCAGGTGTACTCAAACTTTTGACTTGCAAGTATATCATAATATAGCCCAGTGCAGTGCAAGTGATATTTTAGAATCAGGTCAAATTATACAATTTTGCCTGATCACTTTAACAGTCAAAACTAGAAAGGCTTGTGTGTGCGTGCAAAGCGAAGTGGTGCGAAAGCATGTGAAACTAAGCATTACACTGAATATTGTGGTACTCAAAATATTTTCCTGAGGTTGGCAGGTCTGCATTTGGCATTTGGCACGTTGACCAATAACACCTCTGTTGAAATATTAAAATAGGACTTTCAAATGTCAAGTCTCTTCCTGTGTCTCTCACCATGTAGCTTGTTAACTGGAGACTGCTGGGTTTTCAGTAAGTTAATATGCCGTAATATCACATCCTTTAGGAATTTTGCTCATGACTATGCATTATTTGAGCTCCAGTATTTCTGATACTATTTACAGTCATGCAATAAACATTACAGACAGAACAGCGCTGCCTCCGTAGTGTTGGGAGATGACTAAGTGAACATTCACACAGATCCAGCCTAGAGACTACGCTGAGCAATCACCTCCTGACCAAACTGATTAGTCTGATGTCCCATAGAGCTTGAGGCTGTCTTAATTAAAAGCCATAAAGACACAGGCAGGCATATTTGCTATGAACCCCCAGCCAGCCCTCTCTGGTGCTAATGCAGTTATGCTCCACATTGGGGAGGTTGGGTGTAACAAACCTCCACTCAGTCTCACGTTCACAGAAACTGCCATGTCATGGAAAAGTGGGGGGAAAGACCAGTCTCAGAGGATCATAGCCACGATGGACCTTTCTACATAAAATACAATATTATATTTCCTTGTCCAGTTAAAGCAGTAACGCTGCTGTCTCTCCAGAGCACAGAGCAGCAGTACTGATCTCACTGTCGCATGCTGGGCTGCAGTACCTGTGTCTGTACTGCGGTGCAGGAGGCAGAGATATCAGTCTCTATACTGTCCAGGCTGCAGTATTTGGTCTCTGTATAAAGGGCCCCATGCAGCAGTATTTCTCTCATTAGTGCACCATGTAGCATTACTGGTCTCTTTATAGTGCATCAGGCAGCAATATTGGTCCTTCTACACAGTGGCTGGAAACACTAATGGTCCTCTAATACTACTCTTGCAATACTGTGCAGTGATAAATAAGACTTTAATTAGAAGTGCTATAAGCATCTGTTAAAGATGTCAAGTTTTAAAGTTTTATGTAGCGCATCTTGGTTGTATTTTTTGAAAGACACCAGTTTTTTTAGCTAAAATGTATTTAAGCCTTCACGCCTGTGTTCTTGCCGTTTGCTGTATATGAGTTTGCTCATCAAATTTCAGGATTTTCTACGTCTCCCACGACTCCCAAGATCTGAAGATCTTCAGCTACATCGCCCGTGACGGATCCAACAACTCCTTCAGGTGCAACGTCTTCAAGTCCAAGAAGAAGGTACCGTAACAGAGCCTACTTTAGTCCCACCCACAGAGCCCTCCGTCCCTCCCATGGGTCCTTACATGTCTGTCTGTCTGTCTGTCTGTCCGCCCGCCGTGCTCAGACCCAGGCCATGCGCATCGTTCGCACCGTGGGCCAGGCGTTCGAGGTGTGTCACAAACTCAGCCTGCAGCATGCCCAGCAGAGCGGCGACGGAGAGAGCGACAGGTCAGCGGAGGAGCAGTCAGCCGAAGGTGAGAGAGCGGGCTGAGACTGGGCTTACATCATCCAGGGGTCCACAGAGGAGAACACTAATATTTCATAAAGTGAAGATGTTACATTTATGATAAAATGATATGCTTACATATTCATTTGTTAAGAAGCTAAAGTAGGTGTTGGATAGAGATGCCAAACATTAATTATTTATTGAGCTGGGGACCCTCAGCCACAGGGTGATTCGTTTAGGTGGTCTTAAGTTGGATAAAAGTTTGGGAACTCCTGTTCTAACTTATAGCCATATCAGCCTTATATGAACAGTAAGAAGCTGAAGTGCGTTGAAATGTTTGCTGGAATGAATGGCAAGGCAACCCGTGACATTTTATCTCACGATACTGGGATGTTTGCATTTCCAAGGTCGTCAGCTGCCGGGGGCGGAGCAAGACGAGGAGGGCGGGATGGTGGTGCAGTCACAGGCGGGAGCGCTGTGTGAGCAGGCAGTCAGCGAGATTCTGCAGAGCCTGGCAGAGCTGAACGTGGTCAGGCCTGGCCACAACCTCAAGGACAAGGCCGTCTTCCAAGTAAGCCCCACAGGCTGTCTCCAGTGTGATTACTATGTACGCTCCTGCAGGCGCATTTGAAACCCAGTTTCAGGCAGCTGGAAGGGATGGTGCCATATGATGCATTGATTTGCCCAGAAATGTTTCCCTTGAGAAATAGGTGTGACAGAACTCATGTCAGAACAATTAGAATATTCCAGTGTCTCAAAATCTTGTTCACACAAGTGGTAACATTTTTTTTAAAACTGCATTTGCAAAGATTTACACTTGTTCCAGCTTTCTACTCAGATCTACAAAATGCAGTAAATAGTGCTGAGTTTTAGAATATCCACCCTGACAACAGAATTCTAATGATATTGGCTGTTGTTCGTTTAGCTCCTCTCATGCAAGGATCAATTCTCTTTTACTGTGAAGCCATATCTCCTTTAATCCAACTCCTAATTTGTACTGCATACTGTTTTCTGTATGCAGACAAAATTCATGGGCTTTCTCCAAACCAAAAGGCATTAAATACTTTAAGTGGAACCCTGTACTTAAGCATGATAGACACTGATTTGGGTGATGACCCCTGGATGTACTACTGGCTTGCCCTGGTATGATACAACATACCACAGTACTATGAGTACTTATGAGCTGTCCAAGCTGAAAGCCTGCAGGCGTCATAGACTATGGCTTTTAGTGGAGGCCAGTATAAGGTGCTTTTGTCTTTGTTGTTTTGAAAGGTGGCAGTTCTGAGAGAATGAAGCTGTCCTCATCAGCAGGCAGTTTTAGAAGCTGAAGCTTTTTGAAGCAGTGGTGTTTTTTTTTGAGCGGCCGTTTGGCAGGGGCTTTTCTTTAATCTCCCTCTTCAGCCCCAGGGCAGTTTAACCACACAATTTCACCCCTGAGGTGCTTCACTGTGTAAACTGCACGCTCCGGCTCGGCCATTTAACTCTGCTGCACAACTGGAGCAAAGGGAATTTGTTTTGCTTTCGCATTCTCCAGTCTTGGAGGGGTTCCGGGGAAACTGCCCCTCCCTGATCCAGGTTTAATGGGAAAAAAATGCAATTAATGAGAGAAGCTTGTGGGAAGGAATGCACCTGCCGTCCACTCCAGGGGCAAGACTGTGCGTGCTTGCTTTTCATTTTCTGTTAAGTTGCCGCGTCACCCTGCGGCAGGAAGCAAGCCGCCAGAGACGAGCATCGGAAGACCGGCCTCCCGAACAGATGATGTGAACGGGGGGGGGACGACAGCCAGGAAGTTACTCTATATGTCATCAGACAGCAGGCAGCAGTTGGCATTAGGCCAGCTGTGGTTTTAGCCAGGAGTTGTGCATATATAATATATCCAAGGCTGTGTGGACATACTGACTGGTGGACGCTGAGGGACCCGGGGCGTCTCCAGGACAGTCAGTGCAGCACTGAGCTTCACATCTGCCTGTCTCTGTGCCCCTCTCGCTGGGCCCCGCCCCTTCCTGTGGCACACCACCGCATTAATTAACGAGCTAACTAGCACACGTCTCTCAGGAGCCTCGCCCAGCTCTGTAATTATGAGCTGCCAGTGATCAAGATTTCATGGCAATAACAGTGTGGAGAATAGGTTTCCACACAGACTGTAAGGCTAGGAAAATATTGTCAGATTTGTTGTTTTTAAGCTGATTAATTGAAAATTTAATCAAAGGGCATAAAGTCATTATAAATTAATCAGAAACACACTCATTGCCATGCAGCTGCAGTGGAGGTGAATCTTGTCAATGTAGCATGATACAATTGCGTAGATTAATTTTGCGTACAAGTCTTCACTGCCTTCTAGTGGTAGGATACACTAAGCACAGCTTCCAAAGATTTGTGACAAAATATGTCGAAATAAAATTACTCGTTGGCTCAAGTCATATCTCACTTGTGGTACAGGTGGTAATGGAAGAACCATGATTGGATCACTAACTGATCATATGTTCATTTCTTGTGTAAATTGTGTTACCATGTGTTTCCCATATTTCCACATTTCCCATATTTCCCATACAGTAGTTCTTCTAAAATGAACCTAACTCATTTTGTTTAAAGTGAACCAAAAAAAGCACTACTTTGTGTCCACATTGTAAATGGACTAGAAATGAATTTGGTTCATTTCAGAGGGCTCTGAGTTCGTTTGGCATGCTCATCTCAGCCTCTCAAGAGGTCTGACTGAGTCCAATTGACAGGCTGAAATGAGCCAAGTGTGAAAACGCCCGTATTTCGTGCCACAGGCCGAGGATTACAGTGGGCCAGCACTTAAGTATACAAAACCAACCATCTCAGACAGACACAGGTAAGGGCAAAACACCCGCAGCTTCAAGGAATAGTTATTTCTGAGCTACAGCAGATACAAACATCAGTTTTTAACAAAAATCATCTGCTAACAGATGAAAGCCAACAAAACAATCCTGCTGCTGAAGGACTGACCCACTCAGGATTTGAACCCACAGCCCTTGAGGCCTTGAGTTCAGTATAAATAGCCCCACTCTACACTGCTGTTAGCTGTCAAGGGGAGCACTGAAAAGAGAGATAGCAATGATACACTGGTCTCTCTCATTAGTTGGTTGGTGTCTCTGTGCATAAAGTAATGTACTTGGAGATGATACCACTGCATTCTGAAAGGGAGTTTTCTGTTTAACATTTAAAGTGACACCATAGCCAATCCCTATCCCAGGGGTGCCGTGAAGGGGGGGGGGGGGGGTTAGGATGATTCCAAGGGCCCTGACTGACTGGGACCCACAGAAAATATTAGAACATAGGATTTTCTGGAGTGGAGGGGGTCCAATGGGGCCCAGAATCCCTGGTGGCGCCCCTGCCCTATCCCATCATTTACCTGCTTTTCTAGGAAAGGATCATTACAGGCTCAATATGTGCTAATGCTGTTTACCTGTAAAATGGCTCCCACACACAGGGGTGACCCTGCAGCAGCAGAGCTATTAATTCAGACAAGGAGATTCATCCTCCTGGTCACTGCAGGTTTACCAGCCCCAGCAGAGGTGCTGTTAATCCAGAGGAATCCGGAGACTGGAAAATAGAAATCCAAAATGTCCGTACTGGACATTAATTCCTTCATGTTTGGAACATCAGTGCAGTGCTTTTAGTAATTATTCTTTCATGAAACTCGATTCTGATTTCTTCTTTAATATCCCAACCTTTTTTTGTATCCTTGGCCATTCATTTCTGTGTGGTTATCACTGTTAAGTAATCCTGATAAACTTTATTGTACTACTGCTGCAAAGTCTTGAATTTTGCTCCTCTCATAAAATACTCCCATTTTTTCTCACATGCAAAACTTTTCAATTTGCTGTATATATATTTTGGATTGCGTTAATGAATTCCAATGTAGCGTTAAACCTCCGATTTTTATGCCATTATGCTATTAACATTGTTCCCTATCATAATCATTTATGTAGGAAAAGCTGAGGTTGCAACACAGATCCTTGTGGGACTCCTTTTCCAACATTACATTGCACACATAATATCCTCCTCCAGTTGCTCTTTGTGTTGTGTTGTCCAGGTAATTTCATTTTGTGAGTGAGTAATGTGGTACTTTATCACATGATTTTTGGAAGTCAAGTTACATAACTATACAGTAATGTGTCTGCCATGGCCTCTCCCTGCAAAAACATATTGCCTATCCCTGTTTTTCAAGGAGCATTCCAGCCTATCGTACGTGAGAGATTTCTGTATTCCTGTAGCATGAGGTAATGGGCTTGTATTTCCTTGGATTGGTATGATCCCCATTCTAAATATACTGGTGTGGCGCTATTTTCTCCCCATCTTCTGGCATTTCTCGGGTTTTTAGAGCCAAAAAAGCTACATAAATGTACCTGTGGTGCTGTAGAAATGATCTGCTGTAGTTCTTCGAATACTTCTCTTTACCTTAACTGAAATTACTGTCATAGTTAGATGTACCTATAGGCATATTTGTAACCTCTTCTGTGGTTCAGCTCTCAACAAAGGAATTATATTATTATAATTATCTTTATCATTATAAAGAAAAGCTGCTTCCTTATTTGAATCCACTTTACCTGTTCCTTAACTTCATTGCCCTACTGCAATATTGAAAAAATGCTCATGCTTATACTTTTGTGTCTTGAGCTATTTTCATTTCAAAGAGCCAACCTGAGGCTTTGTCTGCTCTACAGGCTGCCGCAGTGCTTTAAGACAACAAAGACAAATACTGTTTCTCTCCCAGGCGCGGAGAGGAGAAACTCCCTGGAGAAGAAAAGGGGTGTTTTGTGTGATGTCGCTGCATTCAGCCATGTCTGTTTCCACATGAAATCAACAAAATGGCTCCCACCGACATCACTCTGTAACACAACCCCCCCTCCACTCCCTTCACCCCCAAATATTCCCAGCCAATGAGGTTTATTTCATTGAGTGGGCATGTTTAAACACCCCCCCACATCTTATCAGAGTGGAACAGCTGTGGAAGAGTATACTCTGTCTTGCCCCGCCTCTGTCAGAGAGTCTGTGATAAGAGTGTGTGCGCGTCCACGCTCTTGGAAACAGAAGCCGCAGGGGCGTCAAAGCCTTTCTGATGCTAGCGGGAGGGAGCTGGTCGGTCCTGTTGTTTGTGCAGAGCTCGTTAGACTCAGAGATGGAGCGTGCTGCGTGGACTAAGGGCTGTGCCATTACCTTACCGCCCATCGTTCAGAAACTCAATGCCTCACTCACGTCCACCACAGCTTCTGAAACCCTGCCATTAGTGCAGCTGGATCGGTTCTGGGGTACTTCAGTGCCTGTTCCTACATTGGAAGGCAATCAAATGTTGTGCACCTGATCTTGCCATGAGTACAGAATGGCTGTGTAGGATATGTAGGGTTACTCTGCTTTTGTTCAGTCAGTCTACCTGTATTCAGTCCATGTGATGGAGTAATAAAGTCTCAAATGCACCACCTCAAATGTGAGGACTGTGTAGGTGTGGGCCGCTGAGTTCTTTGCATCTCTTTACTTTTGTATATGAAACATGCAAATGGCTTGGTTATGGTAATATGCCCTGAAATAGAATCCCTCATCCGCTCTCTCGCTGGGAAAAGCCGCTTAGGGAAAATCACATTCTGCTCAGGAACATCGCCGCCATTGAAAATGTGCCATCACAATCAAGACTGAGTTGCACGCTGTGAGTTTTTAGCACGTTGTTCATAAGCTAGTGTTACCACAGCCTTTACTCTGCTGCTGACTTTTCAACATTTTAATACAGGTTCTAACAGTATTGCCTTGCCTAAGCAGCTGGGTTAAAGGGGGAGAGACTGAGATAGAATAGAGATGTTTAAGAAGAGAGAGAAACAGAAAAAGAGGGAGAAATGCCAATAAGAAGGGGAGAGAGTGGGAGGGAGAGTGAGAGAGGGAAGGAAAGAGAAAAGGAGGTAGGGAGAGAGGAAGAGATACTCCTAAATGTACTATCAGGTCCAAAGGTCTTGTCCACCCCTGTTCTCAGCAGCTCTTCTGCTTGTTAGAGTCACACCCCCATTCACACTTTCTGAAAAGTGTCCTGCACCTCCTCACTGCTCCTGCTTCTCCCGGCCCTCACCACTGCGTCATTCTGTTACAGGATCTGGAGAAGTGCTCGCTGTACACGGTGTCGCGCGGCTCCCTTTCTCCGGTCAGCCCCTGCTCCCCCACGCTCACGCCACTGGCCGCCCAGCACCACCTGCAGCTCCTCCAGCACCAGCTGCACCAGCAGCAGCAGCAGACACAGGTCGCTGTCGCACAGGTAAGCCAGCCCCAGGCTCAGGTGGGCCACGGGCAAGAGATGTAGGCAACGGATGCATGTGATCCAGAATTGCTTGATCTTCTGTTAATTCAGACGGGTGCCCAATTGCACACATCTTCTGAAATGGCTACAGTGAGCCCTCTCTTATTTTATTGGTACGAAACACCAGCTGAGTTGCCACATTTGCTGTGAAACTGGTACAGATAGCCTATATTTAGTGGGGCTATTATCCACTGTGGTGGGAGGGGTATCCTGCTTTCTGAGTAACACTAAGGTCAGTTGTGCACCCAAGGGACACTGGCACTTTCTGAATTCAATCTGGCCCTCAATTTTGATGTGAACAATACAAGATATGCTGCTGAGTAGCATGCATACAGATTTGACAGAAAGCCACTGCAGACAAAGCTGGTGCAGTTCTGTGCAAGCTTTCCATTTGTCTGGCAGTATGAACTGATGAGTCGTATGAAAATGACAGTTTATTGGCCGCAGCTGCGCCCAGCTCATACCAGAAGAGACTTTAGGTACGATCATCAACGCTGTGGTCTACCCTTGCGTGTGGTCCTGGCTCCTGTGAATGACACTAGGAATGTGTTTTTCTATCAATTAACTAAAAATTACTACAAATGATGGGGAAAATTATTAAAAGGAAAAATTAATAAGGAACATGTGATGAAAAAGTGCACTTGGTGAAGCAATGCTTGCATTATGGGTCTTTTGCACAGAAAGTGAATAAGTGCCAAACACCATTCAACTTTACCCAAGGACAAGCTCATAGAAAGTTGTTGCTCATGAGAAGGTGGACTGCTTTCCCTGTCACACAAAGATATTCCACGCAGAAAGAGTATGAGACTCTTATGCAGTTTAACTTATGTATATGTTGTTATATATTTGTAACTAGAAAATATAGCCTGTTTTAAAAAGT
Source organism: Anguilla rostrata (assembly GCF_018555375.3). Lineage (NCBI taxonomy): Eukaryota > Metazoa > Chordata > Actinopteri > Anguilliformes > Anguillidae > Anguilla > Anguilla rostrata. The sequence continues at coordinate 16,948,841 of NC_057946.1, forward strand.
TTACTGTAAGTAGCTATTCAAAAGCATGATTTAAATTAAAATGGACATTTATTCTCTTGACTTCAAAGTTACAAACATTTGAGAATAACAAACAGCCCCCATTCCCGAAGGGTTTGTATCTCTGAGGTTTTGCTGTGCTTACGTAAATAGCTAATCATTTGTCTGTAGTTCATTTAATTTTAATACTTAATTTAAGATTAGTTTTCATCAGATGGTTGATCAAATGATTTTTCATTTTTGTAATATCTGATGATATTAGTTAATAAATGATATGTTAGCTAAATGTCACTGCAGAGGCATGGTGGGGTTTTTTCATGCACTTCACGGCGCAGATAAATCTGTAGCCTGACAAGAATAAATTTAGTAAAACAAGAAAGGAGGGATCCAAAGCTCACAGATACGGATCTTGAAAAAGTGATAAAAATGTGAATATAGAGCTTACTTCCCAGGTGTCTAAAATGCACTGATGGGGAAGAGTGGAAAGAGGGAAAAGACCTTTAAAAAGCGTTTGTGATATCGGCGTGCTGCACAGCAATATTAAAAGAACACAAAACAAGAGTAGCCTCCCCATGGGGCTGAAATGCGTGGGCTATTCTTGTCTTGTGTTCTTTTAATATGGCTGTTGTTTCATGGTCTTTTAATATTCTCACTTTAGCTGCATACTTTATCGGAAGGTTTGTGACTGAATACAAAGTATGACACAGCTGTCAGGCACTTTGACTGCTTTTCTTATCTATGTAAATTGTAGCATTATAAATCTGGTTAAATGGAAAATTATGTCTGCTGAGTGTAATAATAGAGGCCGAATTTGAATAAACAATGTAATTTTAGTCTAAATCTCTTTCTCCCAGACACACAAACGCACATGCACGCACACACAGGACAGTTTTTTTCCCTGTAGCTATCAGTTCCATCTCCACACGGTGAGCCAAGCCAGGCCTCTTCAAGCACAGCTAGTAACCAACCAGGCACGGCTCTAATGCAATACAGGAATAACAGACCTGACACTGTACACCCGCTTTCCAGTTTAGATAATGTTAGATAATGTTGTGTCGGTCTGGCAATGGCATTATCATCATAGATTAACCAAAAGTGGTTAATAAACATGTTGGATTCTGTTTTTTGACATGATCACCAATACATTTTCACCACTTGGAGGAGCTCTCACCTCACGTCCCGACTAGAAAAACCAGGCAGTGCCGAGATGAATTGCTCTCTTGTAATTACAAAAAGAGCACTATTACTGATATTGCACACACTTATTATTTTATTTCCTGGCTCTTAGAGTAGTCTCAGAAAGTAGTCACGAGGCTTGTCTAGATGCTATAATGTCACAATATGTTGTATACACATTGCTGAACTCAGTTACTTTCCGTAATTTGAAAAATTGGAAGTACTTCATTAGATTTTTCATCAACAGTGTTGTGGAATTAGAACCTTGTGCGAAAGGGCTTTGTCAGTTGCCTACAATGAAATTCTAATTAGTTGAGAATACACAGGTATGCTTTGAAACGCGCACACACGTGCATACACGTGTATACGGACAGACACACCTGCACTCACAAGCCTGCAAAGACCTGAAACCTTTTCCCTAGGATGCGGCTGCACTGAAGACCTGGATCCGATGCCTGTACTCACGATGCTGTCTCCCTGTCTCAGGTGCAGCTCCTGAAGGACCAGATGTCAGCCGAGACTGCGGCTCGGATTGAGGCCCAGGCCCAAGTTCACCAGTTGCTGCTGCAGAACCGGGATCTGCTCCAGCAGGTAGCGCTGCTGGTCAAGCAGCTGAAGGACCTGGAGGCCAAAGTGCACGCCGGCCAGAGTAAGACCCTCAAGCCTACCAGAACAGAAAGGCACACTGGGTACCGACTGCGCAGGGTACTCACAGCATGTACTGACAGACCAGCGTACATGTTCACATTCAGACTCGATAAGCCTGGTGTTTGACTGTGCAAACGTACAGTCTAATTCCAGTGTTCAACTGAGTAAACGCACTATGTAAACCCAGAGTTTAACTGTGTACAATCCTTCTTTAACTCCTCTCTAAACCCAACTGTTTAGCTCACTCTATAAATCTGACATTTAACTGTATAGGAACCTTTTTTCTTTAAAGGCAAATTATGGTAAAACATGGAAATGTAATGTTTTATAGTGTCAGGTGCTTGCATGCATGGTTGAGAAAGTGTGCTTTAAGCTGAAATCCACCCCTGTTGCAGTCAATACTGCGAGCTGGCCTTACTGCCAGCCAGAGCCTTTGACTGAAATGGATTATTCTTTGTTGGAAAATTGTATTTTTTGCAGATAACACAATGATCACTGACGAACATCTAAACCTACTGTCTGAAGCTTTTGTGCATTTTTCAATGTGGCTTTCATGCACGGTGACAAATTGACTGTTTTCATGGTCATCATCTTTGAAAAGCATTTTCAAATACATGCATTTGTTATTAAGCCAGGCTTGTATTGCCTGGCTTGCTTTTTTAGCAAGTCATCCTCCAAAGAGATTAGTGGGAACTTTTTAGTTTCAGTTCTCAAGCTTTCGCAAGCTTTCGCAACTTTCAGGGGCCAGCTTGTTTCCTACCAAACTTACAAATGTCCAGATCCCGACCAAATGGCTCTGGGGTCCCGCCTCTTTCATTTGTCAGAATATTTGGATTCAAAAAAAAAATCCAGCCCTCTTGAAAATATGCAGAATGTGTTTCTCATTTACTTGGTTTTATTTTGTGTGCAGAGCAGGCTACATATCTGGAACATATGCGTTAACCTGCAGAGACACAGCATTGCATAAATGCTCGTCAGTGGTATACAAAGAATCCAAATTTCCTTTGAAATCCAAGAGGCCTAAGATTTCACTGTTAAAAGACCTTTTTGACTAAGATGGGGTGGTCAAGCTATCACACAACATTATGGTATATGGTCCTTCATAGTTCTGGGGGGGGGGGGTTGCTACTGGGTAAGAAACCCCCTCTTCTTATCTTCCTTTCTCTTTCCCTTTATGTTATCTCCATCGCTGTCCACCCCCTCTCCTGTCCTTCCCTGCTTCTTTCACCTTTCAACCTCCCTCTTTCTCCTTTCTGCGCCTCTGTTCATCTCTACCTCTCTCTCTCCCTCCCCCTCTCTTGTTGAATATTAGAGGAAAATTCAAAGCAAAGATACTGCGGAATGAAGATTTGAGTTCACGGAGCACATTAAATGTTTGTTTTGTTCATTGAAAGGGCAGCTTTCATTCATATGTAAATCTTCCTGTGTGTCACACACACACACATTCTCTGTGATTCGCTTTTCTGTGCACCAACTCCTGCCCCTGCCATTTCTGTCTTGCCCCCCTGTTTAATGTAATGAAACGGTCTTCCGCTTTTTTATACTTTAGATTGCTCCATACATATATTCCTGAAAGGCTAATATGTACTTGTCCACGTATTCAACTTTCAGCATCTACTGCCATCTGAGAAATGGTGACACATCATATTTCAGGTTTACTTTAATCATGATGAAATGCTAATCTATCAGGCAGTCTAGTCAATTGTAGTAATGGGCTCTGAGCCAATTCTGTTGCGTGCTGTTCCAAGAGAATCTTCAAATAGATAGAAGAGGGTCTTTTACTGTGCCTTATTAGGTGATGCTTTTGTTGTGTGAACCTGTTTATGTAACCTTGTTGTGTGTGTTTTTCCGTGTGCTTGTGTGTGTGTGTGTGTGTCTGTGTGTGTCTGTGTGTGTGTGCATCTGTGTGTGTGTGTGTGTGTGTGTGTGTGTGTTTGTATATATGCACTCTCAGCAGATGGACAGGATCCCACATGGAGCTCAGTATTGACCCAGTCCCTCTCCCTCAACCTGAAAAATCACTACAGTCAAGGGAAGGACCCACCAGCCACTTCCACTCCGGCGGGGGTCCCCAAGGACACCCCCGTGCCAGCCGCCCAAGTGGACTGTGCCGAGTCCTACCTCAGTCTCCTCAACCTGGAGAACGGGTCACGACAAGATGGCACAATGGAGGGGAGCAGCCTCACCAGTGCAGCCAATGGGAAGGCGGGGAATGGACGGAACACAGTAAGGTCAATCGTAGCAGCGAATGAAATTGACACCCAGACTCTCCGCACAGCAGATGAAAGGTAAGGGCATATTTTCTTTGCTTCATTTATTCATTGAATTAATTAATAAAGGACTACATCAACAGTACAGTGTGGTTTTACGCCTTGTTGATCTATAATTATGAACAGGCGCTGAAAGAATCAAGGTTAAGAATTTGCTCAGGGGTATAAAATCACATCCGTGATGTCTGGTCCCTGCCCACTACACAGACTTTGGACAAATGGCTGCCCATGCTGTATCACACTACTGCTTTATTGTGCTTAACATGAACATTTTCTGTAGAATTTCAGGATGGTAAGTTGGTGACTGGACAGGGCCAGTGTAAGCAGGGAGGAGCAGGGGGGCTAAAAGAAAGGGCTGTTTCAGCTGAACACACCCTCAAAGAGGGTTATGTGGTTAGCCTGCTGCAGACAGCCTCTCTTCATTTGGAATGAGCGGGACATGCTAGTTTCAACATTTTATCACTGTTGTAGGAACAACAGGGTCCAGACAGAGGATTTAAAGCATGGGGGGGCGGGGGGTAGTTTAGACAGGAACAGATCCAGACGATTGACAGAGCTGCACAACTGCTTTCAGATAAGCTGCAACTGTAGCCCTCCATCACTTTACTGCCTGCTTCTATCTCCTTTCCCTTTAATCTCTCTCTCTCTCCAGTTAGAGCTAAAAATGAGAATCATGCCGTACAAATCTCCCCTAATTTCTTTTCATCTTTGTCCAAGAGAACTGTCAAACTGTCCTTGGCTCGAAGAATGAAGATTCATTCATATTAGGGATATTTGACCTCCTTTTCAAATGAACTAATTGAAAATACAACAATGGTTCTTTAAGCAGGGTACCTGAAATGCCAACATGCCTGTATGTTGGCCTGTTTTCTCAATTTCATACGAGTGAAAGCTCAAATTATATGCAAATGGCCCTGTAACTTCAAACCCACCATATGCCACAGTACATTATGGAGAATTCATAATTGTATTTGGTGCTCTTGAAAGTCTTCTGCAAAGACTTTATTTTCCATCCTGTTTTGCCTTCCAAGGATTAATCCTTCTGTTACAGTTCAGAGACTTCAATTAATGCACCGCAGGGCCCACTTTACCCACATCTGTGACCCCCTTCCTGTGGAGGTGTTCCAGAACAAACATACAACTTCCTGTCCCTCAAACATTGAAATCATACGCCTCGCACATGAGCAAAATTCAGCTTTTACTCAGCTGAAACAATCAAACAAACATCAAACTGTATTGGGTACAGAAGGAGTTTACATTTCTCATGTTTTTTGTTGGAAGTCAAGAGTATTTTGAGTTAATTATACAATATCCAGTATATGAGGTTTACTCAGGGATATTAATGCTGTCATAATACAAAATATAATAAATTAATTTAACATTGCACATACAGCATTTTATGCACAATCTTGATTAGAACACATTTGGTCATAAGTGTGGTCAGAATGCAAACAGTGCACAGTTGTTCTGAGCTACACAAGGCAGCTGAAGATGTAGCATAGAAGCTCTTTTTCTTTTACAAACCCTCTTGAGTACCCTCTGGAACTGTGGTTCTCATAATCGGCCCCAGGGACCCCTGTGTATGCTGGTTTTTATTCCAACCACAGTTGTGACCCCGGGATTTTAACAAGCTGTTCATTTTTTTAAATTACACATTTATTGTTTTGAGGGATTATTTATCCTCTTAAGCCATATTATGTTAGAAATTGCTTTGCATATCTTGGAGAATAAAAGTCCCATATTGACATTGTGCTTATTGTGCCAAATTGTAAATCTTGACACATTTATTTCCTTTGTAATTTATTTATACAAATAAATGAATTCTGTTTAAAATAGATTGGTCTAATTACCTAGTACACAGCTGTGATGACCCTGTAGGTTAGGTACAGTATGTAAGACTGCCATCACCATCCAACAATTTTAACTGAAGATGTTGACTGTGGATTCTTCCTGAATGTAGATAATGTACAAATGATCACTTAATATTCACATCAGACCTATCCAAATTACAGTCAAAAGTTAAGCAGCTCTCTTTATCGTAACCGTTCATCTTTCACTTACTCTGCCAAACTCATGGTACAAATGGCCATCCCACCCGTTTGCAAAGGTGCCATGAAGCAACTTGATGCCATGTCCCACTCTGCCATCCAATTTGCCACTGATGTGCCTTATAAAACCCACCATTTCACCCTTAATCTCCCTGTCTGCTTTTAAGACCTCTATCATGGACATTCTAAGTGACAGCTACAACTGCTTTTCACCCTTAACTACCATGGTTGTTATCTCTGTCTTAAAATGATCCTTTTTCCCTCCCAGTATTGTCTTATGCTTTTTTGCTGTGTTTTGCAGTATATAATCAGACTGAAATTCATATTTAACTAAGATATTTTCATTAAAATCTAAACTAAATCCACATTGAAGAGTTTGAGCTCGGTTTCTTACTGATATTTGGTTTTTTTGCTTAACTTTTGTTTAAACTTCTTTAGAGTTGGAAGGGGACTGTGTTCTGCCTTTCGTAGGTCCTATAGATATCTTTTAGGTTCTTTCTAGAATTATGATTCACCCAAACATGCAGCTATGTATATTTTCTAAAGAGTTTCCAAAAAGCCTTCTCTCCTATGAGTTTTAAAAATAAACTGATGAAAATTTAACACTGGCACTATGCTGATTTTCTGCATATTTAAATCAACAGCTCTTACAAGGTTGATTTATAAGTGTTTGGTTCATGAAACCAGTCACTTTGCTTTGGTTTTATTTTCTTGTAGAAACCATCCCCAAAGGCCTTCTGGGTAGTCTGTCCTTACAGCATTTGCTGTACATTACAGCATTTGCTGTACATACATTGACCATGCCAGCTTGTGCTGTTTGTGTTAGTCGTGATGGTGCACCACACAGTCAAGCTGGAGAGGCAGACTGGAAGCTGTCATCACAGGCATGACCACATATCTGTTCCAGTTTAAGACACACATATAGTAGCACCACAGGAAGCACCACACCCCTGCTCTAGTGCAGGGCATGGATATAATAGCACCACAGGCCACACCACACCCCTGCTCAAGTTTAAGACACTGATATTTCAGGAGGCCTAGGATTACCCCTTTTCTGACGTCACAACACTCCAAATATGGCACATTGTTTTGAAGAAGGCGCTGCTACAATGTCTTGACCCAGAAAGGGAAGATTTATGACTTCAATAACAGAAATATAAAGCGGGCGTTTTAGAAAGATACCTTCCTATTTCTGCTTTGGGAGAGAGCGTCAGGATAGCTTGTGAGGACACTGTATTTCTCAAAGACCTGCTCTAGCACAGATGAGCTGTGTATTACCATATATAACATTATAGAGGACTTTTTTTTAGCCAACCTCTGTTTGGCTTCATGATTAAGTTTCTAATATCGCAGAGCCCCAAATGGCTCATTTGGTAAAGACACCCTGTACCCTAGATATTGCTTGTTCAGGTTTCCAACTACCATTAGAGTAGAGTTTTCCCATTTTAGAAATGACTTTTATAGCACAGTCTAAGTACATTTAAATTTGTGCTTTCTCTGCAAGTTTGACCTAGCCTTCCTTGCAGGTTTCTAAGTAGAAAATAATGTATCTTTTTTGTCATGTTTAGTCCTGTTTGTGTCATATTGATTACTGATACTGATTTTAATTACCTGAATTATGTCAAAAGCTCATTTTAATGATGGTTTGTTTTTTATGATGTTATTGTCATTATTTTTGTTTTATTTGGAAATGATTTGGACATTATATCAGAAAAGCACTTAAAGTGCATTATTATGATAATGACAATTATCATTATTATTATTATTATTATTAGAGATGCAATCAGTGTTGTCCCACCAGGGTTGGATGGATTTAAACCAGTGAGGGTTTTTCAGGTTGCCTAAATACCTGCTATCTACATGCTAGCCTACATGTTACCATAAGGAAGAAATTGACTTCTCCATTGAGTGGTGGTTGCTCTTTGGTTGTAGGCGATGCAATTCTGAAAATAGTCACTGTACCTATGAAGTTTATGAGCCTTAGCTACACTGCTTGCAACTTTGCAGCAGCAAAAACTGTGAGGTAATGGGCATGCACATGTTGGATGAGTTTTTTATCCATTTGTAAGTGTAATTCTCTCTTGTAATTTCATTCTGAATGTGTTTCTGAATACCTTTGATGAGTGAATGAATAATTGTGATTTTGAACGAGCGCATGTCTACACTTTCATGATCTCGTGGTAAATATCTCTTGTAAACTCGAGATATAGTCTGACAACAGCAACAGCATTTAGATTGAGCAATCCTCCTTTCATCTTTCAAAAACAACATGGGGTGAAAGGAGGGAAAGGAAGGTGCAGAGCAGATATGCAGTGCTATGAAAAAGTATTTGCCTGTATTTGCCTATTTCCTCTATTATTGCACATTTGCCACTCTGAATGGTGTGACAAGTATACAAGGCTTTATCTCAAAATCTCAACTAGTTATTTTCTCATCTCTTTGGGAATTTCCTTTGATTGTGACATAGTGTGCTTGTAGAAACTTTGTGGTGACTACTTCACTAAGATGGTAAAGTTCAATATGAGCGAGGGGGCATATGGGTGTTTAAAAATGTGTTTTGTGTTGACTCAGGTTCCATTTGTCTAATACATTTTGTCTAAAGATCTGAAACTATTAATTGTGGCAAATATTCAATAATAGAGGGAACCAGGAAGGTGCAAACACTTTCACGGCACTGTAGCTAGTTGTATTCTGGTCTGTCACATTTCTTTTGAGTAGTTTTACTTACTTCTATACTCAGTGAGTGCTCACACGCTCTAATAAATATCATTCTCCTATATAGCAATTCATTATTTTTTGGTTGCATTAATTGGCAGTAAAAGCATGAACCCCCTGCTTTCACATGCATACACTGCGTCAGCACATTCTAAATGGGCTTGCATTACCTCTGGCCTCTCTCAGGGCAGGTTCTCTGTGTGATGCACATGTGTGGGCTCCAGGGTCCTGCTGCACTGCCACATCCTCCTCATCCCTTTCACTGGAGCTGATGTCAGGGCCTGTGTTTGAGAGAACAGCAAATCCATCAAGGAGCTGCAGTCAAATATGTGAAATTAGGGAAATCAGTAGACAGGGAGCTCTTGACACACTCCCTTTGTTTGGTATAATCTATCGACATGTAAAAAGGCTCAGGCTGGAATTACTTGTGTGTACTATCCCCCTCCCCTCTGCCCACAGTGTGAGGTTCATTTGGGAGCAGTTAATAGAAAAGCCTGACCTTTTCGTTTGCTTAGATATTCATTGATTTACTCATACGTCGGAGAGAGAGGTCTCAAGCCCAATGAAACCTCAGATTTTACCCGGGACGTGTCCTAAATGGCAAGGTCAGGATTACAGTGGTACAGAGGTAACTGCAGACACCATGGTTACTGTCACCACCACCCTCCCCCCCTCTTCTTGACCAATAAAAACACTGGAATTTACATCCCTCGTGTTCTGCTTTAGGCTGTGGAAACACCTTATACTATACCCCAATGTACTGTCTTTAAAAAACATTTTCACCGAGCCAAACTGCCAAACCTTACATTTGTTTTATACGTTTCAGCATAAAGCTTTTTTTCAATTAGAACTAACCTCAGACGAAATAAAGTGGTGACATCTCAAGAACAGAAGGAAAGCTTCAACACAAGAACAGTGGCTTTTTAAAGAAGGAACTGAGCTGATAATTAGCAATGTGGAGGAAGAAACAGATTTTCTAAGGTCTCATTTTGAGCAGATCTATTATGTGGGCAGTAGCTGAAAGCAGACTCAGATGAGGAAGTAGACGGGCTATGACAGATTTTCCACGTCTGACCCAGAGAACTAGAACCGCAACAGAATTGATTATAACAATGTGAAGCCATAAAACCAGGGGACAGTCAATGCCCACTGTGGGAGAAAAACCCTCTTCACACCAGTAACTGGCTTTATCATGTGATATGGTGGTGTGATTGGTCTCCAAATTTCCAAAGCAAATCAATATTTACAGTATTGAGTGTCTTTCTCGAGCCGCTGTTCCTGTCGTTTCCCCTCGGAACAGAAGTTTTAGTTCCACACACAGTAACCTGGGGAAATGGTCTGGTTTCACATTTACAAGTTCAGTGTTAAATGTATACATCTTGTTGGCTTTTGCACAACATCCAGTTTGATGTGGTGTACCTCTTGGTAATTAGTTTATATCTTCCAAACATTATAACAGGTAGGAACAAAAGGAGGGTTTCATTAATGTTTGAATGTAGTGTGAATGAAATATACTCTTGTTCAGTGCTGTAGTCTTTCAGTCAACCACTCAGCTGAGGTGAGTCTGTAAGACTCCTGTGAAATTCAGCCTCATTAAACATGCTATTTCTCAGATTTGTTTTGGTCAGACGACTATGTCTAGCTAGGGTTAGTGAATGGATCACCCTTACTAAGTGATTTTACACACACAAAGATATAAAATAATATGCGTACACACACATTCATGTATGTACACAAGCGCAAGTGTGCACACACACACACTCTTTCTTCCTCTCATTTCCATACTTTTCCCTGAGGGCATACAAGGTACTAGTCATGTACACAAGCAGTTTGAACAGTGTGGAAACAGACTGGTGATAGATCACTTGAACAGTGTGTGCATTTCTGTGCTACGTAAGCTTCTTAGTGAATAAACACCACTGGAGAGATTGCATTGCGATGCTTTATGATTGTTTTGGCGTGGTTGGTTATTGGGTGACGTCGTTGTTTGAATGTATGCGTATGTGTTTCTGTGCTGGGTAACAGTTCTATGCAAGTAACCAACTGCATACCTAGGGCAGTTGGCTGGCATAAATTGGAAATCATAGCCTCAACATATCAACAGATATTCTTTGAGGATCTGGCAACCTGCAAAGAAACAAAAATTTTTTTTACAGAGGTTGCCAGATCCTCAAAGAATATCTGTTGATATGTTGAGGCTATTATTTCTCATTTCTGCCAGTGTAAGTACTGTGCCCTATAAAAGGACAGCCTTTGATGTGTTTGGCTGAGGAAGCTAAGGGTTCCAATGCGGAGCCCACTTGATTTGAGAAGCAACATTGCATTCCACTTATAGCCAATCTGGAGCTTTGAGTGCCACAGATCTCTGTAAGTCTGTAAGCCAGTTGCGTGCTGTGATGTCATCGCCCCAAAATGGCTGTTATCATCTGTCCCTCAGACCTGTGCTCAGAGCTTCAGTTAATATTTTCTGTAAGGCCAAAATGAAGGAGTGTAGTGAATTATCCCTGTGATGGTCTTATTCATTTCATTGTTTGATACGTGTTGAGTACTCCCAGTTCCAGTGCTTCCTTTTTTTCATAGCAGTGCGATTTAAAAACTTTATATTAAAAAATCAAAAGCAATGCTGGAGTGTGAACGTGTCTGTTTCAAAAAAATATCTCAGAGAGTCTATGACTATCAATTGCATTTTAATAATCCAATATGTTTAGTAATGCCCACATCCACCCACCCTGCTTTCTTCCCTGTCTGGGAGGCTTGGTTGCTCATTGCTGGAACCTCCGCTATGGATTCGGGAGGGTGAGCTTGTGCTCTCCTCCAAAGCAAACAATGCCAAGTGTCACTTCTCATCACAGCACAGCTGGCACACAGATGAGTCACAGAAAGAACCTTCACGTACAGCTTAACAGGCAGACCTCCAGGTGCCCAGTTCACCTGTGGGAGTGAGATCCAGTTCTTGGACAAATTAATCTGCTGCCGATTATGCATTGCCCTAAATGGCTACCGGCCATAACTGGCACTGGCACTGACACGGTCAGGATTCGATCCCGGAGCAGGGGACCTGTCCGCACACTGGAATGGTGCCTTAAGCAAGCGACCCAGCAGCCCCAAACAATTTCATTTTGACTGAATTTACATGAAGAAGCCTTCTGTTGAAAAGCAGCTTTATGAGACTGGAAAAGTTAAAGCCTATTTTATCATGAGGAACACGCAGAGTAATAGGGCTGTGATTCATTGAACTCTTTCAAGTCTACCAGATACACTCCCGTTCGTGAGAATACACCTGGTGTGAATTCAGACCTGATTCACGGATGTTACATCTGTTCCCATGAAATTGCTTCCATATGTCACCTGTGGCCTTTATGCTGAGAACCGTATGAGTATGGAATGTGATACTGTGTGTCACCATCTCCTTAGGGTTGTAGGTGTTCGCCAGATATGGGATAGTGCCTTCAGGGTTAGGGGAACCCACAGCAACCCCTCCCCTGCTACTCTAACCCCTCTATTCCTCCCCATTCCCTTTATTTAAACGCATAACTCAACCCATACAGTTCTACTCCAGTTTCTAATCAGTCATCATCCTCCGCCTCCCGCTCTACTTCATTGCTCACTGACCCCAGGCGTGGTCCTGCTTTTCCTTGCTGTAGTCAAGGCCACCCCTCTGCCTTTGTGCTGTCTTATATCATACAGTGCTGCACTCACTGTGGCTCACTGCGTGCTGCAGTGCAGAGAGGCCAGGCTGCTCGCAGTAGGGCTGATATGTGGCAGAACAGGCCGTTTCAACCTCCCTTCTTTCTGGTGCAGGTGCGAAGACCCCCCCCTCCTGCTCATCCTCTACCTAATCTAGCGTCTCCCCCCAACCCCCCCCACCCCCCTCCCCTGAAGCCGGCCCACCCTGCTGGCCCATGGGCCGCACCAGATGGAAACCCTGCTCTGATTGGCCGTGCATACAACTCTCGCTGAATACACACAGCTTTACCAGATCGCCTGCCTTCCCCTCCCCCGCCCCACCTCTCGTCCTCCTCCTCCTCCTCCTCCTCCTGCTGTAGTCTTTCCATCTCATACTGCAGAGTCCTGGTGGGATGTGAGTATACTGAAGCATGCGCGTGCTCTGTGTGGGGCCTGTCTGTCACGCATGCACGCCGGGTCCCTTTTTCCATTCAGCCACCCAGGAATGAGTGTTCCTTCAAACGCCTCGGCTACACGTCAGATAACAGAAGGGCTCTTCAGTCTTCCTTTTATGACAAAAATATGAAATGGCCTCATATTTCTATTTCATTGTTCTATTGCTGGGTGTTCTTGTACTTTTGGAGGAAGCTTGTTCAGATTTCCAAGCGGTACTTGGCTTTGCCTAGGTGTGTCATACTGGCTAGGATTTGTGTTTATAGCTTTGAGGAGGTCGTACCAGGCTATGATGGAATGTGAAGATTGAGAGAGGACTAGCTGAGGCCTCAAAGGCGGTATGAGGTTTTGGACAGTGTTCCCTGTGAGGGAGTGGAGCTGTCAGTGGGGCCGGCTGTTCAGGGCAGTCTTTCAGCTAGTGTTCCTAATCCTGCCAGCCCCCCGTAGATAACACGGGGAAAAGCAGATACATAGACACGCATGCACACAGATGGCCAGACACACACACACACACACAAACATAAATGCGCAAAAACATTCATTGTCACAGCCACAACAATAATAGTTTTGACTGCAAGTCATTTTTATAAACTAAAAGCAATACACCAAAAGGCATTTCTGTTATTTTCTGTCTTCCTAACAGTCTCCTGGGTTTTTTGAAGCATTTTCATCACTATGAAAATTACCTTCCTTACCTCAGGGGAGCACAGGGTGCAGCCCATCTTAATACTCATATACCTGGTTCTAGACACATTTGTATAAAGCTTTCTCCTCATCTTATTCTTGGCTGGTCCACTGGGTAATATTGCATGAAGGTGTAGATTTGTCTAAAACCTCTTGAAAAGTATCTACCACTTGTACGATTTCAGTTTTTTTATTGTGCCATTCAGAATACTGCAGTTAGGAACATAAGATAATATCTGAGGCATATCAGTCAGTGATAGCTTAAATCTAACTTATCGGTGTCAGTCAATAAACTACCATTATGCCTGATATGATGGAATGGTATAACAAAGCATACATGCGCCTGAGAGGCAAGGCATTTAATGCACTGCTGATGCTGTAAATTAAGAAATTAAGTAAAAATGTCATACTCAGAAATACTTTATTTTTAATGTCTCATTTTTACCAGCCAAACACACCGGCAAAGCTACACAGAGACTCATTAGTTCTGTAGACCCATGCTTTCTGCTCAGTGATAAAGTAAGCAAGTTTAAATATTTATACTAGTAAAATGTTACACTTTTCCTTTATAAATTGGTGTCTGTGCTCATCTACTTCCTCCAAACTTGGTTGCAGTTTGCATTTATGTTAGAACTTAAAACACGCTTTACCGCCATCAGCATCAATATGGCAGGACAAATACCAGCTAATGTTATTGGCCCCCAGAATGTCCTCCATGTAAGCTACTACCTATACACACTATACAAGTCACAAACACAAGAGTAGAGAATGTACTTTTTCAACACAATACACATTTATTCAGCACAGAGGTCATAGTTCAGTATAGTCTGCTGGTGCATCGTGGAGATTGTCTATATGTCATATGCAGCACAAATAGGGGGCTGTTATTTTGCAGCACTGACCTGCTTTTCTACTTAGATATGTAGTCAGTGGAGAGCATTATCCACAAGCAGCTATCTGAAAAGGATCTTTTCCCCTGTGTTTCGTTCCGAGACCTTCGCCCCGTTTTGTTAAATCCATATGCTGTTAATGTTTATTTCAGGTAGTACATACCGAATATAGCTTAATTTGTTTTCATAATTTTTTAAATCAACACAAATTTCTCAGACCTTTAGCAGTGCTGTTTCATAAAGCAGCGCACTGGGTGTTTGTCTTATCGTCTGCCGATAGTAAAACGCGGGCGATGGGGGAGGGGGGGGATTTCCTTTTGGCCTTAACCTTGGTGTACCTTGGCAATGCCGTACTGTTTTAGGGACAATGCCTTTCTGTGCCTTTTCTTTTTCACTATTTGATCCCATCACTTCCTACTCTGGAAGCAGCATCTGGGGAGGGAATAATAAGCTCAGCTCTTTGTAGGCTCCTAAAACACGCAGAAGTGCCGACTAAGGCAAAATGTAAATTGGAGAGAAAAGACGGTCTGAAAGGTACGACTGCGCCCAAGCGTGAGCCGTAAAGCACTTCCCTCAGCAGACGCTCGGAGCCCGGGCTCGTGCTCGTCCTCGCGCTCGTGCTCCCAGCCCACGTTCCGCGGCAGTGAGGGAACGCACCTGCCTGTAGGGAGGATTTACACCACCACAGGATTCCTTTATTTTCCGTCTATAAAATGTGTTCCTCGTCTCCGTTTCTGCTGAGGCCGCCACACCCCCGCGCTGAAACTATATCCGTGCTGCAGTTCATTTTTTCAAAGCAAACTTCGCACCGAGCTCTTGAGGCAAATGGAGCTTGTGGCGACCAGGAGCGTGTTTTGAGCTCTGAAATACGTGCTTTCTTTATGTGCTGTGTGCGGTCACACGGAGCCCCACATTCCGGTCCTGGACGCGGGCCACGGGGAGGGCTGAATGGAAAGGGGAAAGACCGTGCGCTTGGAACGCTGCTGTTCTTTTTGTCGAATGTGAGCGATGCAGGGAGCTGGATGACTGCATTGCAGCTATTTTTAGCGCCGGTGTTGGGTGTTGCTGATGAACGGGGGAAAGCCTGCAGCTCCCTGTCTGTGGGGCGACTGTGGGGCTGAGATAAGTGCAGCCAGACAGTCCTCCCCACATCCAGCCACAGCCAGAGCATGCGCACGTCCGTCCTGCATTTCCATGCTCAGCTTGGGCACAGCACCAAATGCACTGAAATTAAAAATGAAGCCACTAATGGGATAGCCATTAGGCAGTCTGATTAAATCAAACCTTTGGCCTGTCTGTCAGCTAGAAAATACTGACCCATCTTAACCAGTGTTGTTGTGCACTGCACGTTTTAAATCCTGAAATGTTAAAAAAGGTACTTGTCCAGGGTTTGTAATTTTTAGCAGTGGACAGGTCAGAGGTTGATTTAATTCCCAACAGGTGTACATGGTTTGGAGAAAAGTCTCAATGACTTTATTTTCTTAATCAGTCTGTTTGGTTTGGTAGTAGTAGAGAGTAAACTGAATTTAGTCATTGATTTTTTACTTGTTGATCCTACAGGTTTCAGCAGATTATTCCCAAGCTGAACCCTCCACCCCCGTCCATCAACCGCAAACGTCCAAACAGGACGCGCTCCCCGGGACAAGAGTCTGACCCCAAGCCAACGCCCCTGACCCCGCCCACTGAGACAAACGGACGGGCGAGCCTGGCCAACAGCGGGTCCTTCCCGGACATCACGCCCTGCTCCTTCTCCTCCTGCGACTTCCAGTCCCTCAGCAACGGGGAGAGCGGCTCCTGCTCGACCAGCGAGGACTCTGGGGTGCGCTCCGAGGAGAAGTCCCTCCTCTCGCCCCAGCAGGACGATCTGTTCGAGGAGCCCGGCGCCTTCCTGTCCACCTCCAGCAGCTGCAGCAGTCACCTGGAGGACAGGGCTGGGTCAGGGTTCGGCTGCATCCTCGCCCCCCCGGGCCCCCCGAGCCCCGTCAGGGACTCTGAGGGCTACGACCACACCATCCCTTTCTCCTCCCCTGTCAACGAGACCTGTCTCCACATCAGCTTCTCAGAGGACGAGCTGCTGGACACCAGCGCGGAGGACTTTGGGGTTCCGCAGCGCGGCTAGGGGCTCCAGCAGGAGCCACTCCGATCTGGGCTCCTCGCAAGCCCTGCCTAGACTCCTAAAGCCTCCACATGGCAGGGGAATCCCAAACCTGATCATTCTCTCATAATACACTTCTGCATTGAGATCTGTAATGCACCCATTTCAGGTGGATGTGTTTCTGTTGAATCCTTTTGTCATGAGAGCATTCACACACAGTAGAGAGTAACATTCCAAGAGAACAGTGACACACTCTTGCCTTAGGGTTTGTACTGTGACTTATGGTCTGTCTGCCCTTTGCCTGTCACACATATTCGGTGGCAGTTCAGACTACCACCTACTTGCACAAGACCCATTTTTATCCATCCATTCTGTGGGATCATTAATATTTCAAATGACAGTTGACTGTCATATGTGAGGGCATATACATTTTATAGATTGAAAATAACATTAATAATTTATTAGCAGGCTAGTAATAAGTAGATAATAAAGTGACAGCTTCTCTTACTGGCAGACTGCATTTGCTGCATAGGTTAGAAGACACAATCAGAGACCTTGACATTATTTTTTTTTTTAATTGATTAGTTTTTTATTGGTGGGAGGGTTTGGTAGAGGGGAGTGGGTTCATGATTTTGCCCCCTGTAAATGTATTAGTGTTGAGATAGAGCTGCATCTCACAGGCCCAGGAAAGCTAGAAAGAGCATGGAGAAAAGGTCCTGTATGTTAAATGAAAGAAATAAGTGAAAGAGAAACCAGAATGGCATGTAATGGTGGGACTGTGGGGGCTACAAGAATTTGTCAAATATCAATGGATATTTAATATATTGTGCAGGAGGAGGGGCAGGTGAGCACTTGCTAATTCTAGTTTCAGTTCCAGTTGACTCAGGGGGTCATCATACCATACATCTAATGACCACCTAGCTGTGAATGCAAGCAATACTTTTAATATACAATAAATCCAGTCAAACTCTATTTTTTACAAGAATTCTACTACAAAACGGACATTGTGTACTGTAATCATCAAGATGGTCTATTTGCCAGATTTGTTAGAGAAACAAATCATTATGCAGATTATTTCATTCATTTCCTTGACAGAAAACTGTGGAGTACTGAAAAAAATTATATTTCCTTACATTCTTGAATTATATTTATGGACAACATGGATTTCAGTTCGATGGTACAGTATATGGAAATATTATTTAATCTACCATTTGTTATTTAATGGATCAACAGTAAGGCTCTAATTTTTCCCCTGACACTCTTGCATGAGCTTGGTCATTGTTTCTAAGATCTTTCCCGTAGACCACTGCTGACAAGGATAGCTTTTACAGTGCTCTGTAAATTAGTAATGTGTGAAAGATTGAGCATGAAAAGGTGTCAGACCTCAAGTGGGTGGAACTGCTTGCAGACCTGTTACTGAGCCACCAGCTCCTGAGCTGCATAGTGAAACTAAATGCTGCATTTTAGAAACTAGGGGAAGAATCAAGGTAATGAAAACAAGTGCAACACAAGGGATTTTGCTATTTGTGTGGTCTTTACTGAGTTATTCTCCAGTTTGGCAATTCAAAGAAGGAAACCATCTGAAACGAGCGATAATTGAAGAAAGGAGAAGTCACTGGAAAAGAAACGCAGGTGTTTTTATTTCTTCTCAAAGGCAGAATCTCCTAATTCTGCAGCAATTTTTTCCTGTCAGGGTACATTATGGCGGGATTGCAATGGTTTTTGAAAGGGCTGAATGGTGTGTTGGTAATGAATCTGACATGCAGGCTGAAATCCTGTCAATATCACTGCGGCGGTCTCATCTCCTGCCGTTTTATTCCTCTCAAAATGTATTCTGAACAACAGAAAAATACATTACTCTGTTCTCTATTGATTGAATTGCCGTCTTGACTGAAGTACAGCAATGAAGACCACACAAAGGTCACAAGGGAGAGCTGACTTAAGATGCACAACAGGATGGGTTTTGATTTGTCGGAGAAGGGTTTTTGTCATGTTGAAGATTTGTCGTGGTTGGAGATGAAGGAATAATGGAACAGAGACACACTGGGAGTGGGCCCAATGTGTCAAGCAATGGGGGAAAAGTCGGCTCGTATTCAACAGCAATTAGCTAGAAACAATAAAGCAGCTGGTTAAAAGACCATTAAAATTCTCACAGTTTTTTTTTCATTTCATGGCATTATTCAAGTGTTCTCAAATAGATGTACTCACTTTTTAATTACTGTGCCTAATATATCCTCACTCAGAAGGCACAGGAAGCGACTGAAATCCCATGTCACGAGGAGCTACTGAGGAGCGCAAGCTATGTTTACATTTGTTCTTAGTCTGGTCTAATTTTAGTGATCACAGGGTTCGGTTATAACTGGATCACATACAGAAAATGCATGGCTGTTGTAACCACACACAGACTGTTCATGAAGAGATGTACCAAAGTGAAAAATCAACCTGTTTGACGAGGTGCTGTTGTTTTATCAAACCTATTTAGATATGATTTGATGACCAGTGTCTGTAAGGTTATCCATAAACTCATGTGATTGGAACATGACATGTTACAATATAATTCAACGGGCAAAAGAAGAACTGTTGGGTCTATTGTGAAAGGATGAACCCAGAAAAGACACGTTGTGACAGAAAATGTTATGATATTCTTATTGTGTGCATTCAGAGTGACTTGCAGCGCTTTACATTTGATCTTACCAGGCTTTTCTGTCGTATTCAGAGTCAAGTCTTAACAGCTCTTTTTGTTAATGGTGCCACAGCAGTGGCCCAGACCTGGATTCAAACCAACAGAAAGGTTGAGTCTTCAGTACTTTTACTGCAAACACTGTCCCCTGGTAACACTGTGGTACCGTTACAGCGAACAATATGGAGCTGTACAGATTTAACACTAGACAAGCATCACAGATTATTCCTGTCATGCTTTAAATTTTATAACGTTGCTTACATCTTTTATGGGAATTGAGTTATGTTCTGGCATGACTAAATTGTAGCCAGAATATGAAGATCAAATTGTGTGTAGGAATCCTGAATCCAGGTGTGTGCTGTAAGAAAGAATGAAATGTAATGCTACAGAATCTTAATAGGCCTCTCCCTACTTGCTCAAACGCAAAGGCGTTTACCATTTCAAATGCCGAATAATGACAAAATGACAGCTTACTGGCAGAGATGGGGTAAAACATTAATGGAGACGGTAACAATTCTTGTCATACTGATGTACGAAAATGGAAGTTTAGTGCTTTCTAAAGACGTAACCGCATTGTGTATGATGTGTCCATCATACAGGACACGTATGTCCATCTGAGTGCATTAACCTCTAACAGCCCAGACATATTTACACATTTAATATCTATTCGTTCAGATATGTTGCATGTCCAATTACGTATAGCCATGTTACAGTGACTGCCTGTGGCGAGGTCTATGTGATTGGCATGCCATTTCTCTGCTGAAAGGGGAACCCTTCAGCCCTTCAGTAGGGGGTGGGGATACTCCACTAGGACAGGCTGTGAACTGGGTATTAGGATGGGCACCCCACTTCTCACATAAAGTCCCTGGGACTTCGGGGCTCTGAGAAGCACAAACCGCCAGGATCCCAGCCTGGTGCAGAGAAATATCCCTCCAGAACATCAATAATGTAGGAGATGTGTGACTGTGCACATAAGCACCCCCCAGTCCCGAAACAGAGCACTTCACAACCATTAGTCCGCCTTCTTCTACAGACAGACCTGAGTCATTTTTAATGTTTTTTTTTTTTTTTTTTTTAAACCTGGATTTGGTAACTGGACTTGTAAAATGTTTTCTAAATTGCAGTTGGATAAGGGACAAACTGAAATGATGTGTATCTGTCAACAAGATAGTAAAGAGGAATTTAAGGTTTCATCAGCTAGCTGACCTTTTTGTAGGGAAAGCATACACAGTTTTTATTAACTGAGTTTTCTGCTACACTTATGAGAGTTAATTATGCAGGACTTGCTGCAGGCTTTCTCGTGCTGTGTACTGTGGCTGAACCTATTGCACACAGGAACCTGGTGGAATTACGAGTGGCTACATTGCAGATGCTTCACTTTAATGCGTCCCGTGGTCAGTGCAGCGTATCTTCACACTGTTCCAGGACTTTATTAGGAAGTCAGACAGCCCCGGAGACGTAAACCATGAACCCCTTGTTATGAGTAGTATGTCGAGGAGATGGATGGAAGCGGGAATTGAGGTCGACAGTTGCATTGTCACTGTGGACATAGCAACAGGGCCTGCCCATTTGGAGCCCGGGAGCATAGAGGTTCTGTCCAATGGGATCCTGCAGAATTCCAACAACGTGTGCCCCCCTCCCCAAAGCATCAGAGTGCTGCTAAATGACCACATCTGCTGTTTACGAGGAACATCTGTTCGTGTTTCAGTTGAAGATGTTAGCATTCACATGCAGACTTGCACAAGCTTCTCCCTTGTTTTCATCTATGTTTACATTTAAGCATTTAGTAGATACTCTTATCTGGAGTGATTTACAAAATCCACACAAAATGTCTAGGCAAAGAGCGGACGATACCAAGTCATCCATATGTAGCCACTCCTATTCACAACAGATAGGAGTGGCTATTACATCAACTTACAACATAACCTTAAGTGCTGTGGCGGGTTTAAGAGGGAGGTTGAGGATATAGTGCCGTAAGCAGCAAATGAATTCAAGAGTGCAGTGGAGCAAGTGTTTAGTCGGCAGCACAAGACAGACAGTAACTCCCCTGTCCCAACTGTTGTGGGGGCCCTCATTCCACCCCTGGAGGCCCAAAGTGGAAGGGAGACATGACTGCGAAGTCACTTGATAAAAAGCAGTCATCATTTGTGCTACCCAAGATGCCCATTTCCAGCAGGGATGTAAAAAGGATTTGATCAAGTCCCTGAAAAGCAGCAGAGGATCCAAGCAGAAGCTTTAAAGCCAGACAATACAACCCTTTCGCAATACAGTATTAGAAAGATGTTAATATAGGAGATGGAGGTATGAAAGTCAACATGGTTTTATGCTCAATGATGCTTAATGCAGTCAATAGTGAAGTATGAACCACATATTGTTGTCCAATTCGATGTCTTAGTTGTGGTAGGCTATGAATATTTTTCTTAGCTTTTCTTGGGCTATGAATCCTTTTCTATTTGCCCATAGCCTGTTCTTTGAATTGTATGGACTGAACAGGTGTAGACAGTTTGAAAAAAATAGAATTTGCTTTTTTTTTTTCCAATTCATACAGTATTTCTATTATATATAACAAAGGACAGCAGAATGGAGATGTGTAAGTGTACACTGTAAGTAAATGCTTTCATTAAAGGTCAGAAGACTAGACACTGAATGTAGTTTGATGGCTGGTGGTAGACCACAGTAGTATGAAATTAAACCGAAAGGTCAATGGGAATCTGAAGTAGCTGAAACATAGTGATTTAACCTAGCAGAACAACTCTATCAAAAAATAATAATAATCTGGTTACTTTTTGCAATGAATCATCAGATATGAGTGACTATTTTGATTTTTCACAGAGATGTCAAGACTAGAGGAAGCTCACAGCACTTTGGTGGTTAAAAGACACTTTCATGTAACACTTGTTTAATTAGCCTCAATTAAACATTAGCAGTACTGTGGGAGTGTGGGAGTTTCTAACAGCACACTTGGGAGCCAAATATTCCTCCATAATGAATTATGTGACAGTGAAGGTCATTCCAGGCAACACAACAGTAAAATTGAATTTCTTCTTTTACTGCAAAAAGTTGTATATAATTTCATGTGACCTTCGCCATTTTAACCTGGTAAAACTCTTTCTCATTTGCATTGATACCTGGAGAGATCAAAGTGGGTAGGGAATGTAAAGGATTGTTTTGGAGTATTAGATGTAGGGGGACACATGGTGGCCTGATGTAGAGAACCCGGTTTGTGACTATTTTTTGGGGACACTGGGGTTAATAACCCTACCATTTTCATCAATGCAATAGGATGTTTAATGAACAGAGTAAGTCAGGGCACCAGTTTAACTACTCATCCAATGGACTGCACCTTCTACAGTTCAGTGTCCCATCACTGTTCTGGGTCACTGGATTTCTATTTGTTCCCCAGAGAAGGGCTAGCAACACCTTTTCCTGTAGCAATTTGGTTTTTCCAGGTCTCCCATCTATAATTAATTTAAGTACTTTGGCAAGAAAAGGATACAGGTTTTTACGGCAGCTGAAAATACCAGGTTATCCTGGCATTTTGGGCTCTAGCTCACTGCTCCTCCCCCCAAAAAAAAAAAAAAAACTCAATTTCACAGCCAATATTTACCTTTCAATTCCATATATCATTGCAGGAGCATAGCGTAGGTGGTGTAGTATTAAAATTTCTCACTATGGTGGGGAATCTTATATATGCTTCTCTCCTGCAGCAGAGACTGGGAAATATTTTACTTCAGCAAATATAGTGTCTACTGTGATGTATACATCCATCAACAACACAGCAATGTGAAATTCCTCTTGAAGCAAGAAATGGGCTAGCTCATGGGTGAATTCAAAAGGCCTTGTTCTTAAGCATCCCCACAGGTATAAAATGTGATATTTTATTGTGATTTTGTTTTTCCAAATTAAATAAAACCCAAGGCGCTGTACACCTGAAAGCCCTGTTTAAATAAATCCACATGGACATACACTATCAGCCTTGAACAGACCTGTTCACTGTGCTGTGTATGTGTATTTTAAGCCACATTACTGTAATACACCTACCTCCACTAGACTAAATGAGCAGCTTAGTCTGCATGATTGGTCAAAGAACTCAATTACATTTTTTAATGAAACGAACCTCCATTCAATTCAAAGCCATGTAGACAAACAACAAAAGTATGTTCACTGAGAACACATGCCAGATTACATTTGAAAGGCCTTCGCCAGCATTATAATAAAATTGATTAATGGATAAATAATAAATTATAGGATTAAATGTTGATTGTTGTCCTTAAATTTGAAAGTAATTTCAAAACTTTTTAAATTAAAATTTAGGTAAATCTCATGTTCTTCTTTTTTTAAATACACAATAAACACACAAATACACAAACTGTTTGCAAAGTCAAAGATAGTAGGTCAGATAAAGGAGTGTTTTGTTCAACATGCTTATGTAAAAAAAGAAAATAATGTTGAATTGAGATCTTGATTACAGCTGGAATGATTGTTCATTCATTTAAATTATGGCTGATAACTACAAAATGAGAACAGCCCACAAATATTGCTTCCAATGAAATTATACAAATGCATATATATTATTCACTGACATTTGTTTTTAACAGAAGACAGGGTTCTGATTCTCTTTATTGCCGCTTAAGAGATGACCATTATTGTCAGATGGTATCTAATCCAATCGATTCCCTAATCAAATCAAACAAATATCAGTCCCCTAGCAAAAAGCCAGCCAACCTGTCTGTTTCTGTACTGTTTCACCTCAGCATTTGGCTCCTCTTTCAGTGTTTGCACTGAGCCATGTTTACTTTTTATTAAAAAATGTCCCTGATGGTTAAACACAGACTGACATATGACCTTCACATAATAGAATTTTTAAAAAGAAGATATGACAGTGTTTTTTTTTTTTTTTTTTTTACAAAAAAGTATTGTCTTTGTATAATACACATCAAATGCCTGATATGTCCTATTATGCCCTACTGACAGACCACTTAAAAACACCATACCAAAACTATAATATTGGCCTCTTGGTAGAGACCTATAGCAATATGCACATCTGACATCAACAGAGTTGATATTACAAACAAACAAACACACACACACACACACACAAAGGGTAATGAACATGCTGTTTCTGTTACCTCACTGCATACAGACCATGATTCACGTTAACACCAAATCTTGGAAAGCACCAAATGGTGGTAATTAAAGAACACAAATTAAATTATTAGATTGTCTGGAAAAGCTCTATGATTTTTATCTAAATAAGTGTAAAGTATGCCCTGTTTTTAAACTTTTAATTCTAAATAATAAATGTTCCCTTAAGAGCTTCAAGATGGGCAACACATAAAGGATGTTAGAATAACAGAGCCCCAATGATTCAGCTATTTTGCTGTCACCACTGTGATGGAAAATCACCAGACTGATTAAGATATTGAAGCACTGATTCTCTGACATATATTCAGGAGTCACTGACATTAAAAGGGCTTACATGATAAGAATACGAGAACTTACTTCATACATTTTTTCCCCCATCATTATCATGAATTGTACATTAATAAATCACGCTACAGCTATGCAAATTTATTCACACATATTCAGGTTAGCTTAAAAATAAGCACCTGGGTAGCATAAGCTATTCTCTTTCACAGCATTACATGCTTGGCTTATTGGTCTGCATGGAGTCCACTCATTTACCCTCACCTTTGACAACCATAGCTCTCTGTGATGGGGGAGGGTTGGTTTCTGATCGACTCCCTCCTGCCTCAGTGCACAAATCAATCCAAATCATGGAATTTGAATGAAACTTTTTAAATAGGATTTACAGTCTTTCTGGCCGTGATCAATCTTCAAGTCAATTACTGTTATCCTAGAGAGGCCAGCTTGAGATTGAGGCAAAAATCTTTAACATCTTTGGCTACTTCCATGTCCATAGTCGTAAAATATTTAGCTTCAGTGTTTGCTGGAATTCTGGTTCTCTGGAGTGTTCCTCAACAAACCTAACCATCTCTCAATGCTGGAATTCAGTATTATTGTGGGGAACAGCAAACATTCCTAAATTTAGAAAAAGCAAATAACTTACATAGCACCACTGACTCAACTGGTGGCACGGGTTTCCTTCAAGAGGGGGGTGTCAGCTACTGGTACTTGATACTTGGCTGTGGTGTGTAATCACACAAAGCCATGCATTTCTGAAATCACACAAAGCCACGCATTTCCTTCCCTTGGCTGTAGCAAGTTTTCAGGTTTAGGGAGAGGGACTGTGTCAGTACTGAGCTCCATGTGGAACCCTGTCCATCTATTGAGAGTCCACACACACATGCACATGTACATACATACTCCCCACCCAAGGGCTATGATTGAAATTCTGTACACTATCCAGGTCTTCCTTGCATCTCTGTAAAGATCCCTTATTGTTATAAATATAATTAATTCCACATGCTCATCTTACACAATTTCTGTTAAATACTTAATAGAAACCCTAAAACAGACTTTGTTATTATCACTGAATTGAAGGTACACTATGGATATGAGACCAGCCTGAACAAAGGGTTTCTTCAGCTTATTGAATTTAAAATTAGCTGCATATACTAAACTGTAGTTAGTGCTAGATTGTGGTTTGAGTTAAAATATTCTGTAAAATTGTCTCAAAGACCATTGCAACAGACATAAAATATGAGAAAATATAAATATTTTATGTAAAACTTTATATATGCACATACAAAGCACTCACATAACAAAAAATTCATTCATCTCCAACCCTCTGAGGTTCCAAGGTTAAGCTAATGCTCTTCTATGACTCATTGAACACACTTCAAATTTCTCTGATAAGAGACTTGTATAATGAACAAACAGAGTAATGATTAAGTAATTATTAAATGAGTGACACAATTTGGATACAAACCCTCTTTGACCTTGAAACAATGTACACCAGATAATACATTTTGACATCTGTTTCTGGTGTATGCCTGCTTTCATTCAATCAAAATAGTCATCAAGAACAGATGTAATTATATTGTGCGACACCCAGACATCATCTGTTTACTTTAATTTTACCCAGCCATCACAACATAACATATCAACCCTGAATGTTGTATTTTGAAAGTCAATCTACAAAACACAGCTATCTGCTGCTAAACAGTTTTATTGAGGCAAAATTGAGGACTTGCAGCTCAACGACAATTACTTGCTTTTTTGGTAGCAATATTTCAGCTCAAGGTACATTAAGTAAAGAAAGAGGAATCCAAAAGCAAGTCATTTAAATAATGTTCTGGAAATAAACAGCACTGACATTGCATGAAAATATATCTCATGCATTCATATATCAATTGTAAATACAAAAAAATGTAATCTTATAAAATATCCCAGCTAAACAGTATCTTTTATTGGACATTTGTGTCATCCACTTTTTGTTGATGAATACTTAGTTTTTTCTTTACACTGTGACAGAAAAATAATGGAATCTTCATGAGGAAGTGAATTTTTTTTTTTTTTTTTTGAAAGAACAGTGACAAAGCTATAGGATAAACCTTTTAATAGTGCAGTGCCCAAATATTCATTGTGCATTTCTTGCCAATGTCAGTCTGCCTTACAGTTGCATTCAGGAACCCATTGCAAAATGTGCTGCATAATGAAAACCTCCCTGAAAAAAGGGATGCATATCAAGAACGGTGACTTTGTCATTAATAGGGTCATTAATAATGGCTTTTTCTAGCCCCTAAATCACATCATCATAATTTCAATTTCATAAAAAAACAAATCACATTGGAGAGAGTATGATTTGAGGTGCCATACCTGCTACATAATGTTCTTATAAAACATTGATATTGCTGTGTAATGCATAAGCACTTTGCAGTTTGATTTACCTCTCTCTGAGCTGCATTTACTCAGCCATGGTCTCAGAGGCCAGAAGGAATGGACACTTACACACCTGATTGGACCAATAATTTTTATGGAGCTGCTTTCACCTCCCCCAGTAGCTCCATGGAAGGTAGCAGAATGAAGGGAGCTGAAGACACGTATGTGCCTGCTTACCTTCCCTCACCAGAGCTCAATGACACTGCTTTGCCACACACAAATATTGACCTTTCACAAATATTATGATATACTTTTCTTTCTGTTCTTTGTTCTGTGTTCTCAGTCAAATAGCAAATATGTAATATGTAAAATACAAAATGGATAGTATAAAAAGTCAAACTGTGATGTAGGTGTGATCGTTTTCAATGCAGTTTGTGCTTAAGAATTCAATTTCGATTGCTGTTCATTGATATTCTGTGATCTTGCAATCATTCTAGTTCATCTTAGTTTCAATGACACGTTTGGTTCCTCGTTGAGGCACAATTTCACTACCCAACGTCGGCTAATATTGCAAACCGAGCAATAGTAAAAATGTTACAGCTGTGAAACCACAGCAATTTGGTTGTGAAGGCAACTGTGAATGTATGCTGTATGAATATATAATCCCCCACGAACCTGCCGTCTGTGCATGCATGTGCTTGTGTGGGCGAGAGCAAGAGAGAAAAATACAAGTGTGCTTGTTAAAGTATTCATGTATGTGTGTGCATGTGTGCATGTGTGCGTGTGTGCGTGCACATGAGCAAAAAAGCCAAAAAGCAGGTCTTACTGACCCCTTGTTGAAGTTCTGTGACCATGTGACAGAATGAATACTCAGACTGGGTGTGGAACGGTCCGCTTGCCTCCACACACACACACAAACACATCACCTCATTTCTCTTGAACAGTAACCCCAGATCAGCACAAAAACAAACAAAATGTCTGGAGGTTTAAGTTAGCAGTGGTACAGTCCTGCTGTTTATGTTGACTGATTCAAGAACAGCATATCTCAAATATTGATTAATTGCAGGCTTGTTCCAGATCTTATCAAAAGAATCCCATGGTTAATCTGAATCTCTGAGAGAATTAAAGGAAATATTATCTAGGTGATCTAGGTAAAGAACTATGTATTCAACATTTATAAGTGTGACTGAAAAGACTCACTTATGTTAAGTTAAACTGAATGAATGAATGCAGATTCGATATACCCCACATTGAATGTACAACCATATACAACCATATCTACCATATATAAAATTCTCATGAACTTAATGCATTAAAAATGCTCCACATAATCGTCGACAAAATAAAGAGAACCAATATATCTTCTTGGAATTCAATATTACCAACATGTAAACTATTTCCATCTTTACTGACAGAAAATACATTCCTTCTTAATAAACAATTAATTAAGTCTCATGAGTCCCTATCGTGTTACCATGATCAACTCCTAAGGCAGGGCTAAAGCCAGCTGGTTATGTAAGAATGAGTCAGTCCCGTCAGTTTTCCCGCCAATTTACTGCAGCTGAGGGGATAATAATGTGGTGAAAATGCTAAGTGTTGCAGCCTCTGGAGGGTGACCTCTCTCAGTAGGCTGGGACCTGCTCTGCAGCCATACTTTGACAGACTGCGCATGAGTGGCACTTTGATCCCAGCACACATTGTACGCCACACTTCAGCAGTACACGGAAGCCTTGTGCCTGCAAAAAGTCTGCACTTCAAGAAATTATAAAAAAACATTTTGTTATTATCACTGTAGTACTTTGGAATAAACTTATCACAGAGCGTTTAAACACTGACAGTACACAAAGAATGACACAAGCTCTCTATTTATGTATGGAACTACAAGATGCCAGGAATTCAAATGCAAGTTATGATGCTGACGATACAAAAAAAATGCACCACTGCACAGCCAATACCATTTAACTAAAAATAGTATCAGTCTACTGGAATACAAGACATTTAACAAGTACTTGGGCACAAACAATGCTGTACTACATAAGGTATGAAGTACACCGGAATAACCAAGTTCTTTCATACACAATGCTTTAGTACATTGCTGAAATTATAACTGTAGCAAACATGTGGAACTGCACAAATCCTGTTCTGATTTGAGAAAATTAGATTTTTTTTAGAAAAAAAGACTGTGAATACCTATGACCATAACAGTGAAATGTTTGTTCGATTTAATCGTGATACAAAGAGTCGATCTTCTAACCCTTGTGGCTATTATAGAAAAAATATACATTATACATGATTATTTTAAATGAATGTAATATATTAGCAGTCCATTTTAGCCTAATTTATCATACAATTCAGTCAGAATATCTTTGCATTCTCATGAATTCTAATTAATGGTAATGTAAGCTATTCAATGATCTGACTAATCTTTGATCAGCGATATGGATGCATGAGATAACAAGATCTACATAGTCATTTAGTACATCAACATTTAATGGCCATCTTTGTCCCAGCTGTGTGGCTCAAGATGAGATGTAGAACAGTGTTTGCACCTTGTGGAGAAATCGCAGTGGGAAATCCTCATGTGCAAAGACAGTGGGAATTACTTCTCAGTTTGGGGGCTGAAGTGCACAGCATATAAAGAACTAGAATTTTAACAGAATTCATAAATCAAGAAGATAAGTGACTGTCATTGTTGTCAGTGGTATAACCTTATGTGTCAAATTGATTGTGAAAAGTGTCACTTCTGCCATTTCTTGTAATCTAAAAATTAATATAAATATTTTAAAAATCAAAAAAGATTTCTGTGGATGATATTGTGTTAATTGCTTTGAAATGCACAATTGTAAATAGAATACCAAATTGGGAAAAAAATGCACTGCATCACTGACATACATACTTTTGGACAAGTCAATAATTTAACTAAATGCACAGTTCTCTCACTTAAGGTGATAGGTCAGCACTAAGACAAGGTTAATATTTCATCTGACCTTTCCCAAGATCTTTTTGTCCTTTTATCATTTTAAAGGAAAATTACACTTTGGCTAAAACACTTTGACATTTTTGGAATTTGCATATTGGTGAAAGACACATCCCAGGTTCCATTTTCCTGTTTTGTGTAGTATTTCACTTTTCCGTGGGTAAACTCAAGTTCTGTAGACAACGCGACGTCATGCGGTGATACTGCCACAGCAGGTACAGCGCAGTTTAATATGACAGTGTATCTTCAACTTGTTATACAGGTAGCACTATTCATTTCAGCCCCTTAGGAACAAGTCAGGAGCTTTGCCTTGAATCCCTGCAAATCAACTTTCTGCAATATTCCTACTCAGAGAAATCTATTTATCAAGAGGACAAACCGATTTCTGCTGCGCTAGTAGCCTCGATAGTCCAGAATGCAACAGGGTGGCTTTGCGGGCGATTGGGGGTGTCCTCCCATTCACGTTAGCCATATGTTTCTCTCTTGGGTCACTCGGTGTCACAGACAGAAGTGAGGGGAGGTGGCCAGCTAATGTCAATGTCAGTCTAGCTGGCTGTCTCCGCCATGTCCCTTCTCACTAAGAGGAGGGCCAAAGTAGTTCTGGGTAATGCACTGGAGCAGATCCAGAAGAAACCTGACAGGATAGCAAGTGAAAAGTAGTTGTGTAAAATATATTACACATATCAGATAATAAACTCTGGAATGAATTGTTCATTCCTGCTACACATTTAATAACCATGTAAGTGTTCTAGCCTGGAATTTTCTTTTAGGTGTTCTATTAGGTAACTAGAACACCTAGTTTTCTGAAGGTAACCATAAATGCAGCTTGATTACTTTGACAATCAATACAGTTTGTACACGATAGTCAGCATCACAAGCATCAGTCCTTCAACTGTGACTTAATGAGTACAAGAAATTGATTTTAGAATCCACCTTTAAAATCCATATTTATGGACATAACATTTTCTTTTAAATCAATTCTAGTCATTTCAATTTTTCTGTATAATCAATGTGACACATTGCACGGACTACACATTTCTCCTTTGTCCTTAATTGTTTTTCTTGAAAAAAAAAAACCAATTCTCATCCCTCTCCTCTCTCCAGCACTGGCAACTGTTTTTTGTTACCAGGCATACTGCACCCTCAATCACAGAGGTCCTACATAACCCATTTCTACAGTAACAGTACCCTAATCTGCAGAATGCACTCTACTCCTCTGTGACTGGCCCTCGGTGTGCTCCTCTACACCCCTCTGAATCACAGCCATCTCACTTCCCTTTCTGGCCTATTAATGGTGGAATCTGCTACACCTCATCATCACAACAGGAAGGTCATTTGCCACCTTCTGTTGCTTTTTGGAGCTTTATCTCTTCATGAGGTCCCCATACATGGGTCCCCCTAATCCTGAGCTCTGAAATTCATCCACTGAATCTTCTGTAACTAACCACTGAATGCCTTGGTTTGTTTCTTTCACTATGCACATATAAATATTACTATTAATAATGTAAATATGAAATGTCATGATATTATGGAACAAATTAAGCAAATTGAACTTGTACTTGAAACAAAGTCTTGTATCCATTCATTTATTTTAAGTCATTCTAAATGTGATTTTTTGAAAAATATAAGAATATGAAATATATGTGATTATTAAAGAAAGTTATGAATGTTGATCTAAAAAGAATTTCCTTAACTTCACTTGAACATATTTTTATTTTGTGTTCTGGGAATCATTCTGTAATACCTTATCAAATAATGGCCTGCAATTCTGCTAATGCAGAAGACATTGATTTTCTGTAAACAATGATACAATCTAAAGCTCCTCAGGACCAAGGTTGCTCAACCTCCGGATCAACAAAACAAGCAAACGGCATCACACGTAAATGCACATTACTCTACTGTCATTTAAAATTATTATTTCTTTGATAAACAGTATAGATATTTGGCTTGCATTTACACAAGCAATTTTCCAAATATTCAAAAATTTCGAAATTGTCAACACACTCAATTTCGCTTGTGATTTTCCTCCATGCTATTCCAAAATGTGAGTCAAATAAGTCCATAATTCATCATTTGCTTAATTTTAAACTTCGTCTATCCATATTAATATACTACAATCTTATGATCCAACTCTCTAATGAAAAGAAATGAGAGAAATGTTAATGGAGTTAGATCATCCACAGTGCTATTGTTCAGTCCATGCTCATTTTATTTCAGTATTTGATGAGGTGCATCGATAATACTAGTACAATTAACTATCAGTGACACAAAGACATCACAACTTTTCTTAAAGCAGCTATCCTAAAACAATAACCTAAGTTGGATTTATCAGGGAAGAAAATCTTTTGTTGAAAATGACCACCATCTGTAGTTCCGAGTGTGAATACAAAAAAGGAACATACTGCTTCCAACACAGTGTAACCAATTTATAGAAGTCCATGTGTGACTCAGTCAGCTTCAGCACATAGTGGAAACTTTCTTAAAATAATTATGGAGCACTAATTCAAATGACTGCCCCCACAAGACTGCCTTACAGAAAATATGACACTGTTAGAAAAGAATTACTCGCACGCAAATCAAGAAGACACACTGCTTTGGAACCTTTATCCACCTCTGTACATAGCCCTGCGCGCTACCTTTCTGGGGCACAGTACAGCCTTTCTGAACAGCATTGTTTCATCATTGTGGCATTCTTTCAGCATTATGTCAATTTGCTAATCATCTGAAGGTAATTCCGCAGTCTGCGCGGATGGTCCTAAATGAATCATGCCAGTTTTCAACCACATGATTTCCCAGCTGTCTCAAAGTAGTCAGCATCCACAGCTAAAGAACCACTGAAAAGTCCAAGAAATACTCAACACAATTATACTGCCCAATACATAATATTTCTGAACTGAAAACACTCTGAACATCTCCCAACAATCTCTCCCACATATGGACAGATCCATACAAATAAATGCCACGACCATATTTAACACAGATGGTCCCCTGTTCTCATGTACCATCCACACTAAATTTCAGTCCAATATGACTGCCTATCAATACCTCTCTCACTATGCACACACTTTTCTGTTTTTATCGGCAACAAAAATGGTAATGTTGGAAGCCAGTCTGTGAGAGAAACATGTTGTTAAGCTCATGGGGAAAAGCATTGCCTGTAATGTATCTACTGTGATCATTTCTGAGCAAAGATAAGGGCATGAAAGCATAGCTTCAAGTGCTTAATGCAAATTGATTTTTACAGACTGCTGACAAGCCTTCCCTAAACCTGTACTCTTAATGTAGCACAGGAAGAGAACAGCCGGACATCACAGAAAACTGCCTTGTTGCAGTCAATACATCACTTCCTCACATAGCAGATAATTAGGAAGACCATCCTTCAACGGCACAACTTTCACTCAATAGCCACCCGTTCATCTGAACAGGCCATTCCATGATCAGCTCCTACTCCATCCACTATTTAAGACATTTTATCCCATCTCAGAACCTCTGATCCATTAAGAAGCCTTCCTGAGAACCATACATTCAGAACTAAGATTCACCACACAGTTGCTTACTGCTGTGAACCATTTCTTATAGACCTATTGCCTGTTGGTGCAAATTATGTGTTTTTTTTTCCCAGTGTGTCCATCCATTCATCATAAAAAGCATACTGTGTATAAAGAGGAACAAGGTGAAAACGACTCATCAGAGTTAGAAAATAATGACACTGTTCCTACCCTAAAGTCAAGCATCTAGACAAAAATGGTGTTCCTGAGACACTTCCATTGCTACAACATGATACAAAGATTTGGTACAGTAAACGTGTGTTCATGGTCTAATGTCAACTGAAGCCTTCAAATCCATCCAACTGGAAGGAATAACCTACAGGCTTAAGAAAGGCCATGTTTTCTTCAAGCCAATTTTGCAATCAGTCAGCAGCATAGCACACCCCAATTCCCTAACTTCATTTAATGGGGAAAATTTAGCGTTAACATCAAAAGAAAACAAAAACGTCTGGGGTAAAAAGAGTTTTTACCTCTACCCTGAGTAACTGGGAATGGGCTGATGTTGTTTTCACTGTTACCTAAATAATCACTCATTGAATCACTATATTTGTTTTAAGGCTCAGGATTACTTACATACTATAACCAGCTAAATGCCTGTCCTATTTTATTTTATTCACTGTAATCAAATTGTGAATATGTACTCTAGGTTTATACATATGAATACAATTCAGTAATAATCAGATTCATATTTTCTTAGAAATTATTTCCAGAGTTTGTTGGATAGAGAAACAATTTTAAGAACAACCATTTATATCCAGTTCAGCACATGGTATTCCAGGGCTATATGCATGAGTGTTTAGTACTTGTTTCAGAACAGTTAGTGTGATGCTTTTACAGAGACTGTTTTTATTCAAACAAAACCAGTGGTCCGTACCTCAGCAATATTAATATAACAATAGTAAAAGGAGTATGTGTGAATGATTCTGTATTTTGGTCAACTGTGTTTAGTGTACAGTACACAGAATTGTCAAAACATGTTCGTCTTGTCCTTAAAATAACAGCATCATCATCTTACTTTAAATAACAGTAAGCACATTGATATGGAAAATGTAACAGCAGCACAAAATAATTTATTTTCCCACCCTTTCTCCAGTTCTCATTGTTAGTTGACAAATACAAAGCTCTGTTTGTGTGTGTGTGTGTGTGTGTGTGTGTGTGTGTGTGTGTGTGTGTGTGTGTGTGTGTGTGTGTGTGGTTGTGTGTGTATGTATGTGTGTGTGTGTGTGTGTGTGTGTGTGAACAAGAGAAAGAGAGAGAGGGCGCGTGTTACATTGCATGCACAAATGAATAATGCTGCAATGGGGGAATATAATGTATTTAAAGTTGATGTCTGTGCGGAAGGTCTGTGAATTCTAATTATTACTTAAAAATAACCTCAATCAGACTCGTAATAGCTACTCTCTGCCAGCGCTGGGTTGGGGGTGGGAGGCAGGATCCGGGGGCGGGTTGGGGGTGGGAGGCAGGATCCGGTGGGTGTGTTGTTGGGGTGTGGGGGGGTAGGGGTGAGCAGAAGCACAGCAGAGTCTGTAATAAGCCGTTTTTCTTCCCAGTGGTCCTCTGTGCAGGTCCTTATTTTGCAGCTAAGCCTGACCCAGTAAAACGCCACATTTAACAGCAGCCCTTATGTGCTGTACTCTTCATAAAGTTGAAATGAAAATGTTCAGGGACTAAACTGTGTATGCTTTTTAACAACTTCTTGTTGCACTGTTGTATTATTGTATTCTGTTCGCCATTTTTCTTTTTTTGACAAATGAATATTCAGATCAGCTTTAAAGCAGATGGCAGTGGCAAGCTAAATGATGTTTAAGGGCCAGGCCCACTGATGACGCTAATAACCTGAAATATTTATGCTCGTACTTTCAGCCAAAGTTTGGTTCAAGAGGCACTGTATTTTCATTCTTTCAGTAATGGGAAATTAACTTTTATTGTACATATTACATTTAAATAAGACTTGTATAAAAGACCTGTTTTCGTTTTTTAAATTGATAACATTTTATTTACTTCTGTAGATGAGCTCATAAAATGTATGAGCCTTCTCCGACTTCCTTTTAGCCTCCGAACTTCCTGGCACAGCACCGCTGACCTCCCTGATGGGGTATTTATTTAATAAATTCTGCGTCTGTGACGTGGGTGAGGGGAAGTTGAGACAGTGCAAATGAGACGGAAGCGTTTCATGTTTCAGGTAAATAAAATGAACATCATGCAAGCCATGGGTCTGCTGGTGTCAGCTATGCCTGAGAGGTGTGCTGTGCATGCTCTGTCGTCTGTAATACGTACACGTATATCATGCAAAACAGACCGCCAGAGATGTATGTTTTAGTGTCTGAATAAACCATCTGTCATAAGGCATAGCATAGGAAATTGAAAGGCCTTTCTGAGCTGATTGCACTGTAGATGAAGAGGATTGTTGGTTATGACTGCGTTTCTGGCAGGCTTATGAGTCAGGTAGATTTAATCATGTGTCTGCCAGCACTGCCACAGTCAGTCATTGATTCCATTCCAGACCTTGGGGTGCGTCAGTGTATCAACAATGACATGGGCAGGAATGCACTAGCCCACCAGGGACTGCGGTAAGTTGGAACCTGCCGTTACAAAACAGGCCAAGAGGGAACAAGTCATTTGTTTGGGTTTTGGAATGAGATCGTAGCTGATTAGTGCGTGGACCTTCCCATGATGTCTTTTTTTACATTGAATAATCGCTAACTGCAGCAGGAATTAGGACCGTCTGGCCAGTGCATAAATTGTTTCAGCCTTAAGGGAGGCTAAAATGAATTGACTGCATTGCAGCAGAGATGGAAAAGTGTTTCCGATGCAAGTGTTTCAGATGCGTTTGGATAAGGGCTTGTGTAGACTGAAGAGAAGCCGTGTCACGGTATGCTTAGCACACAAGAACCAGAACGCTTCCTTTCAAGTGATAAATTAAGCTGCCTTGTAAATAAGTTAACCTTTCCCTCTATTCAAACTGCTGCTTTCAGTTCTCGGAAATCTGGGACACTAATTTAAATTAGCCATTTTTTCATTCCTTCCCATCTATTTTTCAGCTCAAAATAATTTCAAAAAATATTTTTGTAAATGAGTTGTTCTGATCTAAGGACAGAAAGTACTTTAGCTGGATTTACCAGACTGAATTTGATTAGTTTTACTGTGGCAAGGGCAATTTGACATGATCACGAAGAGGTTTAATGAAGGGCCACATTGGTGGTGTTAACACAGCTCCTATGTAGAGATAAAGACAGAACTGATTCATGGGAGCCAAGAGATAATTACTGAATAACTGAATATTACAATGCTTGCAAGGATTCTCTCGTTAACACAGACACAGTTTATTAATTCCCTGAGATCTTCGGCTCGTTTATTATTTTAAAACAGCACAAGTGCGACAACCTGCTATGCATCAAATATTCTGCATTAAATCAGATAATGAACCCTGGCAACCGAAGAAAGCCAACTGGTACTAAACCACAGGCTAATTGTTTGGTAATATGTGTAGTCACAAAATTACACTGAAAACAAGATGTACAATTTTGTGACTTCAACTCAATTAATACGGATCATCACATATCATAAAACTTTAAAGGCTAACATCCACCCACTCAAGAAAGACATTAGTGTTAAATGCAATAGGCTTCATTGGCACAGAAGTGGTTTCAACACAAGTGACAGAAATTGTGATTATGACAGAAATAAATCTGAAATTAATATGCATTTTTAAATATCACCCTGCTATGGTCTTCACCCCACTTGGTCTGCTATCACCCCCACCCAGTCCCCGCCCATTTTCCACCAGAGACACATCTCTTCAGACTCTACCTGGACTATCTATCCGATCTCTGCAGGGCACTCCCTATTTAGGATTGCTCTTATCACATGCATCTTTATATCTGTTCCTGTAGCACTTTCATGTTACCCGTGTATCTCCATCCAGCACTTATATTGCACTTGTATTGCTATTTTGATGTTATTTGTCATTGCCATGCCCCATTCTAGTTTGCCTTTTCATAACTTTCTGTCCTAGCCTATGCTACCTGGACTTGATGTTCTTGGTGATGAATAACTGTTACATATTGAATATTATACCTTATTGGACCTGTGTTTTGCAGTTGTTGTTCCTTAGCTATGCACTTGTTGTATGTTGCTTTGGATAAATGCCATGTAAATGTGATGTAATGTCTTTTCATATTACATATACAGTTATAGATGTACTCACAGAAAAACTCAAACCAGGAAGCTACAATAGAAACTTAGCTCTCCTATCTCCATATATTCATGTCCCTTTTGAAGTTATTAAGGTTTATTTAGAACCAGACCAGAGAAAATCAGATAAAGTGTTGAGTAGAATAAGTAATCATCCATGCAATTGAGTCTAGGTGTACTGCAGACCAATGCTGGACAAGAATAACGAAGTTATTGCAGTCATAGATGTGACCTTGCTGTTCTACTTTTGATTTGTTTAAAACCCACTGAAACTGTTTCCTTTGACTTGTACATTCCTGGTCTGTGCTGTCCTTTCCTGCCATCTTACACAGCTCACACTAACATGTCTCACTGAAAACAAGGACTGAGAACAGGCTTTGTTCAGCACCTGTGACTTTGCATATTACAGTACCTGCTGGAGGAGACACCCTTCATGGTGATTTTACTTCCTTTTCCACTGCCTCTAGCCAGGAACAACCAGAGAAAGGTAGGTTCCTCAGCTTTCCAACTTAATTACCCAACCAAGATAACATTCATTGTGCATATTATTGACATTAGCTGCTCTAAATATGACAGCTAAACTTCTTGGTGACATCCCAGGTGCTCTGCTCACATTCAGGATTGAATCATTTTTTATTGTAGTTGGATTTATCACTTGGTTTTCAATTTATTTTACTCAGTTGATTTAGTGCTGCTTTGATTCTAAATTCACGTTCACATGCACAAAAGCCATAAAAAGGCACAAAAAAACTATGCAGCTTTAACACACACGATTAAAGTTTGAAAGTCAACAGACACTTAGCTGGCAGACAGATGTTGAACATTTTTATACAAGCCAATTTTTCATGGATGTTGCTTTGCTGCTTTGCAGATGTGCTGGAATCTGTTCTTTGATTTTGCCAAAAATCATAAAACATTAAGCAGCAAAGGCAATTAATTATTCTGCAAGCCATTTTAATATATTGAATTACTTATATTGCCATTCCAGGTCAATTTGTATTTGTATTCTTGGGCAGCATTCGATATCAGAACTTGGCAGAGTTTTATGCTGACTCCAGTGTGCAGTGTGCCCAGTGTGCCAGGGTAGGGCCAGGGCCCCCCACCAACATGCTACAGAGCCATTAAACAGGACACCACGAACAATGAATGCCCACATCTGTAAAGCATGGGCACAACTTCAGTATCCTGATCGCTTTATGGTCTGTGTACTTTAATAACAAGCACATTCTGGAACACATGAGAGGCCATGTTTCTGTATGGAGACGTTTTGCACAACATTTTACCCTGAGCTGGTGAAGAACATTGTAGGCTTCAACTTTCGAACCTGTGGGAAAAAACTGTAAGAAAACTGAAGGCAGTTCAAATGAGTGTTTATGAGTGTCCCTTTTGAATCATGTTTTTGAAGTCAACTTGTGAAAAGAGTCCAGTTAACTACAGACTGCCCAGCTATTTCTCTGCATGGTGTGGGATCTGCTGTCAAGCATGAGAAATGAATTTACTGCATCAATGCCTGTCTAGATAAGCCAGTAATGAAGAGTATCTGAAATGAAAAAAAATGCAGCCAACAGACTACACTGTATTTCTGTAAGACTTCAATCAATCTATAAGGAACTAAAACAGAAAAAAGTAGCTTCAGATGGGGTGCATTAACCATCTAACCAAGATGGATTGGGTACTTTTTTCTGCACATAACGGTCAACCTTCTGAAGGTACATCTCACTGAATACAGTACCTACCACAAAGTAAAATGTATTATGGTGAAGTGAGTACCTCTCTCAGGATATGCCAGCGAGATCCCTACCAGGAGAATTACTTGTCTGCATAAAGATAAGAATTCCCTTTCTTCTGCTCCCACTGCCATTACAAAACAGCCCAACGCTTGCATCCTGACACGTTGCCAAATTTTCTCTTCACTGACTCACAGCTGCGGTGCACATAATTACAAGCTGGCCTAAAGGGACTTGGATGACCTTACATGGTAATGCTGGAGGTCACCACTGTCAATCTTTCCAAATGTTCCTAATAGCTATTTTAGATACAGTATCTTACATAATCTATAGTGCCTGGTATTCATTGGTCATTTACTTTAGCAAACACTCTTGTCAAGGGCAACTTTTTTAAAGCTGACTTTGTGAACTCCATTTATATTTGTCTTTTTTGTCCAGCAGCTAGCACCACACCCAAAGGTGTCTCCCTAGTTCTAACATGAGCCAACAGCCATA
Organism: Anguilla rostrata; assembly: GCF_018555375.3. Taxonomy (NCBI): domain Eukaryota; kingdom Metazoa; phylum Chordata; class Actinopteri; order Anguilliformes; family Anguillidae; genus Anguilla; species Anguilla rostrata. The sequence goes on from NC_057946.1 coordinate 16,988,889, forward strand.
CAGCTCAAATGTAGCAAGCTGCAAATCAACCAAGTTCCTTATTTGCTACTTCCCTGTGAATTCCCCGTCAACCCCAAATCAGTGCTGTTTTCTGTACATGGAATACAACTGACACACAACATTCATAATGGCATAATGTTCAATTCTGAGTTTTTGCTTAGATCGGATTGTTACACTGCCTGTTCTTATTTGTTTTTGAAAGTAATGTGACAGTATTGCCAGCGCAGAGTTATGATGGCATTAATCGGTTGCATGGAAAGTGACATACAAATCTAATCACAATATTACAAAAAATTGTTTGAATGATTTATCTTTCAGCACATAATTATTCTTTCCATTTACTGAACAAACGGAAAAGGAATCATATCTTTCAAGCAAACGCCTAGTTTAAATATTTGCTACTGTCCAGGTCATGCCATTGTACTTCTAAGGGCTTCTTGTAAACACGGGAAAAGTCTCCTGAAAGTTCAGTGGCTATCAAACTGTGTAGCCACAAAATGTGTTTAATTTGTTAAGATTAACAGAGCCACCTCCACAAGCAGCCCCTCAGTCCTCATGCCCCACTCAATTTGGATTTTATCTCATGAGTAATTGAACCTCCTAAAAGAACCACTAAACACTCACCCTGCACACACCTGACCAAGCTGCTATGCACGAAGCATAAAATATCACAAACTGGCTCTGAATAACTCGCAATGACATCACTGCCTCCAAAAAATGAACTCTGCAAACAATGATGGGCTTATAATTAGTGATTAGCAATGGTGCAGGGTTTTGATTTGATTCTCTTTGCTCCAGCTGGTCCTGACTCTATGATACGTGACTATTTGTGGACACACAGCCTGCATCAAGCACCTCTGCTCTTCATCCTGAGAGGGAACATGACTCCACTTGAATATGAATCATTCACACAGTGCTTTTGATGCAGTAGCACAGTCAGGAAATTAAGCTGCAAATTAAGATCTGCCCCGTTTCAAAATTGTCCACAAACTAAGATTTTCAGTGCAACACCAAACTGAATTCAAGATAGAGTATGGGAGGATCAATTTCTGCCCAATATAATTTGCAGTTGAAATTAAGTCAATGTCAGAGCTTTGTGTAACTCAGCTCTGGAAGATATTATCAACTTAATTACCTAAACAACCACACTGGCATAGTTGCAGGTCATAACCAGTATTTACTCAATTTCTCCAATAAATAATTTCAGTAAAAAGAATGAAAAGAAACTACATTTAGTCATTGAATATAGTATATTTGTAACAGAAACCGAATTTCTGACTGACTTCCTTAAACTAAGTAAATACTTTGTAGATTAGATTAAAAGCACAAGCTCAACTGCTATCACAAAAAGTACTTATTACAAGCACTACAATAACTTTCATTGATTGTGATGTTAATGACTTTCTACAGTGACTCCGCTAAATGGGCAGATATTCCAGATACATCATCACCTGTAATATATGATGTGAACAACTACCAAACAGCCTATAGACGACAGCAACTGTTTCAGCTTTGAGTAGACTGGAGACTATTACACAATAAACCTGGCATCTTTTACTTTTTCCATGCACCAGACAAAATCATTAAAGTGATTTTAGCCAGGTACTATGTTGGTTGGTAGAATTAGCGTGGATGTTATTTTCCATCGATTAACAGGATTTTATAATATTTAAGAAAAGGCTGTCTAATTTGAAAAAATAAAGGTAGTGGTGCTATACCTTGAGAGGACACTGAATAATAGTCTGAGATGGAAAATAAATTTAATTTTATCACAAATTGTGACTATGTGTTTATCTGTAAAGCCTGTTTTGATAAAAGGACAGTCTGATTGCTAGTAGAGAATGATGAAATATTGTGTACAGCTTAGGGTACATCGCTTAGCAGAGGGACTTCTTTGGGCCTTTGGTTCTTTCATATTAAGAGTGGCAGCAGAGAGATGACAAAACAGTGCTGGTGCGTGTATTGATCCTGTAGAAATGCTTGTAATGAGCATGGCCTCGGGACAGTTATCTACAGTCTGTCATTCCCTGTCCATTGTTCTGCTTCGTGCAGACATTCTGTTCCATCTCTGTCCTCTGGAATCCAGCATGGTGGGACATTTCTCTCCAGCAGGAGCCATCTGCCAACAGCGCATCTAATTCCCATTTCATCACAATAAAGAAGGGAATATCACCAGAAGAGTAGCAGCAGTGCGGTACAGGAGTTTGGGCATTTCCCTTGGCAAGAGCTTTGAAAGTTTTTGAGTCCTGTGTTCCTGAGAGACAGAACAGCTCACTAAGTGTACTCCTGCACAAATTCAAATGATGCTCTGTGACAGTTATACCTGGATAATACTATAAACACAGTAATGGTTACAGAGTGAGTCAACTACAGCGTTGGACAATAGCGGAGGAACCCACCCTTTCAACAGGGCAGTAACTGACGATGAGTCTGATTTCCAAGCGCACTCTGTCTGACATGACTCACATTAGACAATCCCTACACAAACACCCATCACACTAAGGGAAGTACAATGAATATCTTGAAGCTGTTGCATTGCCTGTAAGACAAACATCATACTGCATTAAAAGAATAATGAACCACCACACTATATATTTTTTTTTAGATTAGCATCATTTTCTGCATCTGCATGTGTGTGCAAATAACACACAGTGAATTCTGCAACTGAGAGGTTACCTGGTCAGGCGATACAGATTGTTGCCCCTTCATTGAAATTGGCTGGAAAGGCAATCAGTGAAACATGAACCCATTGAAATTTAATTTTGTAATGTCTGGAGATTCCCTAGCATAAATAATGGCAAACATGTTATTTAAGGCTGCAGTGGTTTGGGCAAACAGTTACATATTGTGATCACATAATATGGGGCCACATTTCAACTGAGAGACATAAACGGTTTAACTGTTAAAGGGGGAATTAATAGTGTTTGGGCAGCAAACCTGGCTGGCTAGATCTCTGAATTACATGAGCACCTGTGTATGCAGGCTTAATCAAACCTTTTATTTAATACTACGAAGTACACCATTGTAGTTCTATAGAGTAACCTCAAACAATAAAAATTCATTATTTGTTCCCAGTCTTTATTCCCGTGTATTCTATAGCAATGCAATAGAATAACGTTAATGATAATGAATGGTGTATGCACAGTATGTACACACACACACACACACAACCACACGCACACACGCACACGCACGTGTATGTGAAATCACCAGACAGCTTTTATTGCCCTTCCCTTTGGCTCGGTAGACATTAGGACCCCGCAGACTCACCGCGTAGCGGGGTTGGAGGGAGTGGTGTACTGTATATCGCCAACAGTCTTCAGCCCTAACAGTGCCGTGGAGTCGACTGCAGCTCGTTACTTTCTTTGAAAACCTTGGATTAGGACTGGGACAGGTGCAGACTGCGTCCTTTTCAGAGGGCTTGTCCACCTTCCGGCCTGGATGGAGTTTGCAAACAGCATCCCTGCTATGCAGCACATTTAGCCCTTTGGCTCAGTCTTTTTTTTCTTTTTCTTTTTTCAGAAGGAGAAAGTCTGCGGCTCACTTTCCATTTTTAGTAGTAGGTGGTAATTTTTCTTCTGCTTCCTTTCACGGCGGGCAGTCCTTTGTCCGTCTTTTTGCAACAGACCGCTTCGAAACCGGCTTTCTGTTCACGGAGTACCTCACTTCCCGGCACTCATGAATTCGGATATTAATATGTACCTCGGCAGGGAGAAATCAGGTATTATGAGGAAGAGAGCTCTTCTGCTGAGGAAAGGCTGCAGCTTTGAAATAACAAGGTAGGGAGTGCGGTTTGGGGTATCTGAAGTGCTTTGTGCCAGCTGGGAGGCTCTTAAAAAATACCCATTTAAAATGCATAAAGATTGATGCAGTGTAGCAAATAACACGTGCTTGTTCACTCGTTACCTGCACTTTCATACTGGTTCTTAGAAGCAGAGTAATAATGTAATAATGATTGTTTTAAAAAGAACAGAAAGAACCCTCTCATGGGAAAGGGGGTTTTGGTTCTCATGAGATGCCAGGCACGGCAGCGAGGGCCAAACGATATTGTTTTGTTTTGATATTGTCCGATTGCACTTCTCACTCCATTTAGCGCACATACGGGATCCGTGTCATCTTTGCGCATTTGAAACCACTGAACGGTTTGCCACATGTTCAGCCTTTTCCGCTCCCAAGAATGGATATATGAAATGTTTTCACAGAGCTTGGAATTATATGTCCACTCAAAGCCTTGATATTCTACAGACCCCAATAGGCTACGTTATGGTTTTTGTGAGAACTTGCGGGTTCCAATCCAGTGTCAGCATCAGTTTAACCAAAACAGTTATTTACACAAAATAAGAACGTGGCTTTCCGCATTCTGCTACGATATAGATTCTGCAACAACACTGTGCTACGAGGTTGAGCAGATGTTGTATAAAATGCGTACATTGTTATTTTAACCCTGTGTATATCCAGTGGTACACCTAGTTTAGCAGGCACAACATGACCGAATTGATGAGCACCGAACTTGGGGCTGCAGAAAAACACTTCCACTGAATGGACTGCAACTGCAAAATAACACATATGCATTCGGCTAGTTAACACCTCTAACCGGCGTGTTACTGCAAATGCGCAAATGTAGAAGTACATGTTAAGGCGCCAATGAAAGGCGCCGCATGCACAGCTATTATGCATGTAGCAAAGCCGTTGATATAAGGCTGGTATTATGAGAATGCCGTATGACACACACACACAGAAGTGTGTGTGCGTGCGTGTGTTTGTATTGTAGTATGTAGATCATTGCTGAAGAAAAGGCACACGTCTTAATATTTAAATATTCTAACAGACAATATATTTGGGCTTTATTATATGATTAACTTCATAAATGCAACTTAATTTATTAGGCTTGATATTTCAGATAATAATACTATTACACCGAATTGATCTATACAGCCATCCCTTCCAGCAGCATTTAATACAATAGCACGTCCTTATGAGGTAATACTCCATGTTTTCCACTAGGTGGAGGCATTGCGTTTCTGTACACAATTGTGCAGCTATATCAAGTATTTTCAGAACAAGGCAGATAATTACGCAAATGATCCAATGTCTAACGTTTTGGAAAACATTTTTATAGAGCTTTTAAAGAGGTGGCCTCTCAGTGTATTCTGTAACATGCAACAGGGGATGAATAGTTACCATCATGCATCGTTTAAAGTGGATAGGCATGACATTTCATTCAGGTATTCAGCAGATGACTGGACTTGTAATTCAGAGGTTATAGGTTTGATTCCCAGGCTGGGCACTACGATTGCACCCTTGATTAAAGTATTATATCTGAATATCTGTATAAATGGATTCAGGTTCGTTGCTCAAGGGTACAACAGCAGTACCAAACCTGGGAATCCAATCTACAACCTCAGAGTTACAAGTCCAGCTCCTTAAACGTTATGTCACGCTGTTGCCTACAAGAATGTTACAGGAACGGTATGGACGGCAGTTTTTCATTTTGTATTCAATATTCAATATCTTTGGTGGGATACTGTGTTTTTGAAGCTTTCAGATCCGTTTCTTGAACGTACTACGGAAGTGTAATGGTTACTGAATAGTTGAGAAGTGTTTTCAGAGTTTTGTGGGTATCTCACTTTTAGATATAAGTACTGGTCTTACTGTTGTTGGTGTGTCATTTTTAAATATAAGTACTGGTCTCACTGTGGCCGTGATGATGTCATATGTTACTGGGCTGTACAAGTTACATACTGTATTTACAAAGCATGATCATTTAGATTATTATTATCATTTATGTTGATCACGGACATGTTGTCAATTATGTGTGGTCACATGATTGTGTGCTGTATCTGCATTGTAGGAGTAATTCTGGCTGAACTAAAATATGTAAATTAAAAACTGGCCAAATTATGACTAGTAAAGTTGCACAGAGATCAGTAAGCTGTTAGAATAAAAATACACCACTGTAACTGGGAAAACGTTCAGATGTACTCAGGGTAAATCTACATTTTGTTTGATACTTGGCCTACACTTGTAAGCACATGTGCTTATATACACAAACACTTTCAGACATACACTTGCATATGTACACATGTACACATATACACATAGAATCTGAGTACCACACACACACACACAGGGTGTGGTCATGGTATTTTTAGCTGTGCTTACGGAAATTGTCTCCTGCATCTTGGTGGGTAAATTTTTAATGCTTTATTAAATTGAAGGTTTTGGAGGCCAGACTTTTTTGTTTTTGGGGAAAGCATATTCCAAATTGACAGTGTTGTTTTTAAAAAGTTACAAAGGCTCATAAACTGCATTATTCATAAGCTTTCAAGCTCAGTCTCAATGCTACAGCTAAACCAGACAGTTTCTCCAGGGATTTTTGGCTCACTCCACTGACTCTGCACTCTGCTCCCCAGTTTTCCTGTTATAAATCTGCAACTGAAACCATGTCCTGCAGGATTTTACAAGATTTCCCACATCAAACGTTGTTGAGAAAATCAAACCAAATGCTTTTGTAAAAAAATATTCTCATCTTTTCACAGGCTTAGATATAAATTATGTGTCTTCACACCAACCTAACAGGACTGATCTGTGTTAGTCAGATGGTCTTAATATGTAGCTAGGTATACCAATATGTTGGTTACTTCCTGTGCGATTAGAGGTACTGTCAACATGAGCTGTCAAAAGCTGAATTATTAAGGAACGTTAGACAGTGCTTAATGTCTTGTTCTGGACACATGTTTAACAGTGCAAAAGTTGTGTGTTCATATGAAAAATAATTTTTTGTTAGGACATACTGTGTGTCTAGATCTGTGTTGTGTTCATGTGGATGTTTGTATGTAGAATTGTCTTATGAATCTATGTCTGTATACCTGTGTGCATAGATGTAGGTACAGTATCTGTCTGTTTGTGTTGCACATGTATGTGCACACAACAGTAGGTTGAAATCTCCCTCTTCTTGTTAAGTTAACCAGGACAGACTTACTTTGCGACTCCTCAGATGTGATTCATAGAGGGATGAGTACTAGACCATGCCAACATCAAGACCAGAAGAGTCAACACAGTTCACCCAAGCATAACAGATCTCCCTGCCTCATTTTACAGGTGTTAAAGCTATCACATCCACAGGCACACACATTTAAGGTTCAATTGATGAGCCATCAAATGGTCTGCTTATACTGAATCTTTGAGCACTGTAAACGACCTCGCTGGAAGGTACAGTAGGTCTGTGGGTTTTCATGATCAGATCCCTGTTTGACTCAGATTGCTTTTTGATTCACTGAGGCTAGTTGTCCATTATTTTTGCTCTGTTTTGGTTTCGATGTAAGGTGGATAGGCATCTTTAAACAAATCCAAAATCTTTCAGTTTTGACATTTGTTTAATCTAATCCACTCTGTGACATTCTGTCACCGGATTCAGGACATGCCTGACCCGAGGGCCATCTTTGAAGCCTTCTTCCAAAATCTCGCAGACGCCATTCAACAACATGTATTCGCTTCCTCACAAGCTCAGAGGTGTCCCACTGCCAGATATCCTCCTGCCAAGAATACAAATCTGGGAGCTGCCAGGCATATCAAAGCACAACATGGACTGTATCTTTTCCGTGGAAAACACCACATGCTCCTGTGTCTCTCTAGCCTTTCGTCTGCAGCCCCAGTGGCCATTCCTCTCCCGCGCCGTAACGCATCCAGCACCAGACATTTACGTTTAGACCGGGTCGTTATGCCACTTTTACTTTAACAATTCAAATGATCACATTGTACACGGGCCACAACATCAGCTTCATGTTCCTTCGGTTGCGGGAATTTGACTAAGAAAGAAACAACAGAAAGAGAGCGACCTGCAGAGCAAATTTCCTTTGCAAATAAACAGTTTCTTGGGCTCAGTTTGTGTCAGCGCTACGGAATGCACATCAAATAGATGCTGGGTGACTAAGGCCACACTGAGAGGGCTTTCACAGTATTGAGTGTTTAAGAGTGTTTGAGAAGTAGGTCCATTAGTTTCAATTCAAAACAGAATTACGTGCGATATAAAGTATGTCATTGTCCATCACACTTGAAATTTGAGCAGGGAGAAAACACTATGCATAAATACAGATATTCCAAGAAAAGACAGAGGTTTAAGGACTCAGTTGACAAATCTTGGAACTTGGAAGTCTGCAATGTCTGCATTTGGCTACAGACAGATTTACCTTCAAATAATCATGGAATAAGTGTCTTTGTGCATCTGTGCACATGTGTCAGCATGTACTGTAATGTGTGTTTGTGAATGTGTGTGTGCTAAGGGGAGTTAATGTATATTAATGTATTTATGTGCTTTCTTAGTTCTATTAATACGTCTCTTGACATGTTGAAGAGAACAGTTCTTACAATGGTCTCTTACCTCTTTAAAATGGTTGTGTGCTATTTTGCACTCAATCTGAATCACTGAATTTTCTGATAAACATTCTTTCTTCATAATCATTTACAGCTGTGCAGTCAGCGCAATGAATGCACAAGGCTAATTTGCAGTGGAAAAAGGGACAAAATAAAAACAAATAATAGAAACCCTCGCTTGATTACAGGCATAGATAAACTTTTATTCCTCTCAACATCTGTTTCAATTTATATCCGAAGCATACATACCTACATATTACAGTGAACTGGAAGCTACTCCAAGAAACCAGCCCTGGAAACTATTCCTGCAAAAGCAACCTGGAAATTGCCCAGATTGGAATGGGTTTGTCTTTAGCCAACCAGCAATTAAAATACCAGCGGTTCAAATCACACCACGAGTCAAGATTTGTGGACTGCTCTCCCTCTTTGTGCTTTTCTTTTGAACATTTGTGTAAACATTCATTCTGGTCAGTCCTGGCATCCTAGACCGTAGTGCAGGAGAACGTGTGTAAAAATAAAGCGATATTTCCCAGAACAGATGGAGAAAGAGCACAAATCCCGGGATGAATATGACAGGAAATCACATGGTATTTACAGGAAGTGTCTTGCCTCTGTATGATCCATGACTCTTCCCTCTTGCCAGAAAGACATAGTCATCTTCCTTGGATATTTTATCGTACTGTGATCAGTTATTTGTTATATGAGCAAAACTGTGTGCTGGAAATTTAAAAAAAATCTATATACATGTCAATCAACAAAATCACCCAGGCCCTCCACCCTTCCCAATGACCATAAAATCCCCGATGCCTTTTATGATATTGGCATCCAGTAGGCTACCTCAGATTTTTTCAGCTGTAAGGTCAGGAACTATTGGGTGACTGGAAATCAATGTATATTATTTTGCACATCTGATTCTTGGTGCAGAAATAGTTATGAAAAGTAGTCCACTATGATGCTTACTACAGCATAAGCTTAAGTTCCTATAGCGTTTCCAAGGGGGATGGTATAGCCTACATAGGTTGTACTATATTTATTATTATTTTAAATTGTCTCAATAGGCAGTGTGCTTTGCAGTATGCCACATAAAAGTTGACACAGTACTTGACACATCACATGTACTGTAAATGTGTGTGTATGCAGGGGTGTGGGTGTTTGCATGTGTGTGTGTGTGTGTGTGTGTGTCAACAGGGGTGACATGGCAAACCTCACACTGGAACACTTTGTACTCATCGGATTCCATACCTTAAAATGGGTTAATACACCTACCGGAGCTATGTTGGAGATTCTGGGTCAGGCCATACCAGAATAAAGTGGAAGCCAGAGTGTCACCGCTGACTTGGTTTAATTGTTGCCTGATCTAGTATCTCTACACAGTAACTCACAAACATTGCCTAAGCTGTCCCTCCGAAAAAGCTCTCAAAATCCTTAATATTTAATGTCACCATAATGTTCATTAGGAGAAGGTTAATTTCCCTATAAACTTATTATATTTCTTGTATTGTAGATTGACCTGCACCAATAATAATACATAAAACTGAAGAAAGACATTGGAAAACCGAGTTCCGCTGTAATTATAAGTATCTTTTGAATTTTATTTTTTTAATACAGTTCCAACATAATTTGCCCAAACACCAGAGTTTTCACTAGAGGGTGCTAACTTGCACTTTAAGATTGACATTAAAATGACAACATAACAGAATAAGGTTTTACAGTCCTGTGCAGTTTGTCTTTTTATATTTAAAATATGAATACATATTTATATTTAAAATACCAGAATATTATTTAATGGTGAAGGTTAAAATAAAGGGTTAATATAATAAATAACCACCACTGTCTTACTAACTTTAAAGGGATTTGGTTTTCTAAGAAAAAGCAAATGCTGAAGGCCCTTACATAATGTTACATATGATATGTTTGTAGTTCAGGGGCTAGTTCTACAGTAGCTATCCAAGATCTGAAATATGCCAACAAACAGCTTGCATGTTACTAGCTCATAATTTAAAAGATGTATTTTCAATTTATAAAAGGTAAATTACAGTTTCATATCAACGTCAACGAATGTAGCTTAACGCTATACAAATATCATGATTACACCATCCATATTTTAATGTTTGTGCTTCTTGAAGGCTTACACCACAGTTGAAAGTGACCCATAGATTTGTACTGAACCTTTATGCTAATCCTAGACAGAGAAGAAATCATTATGATTGGTGTTCCGCAAACATAATGTCATTTAATAGATACCTTGGTACATTACACCCCACAGCGCTACATATGCATAGACTTACAAGCTGGAAAGTAACATGAGCTTGAGAGATCTGCAGCAACATTCTGGCACAGAAAACATTAGAAAAATATTGAGATTTTCTCTTATCATGCTGTTGTAGTTATGCAAATACACATCCATATTTTGTGTGCCAACCAGTTTGTTTTATTTAATCAGAATATGATTTTTTTTTTTAAATAGAAGCATCTTATTCAAGTGTGTCCATGTCAAAACTTTCCTTTTCAGTTAATGAAAATGATGAGGAAAAAAATGGTGTGAGATTTCATTACCATTTCATAGCTATTTTTGTGTGATTTCCTACTTTCCACATTGTTTCTGTAAAGTGCAATATTAAGTGGCGTACACACCCACAGCAATTTGTTGTATTAATGCTCAGAAGTGATTACCCCATCCATCAGTATATCTGACCTTGTACTTGCAGGCAGTAATGTCTTCTCTGTCAGATTTTTCACCCACTGACATTTTTCTAAGCAGGCATCGCTGTTTGGCAGCAAATTCTTAGGATTGATTGTTGCTATTTTTTAAACAAATGATGTGTAGTTGCATAAGAGTAAATATGAGTCAGATGCTCATTAGTTTCTCAGGTCTGTGATGTGTCAGGCAAGATGTATGGCTAGTACCTGCCTTCTCTCAAAATACAGGTCCATTGATAGCTCACCATAAGACAAGACAGTCATAAAGCTGCACTTCTTTTACTGATACAAGCATGTAGCAAACAGTCGAACATTAAGTAGCTTACTTGTGAAGATGAGGCATCCAATGAAGACGGCCTTCTCACCGTTAATCAATGTAAATGCAGAGCACCGAACGCACTATTGGGGTAAATGACATTAAAAGTTAGGTTGTGGAGGCCAGTGTTGCATTTGAGTGCATCTTTTATGTGTCTCCTTGCCGATGTTGTCCCACTACACAAATACAACAGGTTTTTAATGGATGGCTCTACCCTTTATAAAATAAAAACCATACAGCAATGAGACCCTGCATGATGTGCTCACTGACCACCAATCTATATGCTACAGCAGGCCTGGTGCAGTGGGCAACTGTTTCACCTGCCAGTCTGCAGATGAACACTTCATTTACCCACCATATGCGTAACAATGACAAATGCGATATAGATGCTCATTAGTGCTGCACTGCTATGCTAATCAGTATGCTGACAGATACTCTAGGAATTCAATTTATAGGAAACTTTTTGTAACTAAGTGCAATGTATGACATCTTCCACATGAGAGGAAACTGTGAAATTGCAGTGAATCAATACAGCACCTGATATGACAAAATTTGTCAATTTGCAATTTGACCAGCTCAGTAAATAACTGAATTTGGGAGATAAATTATTGCAGTGTCTTAAGTCATACCTCTTGAGTTCCCTGTGTTTGCTTTGCTCCAGCTCATACCATTTAATTCTGTAGTACACCACGCTTCACTTATTTGAGTTTATAAGACAAGACTTGGCATTTAGGCTACACCGTTGTCCTGCATAACAGATATCGTCAGTGTTTGGACAGAATTTTTCTATTAGCTTTTCAGTTTCAATTCAAGTATAGCCCTCTGCCAGTTAAAATATACATTCATCGAGTTCATAAAATTTTAAAGTTGAAAAGATCACTTATGTTTTCTAAACAAGTAGTTTCTGTAATCTCTTAGCAAAGTGACATCAAAGAGTCAACACTGAAATAAACAATGGCTCAAGTCTGGCAAAGAAGTAGTCAAGGAAATCTAAGCACGGCATATGATAATGAAAAACAATCAACAGTTTAACAGGAATTCCCTCCTTTCCTCCTCAATGTACTATATAAGGGTTTCAAAACACAAAACTCAGGGCCCTTTCAGTAACCTTTTATTCAGCATTATTTTGTTCATGTTATTTTCAGTAATTGGAATGGTAAATATTTACTTTGATCATCATAGTCTTCCTCACTGATTGTTCATAGAATAAAACTGTCTGCAATGCTCATTTACAGCCAGCAGGGTGCAGTAGTGTGACATCCAGAAAAACCTGGGTCACAACAAACTGTTCAGTCTTATTACAGCAACAGAGGAGTCTGAGCACTCAAGTAAACAAAAAGCGCTCACAGAGGAGTACGTCATAACCTACAACTGACTAGAAAACTGTGGGTTCAGATCTCAGGCAAGGCAAGCAATTACATTCTTGCAAAAAGAACTTGGCTCAGTACAGTAAATGCCAGCAGGACTAATCGGTCTCAGGAAGTGTAATGCAGACATTGTGCTTAATTCAATTTGTATACAGACAAATGAGGATGAAAGCAATGTTCCTAAGAAGGGAGAAAGGAAAAGCTACCTGTGAACACAGGGATTAAATGATGGGTGAGAATTTCTTTCCAGTTAAGTCACACCGGTGCAAGGAAAATCCTGCGCAGTTTCAGTCAAAGACCCACGCTCTGCTTTGCCTGTCATTTGTGAGCTATGTCCTTTTTCTGATGCTGATATTGGACGCCCCCCCCCCCCCCATCCCACCTGACTCCCCCTAGTTGGCCAGGGTCTGTGGGCCTCATTAGGATTCCATGCTCAACCCAGTGTCTGGTGCGGCCAAATGCCAACATGTTATCAAGTGGCTCGCTGAAATGTCATTACGTCAATAGACACGATTGATGATGGCTTTTCATTAGACGTAATCAGTAGAATTAACCTTTGTCTGCAGTGGTAGGACAAAGCAGCATCTCTGGTGTTTGTATTTATTATTTAAGATAATGTCCTGCTGTAGGTAAATTATGGTGGTCACATTTATGCAAAGTCTTTCAGACAAACAAGGGCAAAGGGATTCAAGGCCAGCCAGATGCATGTTGGTTGCTTATCATAACGTGGCATAGTGTGGGCACTATTGCATTTGTCTTTGGATGGACCCACCCATGTTTGTATCAGATGCCCATATAACTGAATTTTACTGCAGAAATCAAATTAAATAAGTCTTGCTCAGTGGCACTGATATCCCATCCAGGACTGGAACTCCAGGTCAGATCCAAACAAAGGTCTGCTTTGCCCCAGATTTAATCCTTTTGCACGTAGATTTCTGCTACAAAGCAAAGCTAAATTCTCAGGTGCTGAATCAGCTCAGTGTATATATGTGTCCACGTGTATTCCTTTTGAGTCAGAATTGATTTTAGACAGAATATTTTTCTGTGTACACAGCCAGGGGCCTTTATGACTAGCGTAATTACATTGATACAAGCTACCGCACAGCTGGTCTGTGTGTGACTGGCTCTGTTCTTATATTTAGTTCCTTTACTATAATTGTACACACACACACACACACACACACATACTATAATTGTCACAGACACATAGTAAGCTACCTTATTTATAAATAAAGAGACATTGATACTGTTACTTTGTGACATGTTTAAGAGTTGTGCAATGTAATTATCCAATCTGTTTCTGGGAATCGTGCTGCAGTAGGATGGGTGTGTAATTTCAGTGAAAGACCCCCCTTTACAGCTAAGCATTGTCCACAATTTCCTTGCATCTGCAAATATCAGTGAATAAAATGTGTTCCAAACAACTTTCAGGTCAGACAGTACCTGTTTTCTTATGTGGAACATGACAAAAACAGGATAAAGCTTTTTGCTGAATATCCTGTCTTTCTTTTTCCACTTCTGTTTCATCTCCTATGTCTGGTGTGAACCGTACATTAATCCTGTGAGCAGACTAGACCAGAGCTTCTCTCAAGATTCTGACTGAGGGAGGCTTTCATACTAACAACAGTTCAATTGTGCCATGCCCTTCATTTTCTGCAATGGCATCTTGTACAATTTCATTGTTTTCCATTCTTACATATCATCAAAAACTTGACCACCTAAATTAAGTAAAATATGTTTAGTAAATAATACTCATCTCAAGCTGATATGTAAAGCTCAACTTTAAATGAAAGTTTACATAGAATGGAAAAGACCTGGTAAAAGGGATTTTAATAAGGGTATTTTGAGATAAATGGTACAATGTCTAGATGAATATTGTATGTGGTTCCTACTTACTATATTGTAAAATGTAAAGTAAAAATGTGAGGTTTGTATTTAAGATTTCTATACTTGTATTTGTAAAGACAGATTCTTGTTCAATAGTAGATATTTGAAAATGTGTGTACTGTACCAATGGCCAGAATGTCAATCACTCTTGAAAATGGAGGATGTATTCAATATAACTCATTTCTGCCTGACACCTGGAGTGGGATGATCGAGTGCTCTTTGGCTTTGTGGGTACTAACATATTTGTTTAGCAGTTTTGAGCTCAATGCTGTGGATCATTTTTGCGCCTACATTAAATCATAATAAACATACCCTACGATGGCTGTACTGATAAAAGAGCGGAAGCAAGAGAGAGCTTACAGCTTTGCACTAGGACAAGAGCAGAACATAATTTGGGATTCAGTGCCATTAACAGTCTGTGACTCAATATCCTTGCCTGTAGGCCTAATAACAAAAGCACAAACCCATTGTTAGGAAGGAGGCTGATCCAGAATCCATCTATAATCCTACGTGGTTTTGTTTCACCAGATTGGTGAAGAGCAGCCTAGTTGACATATACCCTGGCCCATGACTAATGCCTTAATGGATCTAATTCTCTTTCATATGGGATATTATGACCACTGATGAAGCAGTTATTAGCAATGCAGCTTCTCTAAAGTCCATAGGCGCACCGTGGTCACTGAGGAGAGTGAAATACATCACTGATCGAGGTTAATGGGCTACATGTCAAGATGCCTTGAGCTCTGTATTTGAACTCTGCTACAGATACCAGCTGGACAACAGAGAACATAATATATTTTTATACAATGTTATCATTCCAAAAATTCTACAAGATCTTTGCATGTGGAAAATTACAAAGATTTGTTTTGGCAAGGGGAGATACGGTATGTTTGCAGTGATTCAGTACAGCAGTCCACCTCCACCGCAGTTTTACAGCTGCTAGGTAATGGGGTGGGGGGCGGAGGGGCATCTCCATCGATTGAGAGGAAATCTGCTGATTTGGAGTCAGCCCTTGCCTCTGTCAAGCCATGCCTGATGTGAAAGTGTAAAAGGTCAGAGGTCACTTCCCAGGGTAATTGAATATGGCCTTTGGAGGGCTCCTGCACCTTCTGCATTAATGTGACTGTCTGACACTCTGGGTAATAAAGCATTCAGCTCAAATGCCTGGTTTTCATAAGAGCGGGGAAAGGGGATCAATATATTAAAATAGCCCTTTTTTCCCAAAGAAGTGAGTTATGGTCCCTTGTTCAGGAATTAATAAGACATCAATTTTCATAGACGTTAGCCAGGGAAGTATAAAATAGGTGGCATATTACATAGCTAAGCAATTCATTAGAGGCTGTACATAAATGTGCTGCCATCTACACTGAAACCCAAAATATTACAGTTTATCAATCAGAACAGCTACAGTCCACTCCCAGAGCAGAACCTTCTTTTTGATTTTAATTTAAATTTTAGCAAATTCAGTCAGACAATTCATGCTATTTGATCTCTCAGATGTACCACTAGGTAATACACATTTAGAACACATTAATTTATAAGTAAGCTTTTAAGCCACCGATTCCTATGCAGAGCTGAAAATGTACATGGAATTAATTAGAAAAAGAGGAGAAAACAGCCACTTTTTACCTGCTGCTGAAGTACATTTTAAATTGTTAACTCTGTAACTCTTAAACATTTTCAAACCATTTTTATAACGAATATGACAGGAATCTGACCAGTATCTACCTCCTTCCATATAAGCCAGGGCACAAAGATCAGCTGACATGCTGTTCCTGAAAAAAATGTTTTTACAAATCGTATTGCTGTATTGTTGTAAGTTGTATTGTTTCTGGCTGGATCCCAACAGCGGGGCCAGCCCTATAAACACAAATGTCTGTGACTAAGTGACTGAGTGTTGAAGTTACACCATTGGTCAGCTGAGTTATGAAGTTACACCATTGGTTGGCCGGCACATGGTCCAGCCGTATACTAGGTTTTGACCTGGTCTTGTTAGAGTAAGGTTCGGTCCTCCTCACTTTTCATTGGACCTTGTCTTTGAAAACAAATTCAAGAAAGTGTTTTACGAGAAAGCTGGTTTAGTAAAACCTTGTCAGAAACCAATTCATATCAACAGTTTTTTTCCCCATTATTTTGGGTGCCGTTTTGTATACAACATACTGATTATAGCACACATTAAATAAATGTCTGTATATCAGGAAGCTTACAGCATGAAGTTAAATACATGCATATTGCTTTCTTATTGCTCTATGAGGACTTAATCGAGTTGTTTGTAGTGGAAGAAACAATGGTGTAAACACAGCGGGCTGTATTGCAATTAAGGTGCAGGTGGTAGTGTACTTCTGATCATTTGTTTTTCAAAATATGAACTACAAGATGTTGCTACGTCTTTAGGTGTTTTCATCTGCTGAGAGCTTTTACTTTTTTGATTGAAAACTGAGACTGTGGAAACGGACAATGAAATAAGTAACTTAGTAACACTACTGGCTCCCTTGTCATGAGGTTTTAGAAGCAAAGTGGTTGCATTAGCAGATGACAGAAACCTGTTTAAAATGTGTATACGTAGCAGAGAGGATGGAGGGAGCATAGGAATAAGTCCATAGCATCTGTGACTTCTGTCAGCACAGAGACTTGTCAATGTATGGAACTGTTCTCAGGTCATCTATCAGAAGCAGAAACTTTGGGATGTTCACGTCTGTCTTAACACAGTGCTGGATACTCCCTAAACAGCTGGAAAATTATGAACTTAGATGGACTGAATGGCATGTTCTTCTCATTTTATTACTGCTATACTGTACATTCTTATATATCTAATTCTGGTGAATTACAGAGTTAACATTATTGTATAATAAGCCCAATTATTGATCATGTTCAATGGTGGTTAAGGATGTTAACATATACAAAAATGACCAAACGGCTCGTAAAAGTTGTTTAAATGTGTTTTTGAAACGTTAATGTATTAGAATAATGGCTAGGCAATTTACAATGAAATTCCTGATGGTACCTTTGTTGTTCTGCACAATAATGTATAATGAGTAGCTATCACTTGTCACACAGAAAATTCTATGGCATGTGGCCAATGTAATAAATTATTTACCCCAACATATTTTACTGGCACAAACCTAGCTTAAATTTCAAAAACTTCCTTTAAAATGCACATTGTTCTTATGTAAAGTACATTGATAAAAGATGCCATGTGTTTGTCTCAAGCCTTTGCCGCCTGAAGATGAATTACTAAAAGGTATATAGCTGCCCATACTGAAAGCATTAGTTCAACTGAGTCACAACTTATCTAATGATCCAAGCGCATCACTCCATATACCATTGAGACAAATATATTAATGAAATTACAACAAATATTTATTTAAACCATGTTGTGATGTTCATCACTGATCAATGTATGTCTTGTCTTATAGCTTATAACTGCTATGTTGCATCCTCATACAGCAACTGAAGACTTGAACAAAAATAAATTGTGTAGAAGACTTGTGTAGGCTTTACAAGCTTTATGCCGAGTAAGTCACAATAAAAAGACAAATAATATAATTGGTCAAATAAATTCTTATCACAATCAAACATAAATGTTTAGAAAAATGTGAATAGGTTTGGTAAATTCATACCTATTAGATATTGAAATAGTGAATGATTAACACTTTAACAACTGCACACCTTTGAACAGTGAGTGTATGTAAAATCAATAGAAAAATGACAATGAAACCTGAAAGCATGAAATTGAGAAAGCTGTAATTTATTAGTAAAGATCTATATGTATGACTAAGAATGAGCACTAGTGATTTTACATGGGGGTGGACCTTCTGTACTGGTGCTTCCGAGGATGTTTAATGTTTTAGCATTAAAGATCGCAGTCTGATGCCATCGCTACCATCCTGATATGTAGGACTCAGGAATGCATAAAAGTATATTGAAATCAACAAAACCACCTATTTTACTTGTCACCAGTTTTTTTTTTTTTTTTTTTTTAAGAAAAAAAAAAGATTATTGGGGCGAATAGGCTTTTACAAGGTTCAGATTCAAGGTTCAGTGTTCTTGTTTGATGATGACTGCTCTACCCACTCAGGTGAGTGAAACACATAGAGGCTGCATGCACACTCAAGCACTATGGCTTGGATGATACATTATTTAGCAGGAAAGCAGCACTGACTGCAACTGACTTGAGTACTGTACTCAGTTCTCTTCAGAACCCAGTGAAGGTCACCCACAGAGAAATAACTAGACAGAAAGTTATTCAATGGCATGGGCAGCTCAGACAGCAGTTGCTCTACAGAAATGATGACCTCATTGTTTTTGGGGCCACTTCTGCACAAGATGTGTATGGTTGACCCTTCAGATTTCATACTTTCTGATTTACAGCTTTGGCAATCTGTAAGTGCTGAACCTTGCACAGGAAAATGAAGTCTGATGAGTAGCTCAACCTTGTTTAGTGTAAACTATATGGAGCTTGTTTGTCCGGGTGCATTCATTATGCCTACGTTCTAAATGAACCTTCATTATTTATTCAGTAGAACTTAATAGGACACACATAGCAGGATCGCTACAAGCAGGATGTGAGCTTCACCATGCTTCCCTCTAAGATAAAAGCCCCCTGTGTGGAAGATCACAGTGATTCTATCTGTTACTCCACATGGAAATCGCTTTCTCTGTGGGGCTTGAGAAAAGCCCCAAACCCCACTATGTCAAAACTAAAAGTTGGCAACGTTGGCTTCACTACTAGCATTGCTCTGAAGCCACTGCAGCGCCTTTCTTAGAAAAACTATTGCTTTGAATCGATCCGTTCTTACCAGCACAAGTGTGAAGCCACTGTAGCTAGCCACTGGTTCTGGATGGGATCAAAACTGTCACCATTATGGTTTGACTGTATAAAATATGTTTCTTCCCATTTTAGAGGTGCCTAAAGAAAACAAGCTTCACACAGTTCAGTAAGTTTGCAATTAATATATTCTAAAAAAAAATTGGTTGTACAAGACGTGTTGTACAAGCTGGCATACTCTTACAGCTAGCTAAACTGGGCCTACAAGCAATCTGTATTAACTAACCTCTTCCAGTTGCCCACCATCTACTGTATCTACACAGATATCCAGGGTGTAATTCCTTAACACACTAGCTTAAGTCAATATAGTTTCTGGTGCATTTATGGGGGTTTCAAAGCCTTACATTACTAACAGGGTACAGTACGTGCTGAAATGTTCTCTTGCTGTTTCTACCTAGAATTCAGTTGTTCCGCCTCATTTGATATTTTACTCATGAATGCATTTTGTTTAATTAAGGAGACTTGCAGACCATTTGTTTTCAGTATTTTGTTTTCAAGATTTTTTCACATAAATAACCCATACGTTGCTCAGTATTATTACTCTGTAATAAATACTGTGCATGCATATTGTGGCAATGGTCACAAATCCTGATGATTTTTTTTTTTTTTTTTAAACAACAAATTAAATGCTCTTCATGTCAAGATCGCAAACATTGCAGTGTAAAATTAACTCTGACAGTACTTTTAAAACGAATAAAATACATTTGGTCCCTATCGGACTGTTGAATCGTATCTACTTTTATAATAACAAGGCGAACACTGAAATATCAACAACAAAAATGAAGTGTTCTGTTATTGTGTTGGAAAACGTTATGAAAACCTCAAAAACATGCTCGCCTCATTTTATAGTTGTTTTAACTACTTGTTCATCATCTGTGGTGTTGACATTTTGAAAAGGACGTCCGTATCCTGTTTAGAAGCTCAGTACAGAAGCAGCGCGATTACTACTGTGAGGTGGGAAAGAACACCATCACATACTGTAGTGACTTGTGCTGCATTGCATCCATCGGCAGAGATTCCCAGGCCTGCATAACGCTATTAATTATAATGTGCAACCACCGACCACTGTCCCTGTCGTGCATAGCCTACTGCGGAAATTGAGAGGAAGCACCGTGGAATTCTTAAATGTTCATATTCAGTTGAAGTAGCCTATACAGGGTGTGTTTTCAGCTAACCGCAAAATAACACATTCACAAAACATTTAGATTGTAACGACATTTTAGATTCAATTCACCGAGGTACATCGAGTGGTGAAACGCTGGGCGGAGAATTGAGGGGCGGGCGGGGCGCAACGGAACTTGGTGTGTGTGCGGCTGTTCATGTTTAGCGGCAGCATAGCAATATTGCCGTGCTGGGAGGCTGGGCTTACTGTTGAAACGCATGAGCCTGCAATGTGGTTAGAATGAAATAAACTACCTGACTGCAAGCAGCGGCACAGACCCGTGTATAGTTGACGCCGGAACAAGAGTCCGCAGAACCCTTTGGTGTTTTGGTAGCCCTGTCACATGCTGCTTGCCGGTTTTGTATCTCACATATAGCGTATACGGGAAGGAAACATTGATAAACTGTAATAAAATACTGGGCAACCTGTTATTAAGTCCTTCGGAAGCAGTGATGGTCATTTTTCGTCATTGAAAATAAAACAACGATTGCTGGAAATAAAACGCATGGGGATATGAGCAGTGCGGATCCGGCTTCCACTAAACTGCTGACTTTCACCCAACGGTAATTTAACATTTATTAGCCATTCATTATTGGTAGGCTAATATTTAACTTCATTTAAACGGACTGAAGGCAAAGATTTATGTTGAAAGCCCGTACGTATATCTATTTGTGTATGTTATGTTGGACTAAAATGTTATTGCAGCAGTTCTCACACCACTGTTTTGTTGTATTTTCAACAAAATGTTTTACTAACGGTGCAATTGAATTGAACTTGAATATGCCAAAATGTTTTGACTCTTCGCTTTCGTGGTGTAATGCTATTATGTGAGCTTTCTGCAGTACAGGCTACTTGTATTATCCCAATTAATGTAACTGTTTTCCATCTCTATGTATGTCGATCAAACGTAGTCGTCTTTAAACATGCTGCTCCAATTATTTTCCTTTAAATTCAGAAATTGTGAGTGACCAGCAGGTCCCAGTAGAATTCTTCAATAAATCCACGCGTCTTTTTGACAGAATGCAGTCGACAGCCAGTAGCAGTAATGAAATTAAAGGTGCAACGTACCTTTAATCGGATACCAAATTGTACCAGCGACTACAGTACATGGCACAATGTCGAATGCGCTTATCCAAAAAGAAGTTGAATGCATTGTCAGTATCGTCAGATTTTAACGCCAGAATGTTGCTCATATTTCTTGAACGTTATTGTATTGATTTGTTTTCCTCTGACGGTCTTCGTGAATGCACACGGAAAATGCATTAATAATTCATGGGAATATTAAATTCACGATAGACTTGGGTTCCACTAAATGGGGTTCCATATAGTTTTTTAAGCCTTTTACAACGAAAGACTAGACATCACAGTAAGCGGGGGGGGGGGGGGAGCACTATTTGTTCTCCTGATTAGTCGTAAACCTGTCTCAGCATTATTTTGGTAGGCAAACGAATGGTGAAATATAATTCTGAAAATATGAATACATTTTCTGTGCAAATGTAAGACAATACTATAGTAAATTATATGCGCCCACAAAATATAAAATAGTTTATTGGTTCTTGGCAAGTGTTTACTCAACCCGTTCTGAGTTTGTAGGCTATTCTCAAATATTAAGTATATGAGGCCTGTTTATTGTGAATTAAGTGGTTCCGCTACGTATATTTCCCTAACTTAGATAACTTCATGTTGTAACTGTGTAACTTGTGATACTGACGTCATTTTTATTGACAAAGATGTGTCTGTGCTGAATAAAATAACAGATACACATTATAAAATATAACTACATTTATTGGAGCTTGTTGCAGGGGAACCACCTAGGCTGTGTTTTGTTGCGTAGAAAGAAACAGTGCTTTAAGCACCAAGGGAAAGAACGTTCTACACAGATACATGGAACTTACACACATGGCATTGAGACATGTTGCTTTGCATGCTGTTTGGCCAGGCAAACACCAAGGCAAATGTCTCTTGTGTTTTAAGCCATTTCTATTTTGAATACATATATTAATATATTGCTTTTTTTGTGCACACGATTTGCTACCATTTTCAACAGCATGTGGAATTTTTTGTCATTCCACCAAAGGTGGTTGAACTCCTAGTTTTCTCTTCCTCCCACTGTCTTTCATCATCTGCATGGATTATTCATTAGTAACCTCCAGCTATGAGCATCATGAAGCCAGCTGCACTCAGGTATTAAGTGCAATTTTCTGGTGTAGAAACGACAAATGATGACCAGAACCTGCAGTGGTTATGAGATGTAATGTCATATAGGCAAATTAATGCAAATGGCAGACATAGTGTTGCTATGACTGTGAAATACTGAAAGATATCGCAGTGCTCTTTTCTTCCTGAGAGTGACACCGTTGTTATCCACTACCGTATGTCACCCTGGATAACAGCATCTACCAAGTGATTGTAATAAAATGGTGTGATAACTGCAGATCTATTTTTGTTTAGGATCAGTTGGTGTCTGCCAGTGTTAAATCAACAGCCCTTGGTATTCACATATGCTTTTTGACCACATTAATATATTACTTAATATATTTGCTGTAAATATTTTCAGTAGGAGCCCTACTGAAAACAGTGAGCTCCATAATGTTTGGTACAAAGACATATTTCTTTATTTGTCTCTGTACTCCACAATTTTAGATTTGTAACCAAACAATTCACATGTGGTTAAAGTGCTCATTCTCAGCTTTTGTTTTAGGTATTTTTATGCACTTTGATTTCACCATGTAGAAACTACAGCACTTCATATACATAGCCACTCATTTCAGGGTGCCATACCATTATGTTATGTAAATGAAAGCAGTCATGTTTAGTACTTTGTCACATATCATTTGCATGATGCTTGTTTCAGGGACTAGTTGCCTTACGTGTTCTATTCAGCGTATGAAACGTATGTTCAGTTGGATTCAGATTGGGTGAATGACTTAGCCAGTCAAGAATGCAGTATTTGGCTTTGAAAAACTCTGTTGTTGCTTTAGCAGCATGTTTGGGATCACTGCCTTTCTGTAGGATGATGGCCCGTCCAATGAATTTGGAGCCATTTGCTTGAACCTGAGCAGATGAGATGCTTCTGTACACTTCCAAATTCATTCTGCTGCTGCTATCAGCAATTACATCATCAGTGAAGACATGTGAGCCAGTGTCTGTGACAGCCATACATGCCTAAACTATAACACCACCACCATGTTTCACAGATGATGGGTTCTTTGGATCTTCGGCAGTTCCTTTTGGCCCCTACACTTTGCTCTCGTTATCACTGTGACACAGGTGAATCTTGGTCTCATCTATTCACAAGACTCTTTTCCTGAACTCTCTTTTCCTGGCTCTTTTAGGTGGTTCTTGTCAAACTGTAACCTGGCCATCCTGTTTTTGCAGCAAACTAGCGATTTGAATCTTGCAGTGTAGCCTCTCCATTCTGTCCGTCCACGCTTGCCCCCTGAAGAGTGTTTCTGATCTGGGGGATTTTTCTACATTATAGTGAGGATTCTTCGGTCATCAACTGTAGAGTTCTTCCGTGGCCTCCCAGGCCCTTTGTGATTCACCCCTGATCTCAGTAGTGCTGTCTTTCTTCTTAATGATGTTCCAAACAGTTGATTTTCATAAGTTTTGGCCTATGTCTCTGACTGTTTTTCTTGTTTCTCAGAATGATAATAGTTTCTTCAACTTTCACTGTCACAACTCTGGTCCTCATGTTGACAAATGCTAATAACAGACTCCAATAGCTATCAAAATCCTAGAATAAAGGCAAGATACTGAAAATTATCTTTCTCCCAAACATTACCGAGCTCACTGTATAATAATTTACAGGTTAATACATTTACAGGCTTCTGCATTTGTCACATGAAATGCGATTTCTGACTTTCACCACTGGAGGCATGCTTGCAGATTTTATCAGCCATCACTCTAATTAGCCTCATTAGCGAGTCATGCAGACCTTTGACTTAAAAACTGTGGGGTAATAGTCTACAGCATAATATTGCAATCTGCCTGTGTGTAGACCTTTGGAGGATTTCCAGGACATTATTCTATATCATCAGTCTTCTTCTACGGTGGAAGACAATAGGCATGTTCTCATCTATAATTGGCTGTAATACAAGAGTATACATAGCACTATGTCTGTATGCTCCACAATATTGTGCTGTGCAGATCAAGTTTAGACAGCCTAAAATTTAATTTACACAGATTTATTCTTAAAGAAAAAAGACCAGTAAAAACTAGTTTTACATGGACAATTACCAGACACTCATCAATCCTCTGTACAGGGAGGTCAAGCTACTTCAACTTACCGCTTGGTTATCACATGGATATGACCTTTCTTGTGGTTGTTTCATGGAGTTTTTATAACATAATTCTGATAATCAATGAGTCCACAGCTTTTAAAGTCAGAGTCAAAAGTCAGAATCAGACCTTTGTTTTGCTTTCAAAGTTTTCTTTGATTTCTTGAGCTAATATTGCACAGGGATTTTCAGTGAGGGAGATGTCCCCAATACTTTCCTCAGGTTAACCCAATAACAAGTGCACAAAATAACAACTCCTGTTCGTGAATCTCCAACAATGCTACCAAGGTTCAAGTCTGGAGGACAGCAAATGTCACATGCATTCAAGTGCGTGGTTGAACGATCCATTACGGTCCTCTAGGTCAAACAAGACTGAAAATGAATGACATGAAATGCTGCCTTTCTGTGGTCCAAATAATGACAGAAATCTATGACAGATATTAACACACTGAGAAGAACCGTAAAGAATCAACCTCACCAACATGGTCGTGCAGTGAATATTTATCAGACAGGACAAATATGGGAATTTTTATATATTTAGTTGAGAGTGAATTTCATGTGATTTAAATAATTCACTGAATATTTCCTGAATAATTGGATCACCTGCTGAGAAATGTCCGTATGTGGCTGTGCTGTTTATGTTACAAATAAACACTGTCTTTAGTAGAGATTTGTAAATACAGCAGCATTCATTTGCCTCTGTAGACATCATAAGCTTCACTGTGTATTTTTTCTCTTTTTTAATTAACCTAGAACCTCAGTGAAGGACAATGGGGAGCTGTTGATTTCTTTATCAACTGTGGTTGGATGTGCTTAAGCTTTTGCTACTTACTCTTCAAGAGGAGAGGTGAGGGACAGGAAAATTAGATTAGTTCCTGGAAGTGGAGGTTATGCCTCCGTAGCTGTGCTTGCACCCCCCATTTTTGTACTTGTGTGCTTGTGTGTGCGAGGATGGAGGGGTGTAGAGAAACTACTTCTCATTGGAATGGGGGTGTACTAGTCAGTGAGCAGGCAGGAGGTGCAGGCTAGCAAGCGACAGAGGATTGTGCTTGTGTGGGATCTCTGACTGCCACTGAGAGGAACCAGGATAAAAACACTGTGGCAGGAAACTGCAGCTGGAGCAGACAAACTAAACTGCCATCTCCAGACACACGCATACACATATGCATACAGTACAAAGAGAGAGAGAGAGAGAGAGAGAGAGGAGTGTGTGTGTGAGAGAGAGAGAGAGCACTGGCAGAAAAAAGAAAACAGGACCAGGGTGTCAATTCTTCAATGCAGCCATGAACCGTAATGAAACATTAATGATAGCCTACCGTCTTTATGGTTACATAAACATAAACTCCTGGTTATATGCAGTGTGATGCATAATAGTTTGTTTTGTTAGATGACAAGGGAGACTGTACTGTGAAAGTAACTCCCATGTTTTGCAGTGCATCTGGTGAACTGCTATACGGCATAATGGATTGTGTCTGATGATTAAATTGTAAAACATGGCCCTTATCCATATGTATTGATTAGAAAAGATACCAACACAGGCACCCTGAAGCTTATTCCTTGTAACAAAAGAGAATGACCGATACAGAGCAGCACTTTCTATTGCAATCTCAAAGATTTGTGTCAAATTGATAACACTTCCTTTGTAGTTTTCTGTATAATAACCGTATTGCAGTTTCCGAGGTTTTTGTGCGATATCTGTTGCACATGTAAAGTTAAAACCTCACTATAAGAAGCTTATCTTCTTCAGTTGACATGAATGCCTGCCAAATAATTTTTCTATTTAAAAAAAAAAAATGTATTTGTTTCTTTGTAGGTATACAAAAATGTTACTTATTGGGGGAAAGGGTGTGACAGGGATAAAGAAAACAGACAAAAAAGACAGCTAGGCTTAATTTTTCAAGTAATATCAGTGGGGAAAGTGCCCGACTAACTATTCAGTTTGACGGACTGTGCATTATTACTGTTAACCTGCCAAAAGTGAAATAGACTGATTTTAAATTGAGACTAGGCTCCACCCAGCCCTCCAGGAAGAGGTCACGCCTGTCAGTCAGAGATGTTTTTGTATAAATGTTACTGAATATGGGTGTCACCCCCAAAACAGGGGTACCCCAGGCTAGAAACTTGTAAGCCCTGGTTTCCGTTGCTGTCTGAAATTTTTGTGACACTGGGATTCTAATACACATGATCAGGGACAGAAAAAGGTGACAACCTATTAAACGAGTAGTCAGTGAGGTTGTGGGAGGGGTGATTTTATCCCAAAGAGGGTTAATAGGAAGGTAAGCTGGCCTGCAGAGACAGGCCAGAGCTAAGCTCCCTGTTCTCCTCCAGGTTGTCTCAGTGTAGGAGCTCAAACACAATTACAGAGGCAGTTGCAGCAGGCAGACTACATCCATCACACGATGACTTCATATTTAATTCAATCACGGCCTCCATCGTCCAACGTGGCAGGCTGCCCTCGGCGGACATCCAGGGCTGTTGGAACAGGGCGCGGCCCGGCGCACCGTGCTGCCGGAAGGAGGATGTGCGATTGGAGGGGAGATGGGGGAGGGGGGTGTAAGGGGGGAGGGGGGGGAGTTAGGAGGGACAGGCTGCGATCGCGAGCGGCTGTTCCTCCGCTTGCCGCTCCCCTGTCTGGGCCTCCAGCCCCAGAGATGAGCTGCACTAATGATGCGTTTCTGTTGCAGCTCTGCCTCTGAAGACTTGGGCTGCAGGCGTGGGGAATTCAGCCGGAAACACTATGGGTCCGTAGAACTGGTGAGTCTCCTTTTTTGTCTGGGGAATCTGGCTGGGTGTGGGGGAGGATGATCAGAAGGAGCTAGAAATACGACAGGGGGAATAGGTCACCGGGCGTGGCCGTTTTTTCTTTCTGTCGTAATGTGGCAGACCCAGACATCGCACGCATGAGATATTAAATGTCAGGTGGATGAGGGATGACAAGAACTTAATGCCATTCTTTAGTTGTTTTCGCTAGATTTTTTTTTCTGCAAGTGCACCAAAGGAAGAGAAGTGGTCTGTTTACCATTTTTGTGCAGCATAAAGGAAAACCATGTCAATATTAGATCTATTGAGACACACTGTTTGGATTCACTGCATATAAGGGTTTTCATTAAAACTCCGCTGTGCTGTGAGTGGGTCCAGAAGGTAAAAAGCAATTAAATTCTTGTCTAGGCTGTGATGCAGCGCATAAACACATCATACTCTCAGTTAGGGAGGAGGAGGCTTTGAACGAACTGATGGCCGCGGTACGGTTGTGCTGTTATTTTTATATATTTATTTGTTTGTAGTGTGCAAATTTATATGGTTGGCCTCCTGGGTTTATTATTAGTCTGTTCCTGGTGTTGCCCTCTGAATTGGCATTGCCTGCCCTGATAAAGTGCAAAAGAGGCTTGGAAACAGGAAGTCCCATAAACCACACTTCACTCTCACCTCCCAGTTTGGACAGACTGCGGCTTTGTTCGGGGGTTGCAAACTGGTGACTATCGGATTAAGGTCGAGTAGTAAACCACACAAGTCATATCGGTTGTAACAGACACAAAAACAATACGGCGCACGTGGCACCAGTGGACTCTATGAACAACTCAGGTTTCCTTAGGTTTCCTCTACCAAAATGAAAGATATCTATTGTGAGACCGTGTTGTGCTATTTTTGGCTGGACCGCAACAGCGGGGCCAGCCCTACAAACGCGAATGTCTGTGACTGAGTGAATGAGTGACTGAGTGATGAAGTTACACCATTGGTCGGCCGAGTTATGAAGTTACACCATTGGTCGGCCGGTCCAGCCATATACTAGGTTTATGACCTGGTCTTGTTTAACAGTTTAAAATCACTGTTAAAACTTTCTATTTTAGGCGGAGTGGCAACCAAAAGATCGCTGAAATCTACTGACATTTGCACCTCTGACTTTATTACTGCACAGTTTGTCCTATTTAAATATTAGCAGCAGAACAGAGAGCTACATCTCAAAAAATCCTTTCCAGAACTGTCTTTGTGTAATTCTGAAATATCCTCCAAAATCAACAGCGAGGCTTGTCTAGGAACAGCATTTCTACCTTGCTCGACGTGGATTTTCCAAAGATGGATTGTTATTCAGCTGTCAGCACCAAAGAAGTGCAAGAGGTGACTTTTTGTTTTAAATAGTAGGTGTGCAGGCCAACTATCCACAAAGAAATAAAGAATTATTTCCCTTGAAAATGATTTACTGTGCTTGCATTGCCATGAAATGCTGCGTTGTATATTTTAACTGGTATCAAATTTGTTGCAAACTTTTGCATGCTCTAAAATTTTGCATTTTAATCTGTTCTGAAATACAGCCATACCCAAGGTGAATTTCTCTTCTTTCAAACATTCAAAGTATAAAACTCACTTTTAGAATCAACAAGCAGCCTGCGATTGTGAATGTTTGTGTACATAGTATTAGAGAAAAGCTGATTTACCACATGAAATGGGCTGGCTGCTTATTGTGTAGATGAGTCATTTAAAAACAACAAAAGATGCTCTGTAGACAAACAGAAAATGAATGTCTTCAGACTTGATTGCTCCTGACCACCAGATGGGTTACTAAGGGAGTAAAGCCACCAATCTGGCTGCAGAAGTAGGACATGTTTGCCTGTATACATGAAACAAGCCATTTTTCCTCTGGGTGCTGAAGAGGACTTAAGCTTTCATGAACACATTCAAGGCAGGATTTGAACATCCAGGGATCAATTCAAAACAGTGGATAAAATAACATTTTGGTCTATTTTCGCTTTTAGTGAACTGACTTTTAAGTTTCCCTGGGTCTGTTCACAGAGTAAGAAATGCCAAATAATTTTGGAACTTTCTGTTTTTCTTATAGCAATGCTTCTATGAAAGCCAAAGAGCATGTGAGATGTTGCATTATCAAGTACCGAGTCTTGGAAATCTGATGTGATTAGTAATTATAAAACTCCCACTAAACACTCCTGCCAAAATATATATGAATGTTTGGAATGAGTTATGCTAGCTTGGAATATCTACTTCCAAATACATTTTTTAAAGCACCTTAAGTCATCATGGTTGGGATATATAACAGAGAGAAAGAGAATAGAAGTCATCTAAGTCATTAGAAGAGGTTGCACATACTGTTGACTGGCGTACTGGTTAGTACATTACCAGCAACTTTATTGTCATGTGCACGTTTTCACAGCTTAAAGAAATGTGAATTAATCAGGGTATTTACAGAAGTGGTCCCTTGGGACTAAGAAACAACTATTTTAAATGTATGCAGTGAATGAAAATTTAATGTTATTCTTTTTTGTGCTACTATGGCCCCACTGAGTTTTAGCACAGGCCCTGCAGTGGATATTTGTATTGCAAAAATGCAGTAAAAGGAATGGGAATCTATGCATTTATATCTGCTGTTGCAACTCTAAAGGTAGTACTCTGCTCTGTCTATTTCTCATGCTCCTCGTACGAGTCCAGGGACTGTATAGAGAACAAGGCCGAACCTCATCCAAAAGCCCATCCAGCACCCAATGGCAGCATCACCAATCAGACAACCCCATTCACGACACTGATACTGACTTTGTTTCTCAAGAGGCCCAGCTGTACAAAGGCCAACAGGGCCCTCATTATATGGAAAAAAGCCAAAGGAGGAAATTTAATCCACAGAATACACACAGGGAATAAAAATCAATACTTAGAACCACTGGCTGATGGGAGCTACAGGGTCCTGATTTGGCCGTCAGGCTCATAACAGAACAACAGAATGCATTGTAGTGAAAGTGTTAGGTCACTGTGGACGATGTGCAGTATGCTATAGGGACAGAGGCTGGGTGAGTGGTGACTCATTACTGAGAGACCACCGAGGGCAGTTTTCTGTCTCCATGGTGCACTTAATATGTCGCATCTCCCTGTAAACCCAACCAAAACAGAGCTTTTTGTAAGAATTAGGGAGAATGTTTTTAATTTGGACTTTTTAATTGGATTTTTGGAACCAAAAATGAATGAAGACTCCATGACCTTAAGTTGTTTATTGTGTATTTATTGGTGAGATTGTGTGTAAGAATGCCAAAGCCGTCAGAAACAGAAACCTAACCTTGTGCATTGTCTGAATATCACAAACAGGCTTGGAGAGGAGCCGAGGGCATTGGGTTACTCACGCTATCCTGCAGTAACAGGAACATTATACTACTTGTTGATTTACAAAGCTGGTTAGAATGTGAAATATCAGACTGGCTTTGAAGATGACTGCATTATGCCATCCGATTCTATTCATCAGTTCTTTTCCTGCTAAAATAGTCCTTTATATTGTGCTCATTCAAAGCCTGGTTTTAACCCAGTTTGAGCGCACTTCAGGAAGTTGCCTGAGGATGACTTCATTGAGGTTAATAGTATTTCCAGTGGGTGCAGCAGCAGATTAAGGAGGGAATGTATCTGGGCCTCAGTCTGTTATATTGCAGCTACATCCAAAGGGAGTCTTGTGTCAAAAATGCATTCATGAGTAATGTATTCATGAGTTCACTTAGGTATAACTTCTAAAACAAATTTCACGCAATTTACATTGGTATTATTTTATCATCAGTATTATTTTATCACTTTTGATTGAACTACACTTACATTGTTGTTGTTGCACTGCCATTAAATGATTTTCCTCTAGGAATTACAATACATTTAGTGAGTGAAGTAAACTGTCACCAATAAAAAATTTTTTTTTTTTAAACATTTGGACATATTTGTTAATTTTTTCATTGCAGAGTCAGTAATTCCCTGTGTTCTCTATATTGAAAGTCTGCATGACAACTTATGAAAGCGTTCACTAGTAGAGGACCCATTTTGATTCAGAGGGTGCCTCAAGGTCTTGTTCCTGCTGGAGGAACCCTGCATGTTTTTGCAGCATCATGCACACTGTTGGACTACCGCTGGACTTGGTCCATGTGACCTGTGCCAGAAACCGGTTTGGACCTTGTGCCGAAGCCCCACTCAACACGCCGTTAGCAAGGCTAATCGGTTTCTGCATCCCGTGCTCAGTGGAGAAGGTGTTTCCAGCCAATGTGCTATGGGTTGCATTGCTGATGTTTAATAGGTGTCGCTGTGTGCCTTCCATCCAGGGCTACTTTATATATAGTGGGCATACTGTAGATAGACTTATGAATACAAATTCACAGCAGTCTTTTTCCCATTTCCCACTGTTTGCCACAGGCCTACAGGGCAGGGGCCCCTTCTGGCCTATGCAGCACTGTAGCAGAATGTATGTTGTATTATAATCAGGTAGCAGGAAGAGAGTGAATTTAAACTGAAGAACATTGGATAAAAAGGTTAATTTGTCCAATATAGGTTACCAAGATTAGATAATACAAGTTAATTGCAGTCGTATTTTCTGGTTAAAAGATCACATCATCAGCCTTGGTGCTGAAAGTATTTTGATCTTTTCTGGGAAAAACTTAGGAAAATACAGATAAGGTGTACCTTAGAGAGGTGTGAATATATATATAATTTAAACTACTAGAAATCAGTTTTTTCAATTCTTCATATTCAAACGACTGTGTGAAGCAGCACTTCCTGTCAAAATTGGAGCATCTAGTCACTGGAACAGCACTTGTCTACCTGCTGTTGCCATTGGTCCACCAGACAATGAAATCATGAACAGTGTATTTATTAGCATATTTGTGTTTGGAGGACACCGCTGGGAATTTAGCCTGAAAATGAACAATTTCCGTTGCTTCGGATTCTGGCTGTTTGATATGTTATTTGAAACAAATGAAAATATGGTTGGATGGCATATCATTATGAGTGGACTTTCCAGTGTGATTTTATGTTCACTTAAATTATCATGGATTAAAATGCAATGATTTTTTTTAGGTCCAACACATGCCAGTGGAAACTAGCTTTATATTACTTGCTTAAAACCACACTACATGAAGTAATTAAAACAACATGCTAAATATGTGGTAAAGGCTGGTGAATTTACACTGACTGTAAATTCCACGTACTGAAATATATGTTTGTGGCATTCGGTCCGGCAGTGAACCAGATCGGTCTCGGCAGCACCGGCTGGTGGAGAGCACACACACCTGGGTTGCATTAATTAATCAGCCCAGGTGCTTAAAGGGGTGTTTTCCTCCACTGTTCGGGGCCAAGACCAAGAGAGCATTTGTTTTTAAGTTTTTATTTGTACGAGCACAGAAGACGAAAAGAAAGATACTGGTAACTGAAAAGTTGGCCAGCGGATCCCAGCGACGAGTTGAATAGCTGTTGCTGGGTTTTATTTTCTTTTGTCTTTATTATTTTAGTTTGTCGTTTTGTTTATCGTTTTTGCCTGGAACCTGTGAGGGTGAAGGTGTTTAGTTTATTTAATTTTGTGGTGGTGTGGATGTGCTCTCTCTCTCTCCATGCGACAACAATTGCCTCATCTCCCTCCCAGGGGTGTCACACTGGCGTGTGACACTGCTCTGGCCTGCTTGTCAACCTTATTTGAGCAGAATCTGTGTTCTTAACCACACAAGTCCCTGTGTGTGCTTGTTTCACACATATTAGAAGCATACACAAATATAAATAGCATTTAAGTTGAGAACATGACAAACATAAAGCAGAAACTGACAAACATACATATACTGAAGTACTGTACGGTTCCTAGCTGACTCACACTGGTTCATTCCTTTCTGGTCTCACAGATCTAAATAAACACCAATTTTTATTTTTATTCCAGTTTGATGATAAAAGTTAATGCTTCCCTTTTGTTGGATTGACCAGAGAAGAGCAAGCAGCAGCATTAAAATGAAACATCATGTTATACTGAAGTCATACATTATTTTGAGTCAGGTTTTGATAAAGCTTTTTCTAATGTCACATAAAACAAATGTGTTGCTGCTAACTCAGTGTGAAAAGCACTGGAGAGGTCTGACTGTTGGTTTAAAAACTCGCTCCATTAGTGATGTGTGTATGCGATTGGTTGAGTGTGAGAAAATTTGGCATGTATGTGATTGGTTGAGTATAAGAACATGTAGTTGCTGAGGCCAACCAATGGTTTGCTGCAGCAAGAGTTTCGTGAATGAACTTGCTTTGCACATTTAATTTGCAAGGCTCAATTCTACAGCATGGTTTTTCTTTTCCCATGTGTATACATGTATGTTAGAGGACGTTGTTACAAAAGTCTCATTTTGTGGATGAGTTAACTTGGGAATCATAAGTAAATCTTCATTATGAAAGCCTAATGTTTAGACACAGCATTCAATATGAAGTATTTGTTTCTTGTCCATAATGAACTGATATACATCTTCTGGGTCCCTCCAGACCGACTTTAATTTAGATTTATTGCAGGAACATGGGCATGTAAGTTATCTGGAAATTTTAGTTACACAACCTTGCCAGAATTGGCACTGCAAAACCACTGCATTCTAATTTGAATTGAAAGCCCAGTAATCATCAGTGTGCGGCAGGAAAGGCAGCTAAGGTATGGTCATGTCCTCAGTTATGAACATGGACATGGTGCCAGTTATGTTTGTAACAAATGGTTTTGCAGCAAAACAATAAGCCAGAAAATAACTGAAAGCAGTTGGAGCTCTCTCTCTATGCTCTGTGAGCTCAGAGGGTCTCTGAGTGGGGGTCCCACTGAGCTGGTCCTAGAACTGAATTCCTGTTTGGCCAAAAGTAATACCTCTTTTTTATGTGAATATGAACTCTGAACACAGGAATTGGCCTATCTCTGATAAGCATGTGCCAGCCCATGAAAGGTCAAATCTCCCTCATCAGAACCAGCCAAACTGAAAATATCTCACCAACAATATTTACTCTGCACTGCTTCGTCAGGCGCTTGCCTATGGAAGGAGCCCCAAAATCAAGAATCTGGCCAAAGCAGCCTGGCTTTCTGTTTTAAGGGAGCAGAATCAAGCCAGCTTAGTCTGTCAGACTGGCACCACATTCAGAAGTGATTGATAGTCATTATCTCAAAATCATGATCACCATCTACATTATCATCAACACCACCAATATTTTTGTCTGTGGAAAAATTATATATATTGCAGGAGAAGTTCATTGTTTGCTCTGTTTAGCGCTTGCATCTTGTCCTGAAGGAAAACTGTAGATAGGAGAAGGATGTTCTAACCCTTGAAGGTGGTCTGATTCTCAGGTTGTGACCTCTGAGGAGGACCCCTGCCAGAATTTCCATCATTTCTTTTCTTCCATAACTCAGTGACTGTTTCTACTATCCACAAAAACAGCACGTCTAATTATTTGTCATATATCTATGATTTTGACTTTTACTTTTGACAATTTACTTGTCTCGGGATAATACCAACAAAAGATACCAGAGATAAAATTATTTTTTTCCCCCACAAATTTGCATCTTTTCACATTTTTAAAAGACAAAAGTCCTACCCATAAAAAAATAAATATGGGAGTGTGCATGAGTAGCACACTCTATACTGTATATTCAATGATGTAATTCATTCCTCAAAAAGTGCTTTATGCCCATTATACTTTGGATAGCTGTTATATTGTTATATTGCCTGGATTTACACTCCCCAGTCAAGTCATGCTTTGGCACCTTGAACATTTTGGAAAAGTGCATCAATTTTTTTTGAATTTGCCAGAATTGTCTTTAGTGCCCTCGTGAGGCCAAACTATGTGACCTTTGGCAGTTGAAGTGGGCACACATACCCAAATAAAGGAAGTGATCGCTGCCGAAATTGCAAATACCTTAGGTGTTTCTCTAAACATAACTGGAATGGTACTTTAGGGACACTATAATGTACAATATGCATTAAATGGTAAAGTGCCTTCCTTCACTGTGAAGTTTTAAAAGTGGAATTCCTCTCGTTTGAGAATGAGTGAGATAACGTAATCAGTTTTTCATTTCACTCAAACATGAGTCACTCTCTAAAGGTTACAGTAACTAGTATTTTTATCCAGTGACATTCAGTGTGGAATGTTTAAGCTTTGAACTGATGCAAAGTCTCATATAAAATATTTACACATAATATATAATGTATAGGTCTATATATACTTTTATTTTTTAAATCATCAGAGTACAGAAACTGCACAGAATGTACTGAATAATATAACATTTACATTTAAATACTGAAGGTATAGATACATTTCTATATATATATACACTGTATGTCTGTGTGTGTGTGTTTATCTTATTTCTTATTTTCTTTTTAGGCAATTTCTCAGAAGCTGTACCAAATGTTCTGGCTGTGTCTCTCAGCATGTACACAGTTGCTAATGACTGAAGCTTTCAGATACCTGCATAGCACATAATGTCTGCTTGGGAACTATTTTCCATGTGGTGTTATAAAACAGCATGGTAATGAGGAGAAGCTCTCTCCCTGAGCTCCCTGTATTTGGAGACACGTGAGCCCGCATAAGCAGGTGCTCTACCTTTTCAGTGCTCTGATGAGATCAATTACCTAGCCGCAGTGACAATAGCATTGATTCATTCTTTCTCTATCCAGTGTGGTCTTTCACATAGGGCCTCAGGGAAATCACAGACCATCTTATAAAACCGAAAGCTCATTTGCGTTGGAGAAATGTTTTACTGTGACAGTCTTCACTTCTAAATATTAGGTGTGGCTGGGCTGACACATTCTTCCACACAGGAGTGTGTGCTTCTTGCTGTTATTGTGCCTGTCCCTTCCACTGCCAGTTTAGATGAGGATTTATTATTATAAATATATAAAAAATGATATCCAGCTGAATATTCTTCCCTGAATTTTAAATTCAAATTATGGGAAATAGTTTGCTGTGGTATTACTCAGTGATTGTATTATAACAAGGGGAGAATTTACAGAGGTGTTGTTAGCTATAATGCACTTTGACATCCTCCAAACTTTGAACAATTGAGGTGTCTGAGACAGATGGATGACCTGTATCTTGTAAATGGTTTCTAAATCTGGAATCACACGACCAGCGAAGAAGTAGGAAGAAATGCAGACAATATAACAAAAGGATGTTAAAAAGAAGCCTAATTCACCACAGTGGCCTCACTAGTTAAATGGGAATGGAGATGAGATGTATTGAAGGAGATGCAGGTCCATAACCAGAAATATATTTTTGTGGGGGGGAGTATCACAAGTGAAATATCCTCCCTATGTAAATCATCGCAACATTAAATATTCAGTTACCCCTGAACTTAATTAAACCATCAGAAAATAATTTAATCTAACCTTATTGTAGGATAAAATCGGGTTGTTTCCATGTGAAAGTGGTAAAAATGACAGTGGCCATAAAATCCACCAGTACTCTCAATGTTTGCAATGCGTAACTAAGTCTACACCAGTAGCATGTCTACATTTAAGGCTGGGAACCAAGGACGCTTTCAGAAGAAGCAGTGTGGGTCCTCAGCACATTTTAAAATACCCTTTTGAAGAATTCATACTGAGTCATCCCTCTGAAGATGGCCAACTGGCCTTGCTCTTATTGGCACAATGGAAACGTTTATAGAGGTGAAAGAGGAGGCATACCTCCAGAGGGTATTGCCGCAGAGGAGGAGTAAATGAATTTCTTCTGCTTCGCCCCGGAGTATCGAGCCTCATGGATTCATCCAGCTTGCTTTATTGCCTATTTGTAAAAGCAGAGGGGTGTGGGTCCTTGCCGAAGCTCCACACCCATTGCATCTCTAATGTGCACCATGGTAGAACAACAGAGACATTAGGTGTGTCAAGTGCTCCTCAGAACTCAGCTGTTTATGATGTTTATGAGAAAAGAAGCCAGTGGAAATCCTGTCGTTTTATGATGCTTCACTATTTATTGGTGCATCATTTCAAAATAACTGTTTGTGAGAGTGTATTTGACAATAATCATGATGATTGGTTTTTTTTAAGCTGTTGAATGTATAAACTGATAGCCCACTGCATTTTGTGGTGTGTGTCTACCATTGGTCCATCTATACTGAAACCCATAAATTATTGTGACAAAGAAATATGCGCATAACAAAAAAAAAACACTTGCAGATTCCCATAGGCACACACAAGCATACATAAATACATTAAAATTACACACACACACACACACACACACACATATACACACACTGATAGGCAAAGCCACACACACATACACACACACACATTGCATTTCTTAAGAGGTGGCACACTGAATTTGCTTCCCTTTGGTTATTCTGCCGTTTGAGAGTTAATGTTGCAGGATAAGAAAGAAAGTACTGTGCATCTAGTCACATCTCATTCATCATCAAACACTCAGATTCATACGCAAGGGATCTGAGCACACTGTATATAATGTGTGAGCCCTTTGGGGGCATCTCATTTAGGTCTTATACCTGCAAGAAATTCATATGCCTGTTTTGTGGTTACGGAGGGATATGAGAGGCAGTGAGCGTAGCTTATGCTGCAGAAGAGAGCTCCATCACTCATGTGCAGCAGCACACGTTCTCCCTGACCGATGCCCGTTTCTTTCGCTCGTGGCCACTGAAACTAAGGGATTCGATTGCGCTGCAGTAGCTCTGGTGTGGTTTCCCTGTCCGTTTTTATCTTCCGCCCCCCCAGCAGGACTGCATTAATGAAGATGATGAACGGCACTTTCCTCCCCCCAATCCCCACCTCCAGCAGTCTCGCACAGAGCCCATCGGCACACAGTGCATTAAGATGTTAGTGAACAGAGGGAATTAGGCAGACTGCTGGTTTCATCAGCCAGCCCAACCCTCTCAGTGATACCTCGCATCCTCCTGCATGCATGATGCCAGGTCCCGTTCCAATAGTGACCAGTATTCTAAAAGACCGATGTGCTCGAAACTCATGGCTAAATAAATACTATTATTCGTTTTTTGGAGCATCAAGTGAGTGAGTGAGTGAGTCTTTTCTTTTCCAAGACAACCCAGACAGATTCATAGGGTGATAGCTTGTCCTGAATTTCTATGGTGGGAAATAGTTTGTATATTCTATTTCAGCATTGTTAACCTCCAATTCAACTACATCAATGAAGGTCAAGCAGTGGGCCAGGAAGTAGGTTTAATTTTTTAATTCTTTTGGTCACCAAATGAACACCGAACATCCAGTGCCAAGGCTAACGCCAAGCAGAAGGCCAAAGAGCCAGTAACATTAGACTGCATTGCCATGCTTACAAACATGACACACATGAAATCCTCAGTGGTTTGTTCTAATAGAAATAATACAGATATGCAACAGAACCTTCCATCCTCAAATATTCTGCACAGGCATATAGATCAACAGCACTTTCAGCAAATTGCTTAAAACATTACCCGTGTGTGTCTCTCACATACCCTTATTCTACATCACTTGAAGTGTTTTTACACCTCAGAAGAAGAAAAAAAAGATGTGACAAACATAGAGGTGGCTGGTGAAGTCTTAATATTGCTCTAGTGCTGGAAGCCTCTTAGTGGCTCACTGTGGGCTTTGAAGCATGTGCCAGGAATGCTAAGGGTCCTTCTGACTGACGTGGGTATACTCTACATCTCAGGACGATGGAATCCAGTAAATTGCATATGGATTGCTCAAATGGAGTTTGAGCTTTGCTTCAGCAAACAGCAGTCCACAAAACAGTCTTGTGGGGTTTCTTATTCAGACTCCTCCCATCTCTCACTACCCCCTCTCTCTCTCTGTGTCCCTCCTTCTCATGATTTGTATCACCCATTTCCTCCTTATCACACTTTTTTTCTTCTCCTTTCTCTGCCACTCCCTTTCCTCTCCTCTCTTCCCCTTTTTGCATCATTCACTGTCTGTCTTTCTGCCCTTATGTATCTCTCCCTTTCTCTCACTTCTGTTGTAGTCTTTCTAGGCCTGGGTGATGGCACCCACAATGCACTGTGACTTCAGTAGCACTTTGGGATGGCGCAGTGTCTACACTATATATGTGGAGGAGCTGGAAGATCTATGAGAATGAATGATTTTAAGATAAGGAATATCAGTAAATCTTGCATAAATGATTAACAATTAAAAATACAGTATGCTATGCAAATACTGTATGCATACTTAATGCAACAAATTATGCATATAAACATAGAGTATACTTAAAGCAGTTTTCATCCAAAATATTTTATTGGACTTCTTATAATGTACTGTAAATTCTTAAATTATCTGTAATAGCCTGTTATGAAACAATGTATTGCCTGGTCAAATCAAACATCCCTGGAATGCACATCAGTAAAATGCCATTAAGGCATCTTTTGAATGTAAGCCCCTAGATATTCTTGTATTGATATAATTATCTCCTCTTTTTTTCTCTCTCCAACAACCCATGATGTACATTTGTGTCAAATAGCCTAAATATAAATATAAATTAAGAAGTCACTCATCATTTTCATTGGTTTGCATGGGTATTGGTATCGTGTCAAGTTGCATTCACACAAACAGTAAACAGAGCAGGAAGTTACAGGTCACCAAAGTTACTTTTTTGGCTTTGTTTATTTTGAATTTTATCTCTAAATTATGCTTTTATCTCCAAAAAATTACATACCATTATGGTCATACAACAATATGGATAGCACATTAAAAATGTAATGAGTAACAATTTCCTTTAAAATGGGTTTCTCCTCAATAATACTTTAGGAATAGATGTAAACACGTATTGTGATGCAAAGTGAATTCTGTTTAGGATCAAAAATAGTTAGCTTAAAAATAAATAGCTAGATAAAACTAAATATATAATTCATCACAGATTTTCCCCAAGTGTTGTCTTCCAGTATTAATCGTGTTGCTGAAAGCTCTACCCTGCCCATTTGGCAAGCTTGTTTATGCTCTATTTTCCTGTTCCAACTTCGT
This sequence comes from Anguilla rostrata, assembly GCF_018555375.3. Lineage (NCBI taxonomy): Eukaryota > Metazoa > Chordata > Actinopteri > Anguilliformes > Anguillidae > Anguilla > Anguilla rostrata. The sequence goes on from NC_057946.1 coordinate 17,029,494, forward strand.
TCCTTATTGGTTCTGATACAGTACATGTTGTCAATACACAAAGTAAAACATTTATCTGTCACTGTCAAAAAGCATTCATTTTGAATAGCAAAAACTCTTCTCAGTGTTGTTAGACACTTTTCAGCCTCAATTTGTACTCCCACTACAAAATGCAACTTCCTCATGATAGAGTCCCAAAAAGGATACGATAGCTTCTTAGCTCAGCAGGAAATAACCTATTTTCTGCTTATATTTTCTGTCTCTGAACTGAAACAATTTAGTATTTATTTCATACTCACACAAATTGCACAGGATCTGTGACTTCCAACAAGAAACAAAGTTATAGCTTTGATTGTCAGTAGAAGTGCCAGATGCCATAAACACAACCTCAATGACTCTGTTATAAAATGGGTACTTTAAAAAGCCTACCTGTTGCCTAATTTTATATTTCTTAATCTCTCCTCAAAGGGTATTGCGTTTGGCTCAGTGTGTCTGTACTATGTCTATTGGTCTGTGAATATTGAAGGGGTACAGTAATGACATTTACCAGTTAAGGTTGATTCAGACTACTACTGAGGGTCTGCACCAACTGCACTTGTGCATATGTATAGCACAAAATGATATTGTTCATGATTTTTCTTTGCAAAAAACATAACATACCACTAAACTTTGATGGACTCCTTTCATGTGCTGTGAATTTTTACCCTGTGCGTTATTCATCTTTGTTCATCTTTGTCCAGTCTGGTACATTCTTTTCCTAGCAGCCCCAACCACAATACATTTGTTGTCTGCAGTAATGAGCCATATACTGCCAATGCCACACTTACAGTTTGGAGGATTTTATTTGGTTGTTGTTCTCAAGACAATGAGGAAAAACTGAGTGTGTCTCTCCCTGCATCAGCAGCATAATTTGGTTTATCATAAAAACAACTGCAGTTCTAAGAGTTGAAACAACACATCTGCAAACTGGTTAAAACTCCCAACTGACGCTAAGAAAAATAAGATGAAAGATGTATAGAAATGGTATGTTTTTATAGATATGTCTTAGAAGGTCTGAACCACAACAATACAACATTTTGCCAAAATACAATCAATAAATTCACATCCTGTTATTTATGTGATCTGCAATGAAACGACAAACAACTATTCTTGGTTTCCATATGATTAAGGAATACATTATAAATTCAACGTGTTTGAAAAATACATGAAATAAATGCATAAATGTTCATCTGGAAAGACATTTCTCCTTCCAGCCTGATGTGAGAGAAAAAAACAAATGGTCATCTAACACAGATGAAATTCATTCAAAGTGGTATTAGAAAGAATATTGATATAAATGAGCAACCCATGCCTTCTGGACCCACCCAGTTTTCTCTAATTCTGTCTGAATGAAACAAATCCATCTGTCTTTAGAAAGGAAGAGAGACTGTTTTATTTTATTTTTCCTTTGCTCAGCAGAAGTCCTTACCCTGAGCCACTTGCATATTGATGTGAACACGCTGTCCCATTGGTAAAGTGGGGTTAAAGTGGACCGTTTGCTGAGGAAATTCCAGTGCTCCGTGCTGAAGTGCAGCAACATTCGGGTTACAAGCCTAGTTTCAACCACTACAACCATCTATTATCTCTATTTTTGTATACGTTTAATACCATTTCAAGACGAGTATTATATATTGTGATATTTTACTGGCCTATGGTGCAGCAATATAATCAGTTAAACATTACTTTATTAATTAAATATTTCTCTGGCATGTTTATGTAAAGAACAAATATATGGCATCTTTCAGGTGGAGAGAAATTGGCTACTACAGGAACCCATAATGGTAACCCAGGAGCAAATGATATAAACAATTAACATGATGGAATGAACAGCACGACAGTCATCCCTAGCCTGTAGTCTCAGCAGCCATGCTGTCAATTGTGACACTTACTGTCACGCAGTAGCCAGGGCTGGAGAGGATTACTCTGTCATTCAGCAAGCGCAAAGGCTCATGGGAAAGCATTTACCTCTGCCCTCTCACTAGCCTGCTGTCATTTGAGAATGAACTGCCTTAGCAACAGATTAATAAATTATTGCAGGTTCAGCATTTGACCTCGTTTTTCTCCTGGCTGCTTTCACAGAGGTCTTTCATTTGTGGGAAGCTGATTAACTGAAACAGAAAACTTGAAGGTGTTCCCAAGAGGGGTAGACTTTCATGACAAGAGAACTGTAATGATAACATTGTTTAAGTTGCGGCTGTTACAGTCTTAGCTGGGGGCATAGGTGGATCTGTGCTTGTTTATTGAAAAAGGGAAACAAAGAAATTGAGCTATTTTTGTCTAGGTTATCGTTGTTGTGTTTCACCCACCTTGGTGATGCAGACTGTCATTTTGGAACTCTGTTTCATGTATTTATATTTTGTATCTTTCATAATATATTTTATCGTATATGCACAATGTATGACATATGTAATCTATGGCACGTAATTTGACATATTTAAGATATATTTCTTATGCGTTTTTGCTAAACTGTTTGTGCTAAAAAGATCCCTGTACCTTTTCTTGACAGTACAGAAAAACACTGTTTCTGAAACGCATCTAATATGGATCTGTGAAGCAAATAAGGTTTTTTTAAAGAAGCAGTGAAAGCCATGACAGATGTTCATAGCCTTAAATTGAAATTACCACTAAACTACTACTGTATCTGTGATAAACCATGTTGTTTTGCTGTGAAATTGTCCTGTTAAATAAGAGCTGAACAAGTTAAATTACTTGGTCTGGGGAGTGGTTATATGTGTGATTACAATTTTTTTAAAGCAAAAAATATACAAAACTCAAAAATAAACAGTCTTTATATATAATAGTGACTCACAGTCACAATCTGAGCTTTTGCTCTGGTGGAGGAAAAACATAATCTTGGCCCACATGCTCTCCCTGACAGCTTTGATCTCACCCAGACACTCCTGGCACAAAAACCCAGTGACCATGTGGTGCTGTTGAGCATGGCAGCAGAACTCTGTGGCGAACAGGGAAATGGCCATGGCTGCCCCCCCGCAGTACAGAAATGCCATCGCTCCCCCAGTCGGACCCGCCTGGGCAGCCCGCGGCACTGAGCTCACGCGCCGATCGCGTGCCGATCCCAGCGTGCACCAGGCCTGCGCAATCTGCACCGCTACTCCACCGTTTCACGTACCACTCCGTTCCGTCCCTCTCCCTTCATCACGCTCGGCTGCACCGGCTTCTCCGAAGACCGTCACCGTCCATCTGCTGCTGCAGCAATGTGCATCTCCCTCCCGCGCGCCCCATCGACCAGCCCCCACCTCGAACCCTCCCCAGTGCCACCCCCGTTGGCAGCGCGGTGCACAAGAACAGGATTTGTTCTTGTAAATGATGCATTTGGTAACATTTGGCTGTTGAGAATAAACAGGGGAAATAATTCCGTAATTCTGAGAGTTCTGTTGCCTAGCAACCAGCCCTGCGTTTGTCTGAGGGTGGGATGCCACACGGCGAATGTGCGCCATTGAAAAAGATTACATCGTGTTAGAGACAGGTGACTCTCGTGTTTGCTGCCGCGGGAGGCACTTCAAAGGAAACCTCCATCTTCTCATTTAGAGAGACACTGTATCCCACCTGGTCCTCTATTGTTGCTGAAGAACCACTGTGTAAACAAATGAGCATAATAATGCAAAGAGGACATTTTAAAAAGGAAAGTATATCTGTATTTACCATGATTTTTTCTTATATATTGTATCACAAGGTACAAACCTGTATTAAAACAAGGAATCTAGTTTTGGGAATTCGATTTTAAATATTAATTTTCAGTAACCATACTATCCTGTAAGGGTTTAACAATGGGTAGACCCCACAAGCACAGGACAAAAGGAGGTGTCTCACAGGAAGATAATTTTTAGGAAGGAACAGAAGACTGAGACACGTATGCATACACACACACACACACACACACACACACACACACATTTAATTTATTTATTTATGTCCACATAAAGGAAGCAACATCAAAGGACACAAACAATGGAGACACGCAGTACAGAATGATGGTATGGACACTTGTGGGCTCATTAGGGGTATGAGTAGCAGCGCCTCTTCCTAATATGGCGGCTACCTATAATTGCTGACATGAAAAAATATGCTGATACTTCAGTACCTCAGTAAGGCCTCTTCAAGACTGGAGTCAAAAGTATAGCCTACCTCTAAAACAGACACAGCTCTGCTTTCCTCATCAACGACAACATCTGGAGAATTACGAGATGCATCGTAGAATATGTCACACACACGCACACATTTGTTTTAATAATTAAGAGCAAAAGTTCATATGAGAAAGTCACAAGTCATGGCTTTTCTCTGTGCAAAATGTAATTGCAAATGTCTTGTGAGGACTGATTCTTTAAATAAAAAGACTTCTTAATCTAAAGCATCAGGACAGACTCCAAACACACAACTAGGCTGCAGATAATATAGTCTACTTGTTGTCTACTACACAAACAGGCACGAGTCTTACAACTGAACTGGAAATAGACCATGACTGGCTTCATGAAAGGTAGCTTGCTGTAGGGACTTTAAAAACCAAGTGGACATTTCTTATGTATTAGATAATGTATTACAGTGCTTGCTGATTGCAAAACATTACATCTGGGTGTTTGTTACACCCTGTACTTTTTAAGGTTCCCTGTCCCCTTTTTTCAACTCAGCCAGACTGAAATCTCAGACTTCATCAGTGCACCACCCTCATTACAAATAAATTCACAGAATTTACTGTATTTTTAACATCTATATGAGCTTATTGCGGTGGTGGTGGTAGTGGGGGGGATTACTCATTTTGCCAATGCTGTAATTTATGACTTAGTTGTTAGGTTTATTTTAGCTTCCACTCCTTCACAGTTACATCTTTCAGGAATGGGGGCTGGCGCTTAGTGTACTTCGAAGTTTTTTTTTGGTTCTTTTCTTCTCTTCTCAATCTTGCCGTTTTCAATGTTCTTTATAAGAGTGAGTCAGCGACCAGAAATCATTTCACAATCAGAAAGAGAGTTTAGCTGCGGGCTGCAGGGATGGAAGGGGGAGGGTGTAGACAGTAGAGAAGAGGTAGGGGGCATGGGAGGTAAAGCAGTAGAGGGGAGGAGAACTGCTGAATGAAGCAGAAAGAAGGAGGGTGGAGACAGGAGAAGAAGAACAAGAACAAGAAGAGGTTTGAAGAGAGTAGAGTAGAGGAAGGATGGGCCAGGACAGGTGAGGCAAGATGAAGAGGTATGGAGATTGAAGAGGGGAGGACGAGAGGAAAACGAGGAGAGTGAGAAAACAAAAAAAAGAGGTTGAGAAAAGGCTCTTTCATTGCTACCCATTGTTTACGCTACAATATCTCTGTCTCTGTTGTGCCTCTTGAATCTCAGTGTCTGACTTAGATTTCACCATGTTTTGTAACATTCCTGCTCTATGTAGTGCAATATTAAACATAACCTTTACAAATCTGACCTTTCATTTCTTCCGGCTCTTTCATCTACCCCCAGCTGACCTCTCTGGCATGCTCTGACCTCTTCTTTTTAGAGAATATTTGTAAAACATTCTACGCCACTGACCAGACAGCTATTCACTGCAGTTTTTTATTGCTTTCCTCTATTCTTACACACACTAAGCAAACACAGAATTCTGGATCTGAAATAAGTCTTCATATTTAACTGAAATGATGCATGGAAAATTAATATTTACACATCAGGCATGACAAAGTGAATAGAATTAGAGAAATGGATCTGCTTACTGCCGGCAGTAAACGGCAGTGATACACATATCATGTATTTGCATATACTTATGAATAACACATTTGAGTCAATAAATTAGTGCATTTCTTTTTCAGACTTTTAAATATAATATAAGAATAAATATATCATTTAAAAGGAAATGGGGTCTGGGCAAGTGAAGTACTTAATAGCTTTTTGTAAAAGCTGTAACCATTCTTAAAAGTGATACTTTAAGCATGAAAACTTGTAACCCCAGATTAATTTATTGTTAGCTTAGCAGTGGAGTACTTTGCATATATATATGTGTTCTTTTTTGTATATGCATGACGCATTCATGACGTAATGCATGACGTAAGGGCTAGCAAGCGCTTATGGAACAGTTATAACGTCTTTTATTTTTATTATTATTATTATTATTATTATTATTATTATTATTATTACATCTTCACCCTTCATCTCACGGGTTCAAGGCAAAAACAAAGAACTAAAACAACAAACTAAAAGACAAAAGAAAGCAAAATTGAGTGGCAGATTTCTGCTCACCACTCATAGCTGGCTCGCTTTTCAGCTGACCAGCTCCTCCAGCTACTCAGCGGCAGGTTTACTTTCATTTTGTGCTGGATTAATGCCACAAAAAACCGAATGCCACAGTTACCTTTCAGAAGAGACCTGTAGTCAAAAGCATTCAGGAATAGTAACCATTTTATTTTGGGTACTGTACTGTATGTCATTTTCAGGCTTGTGGTTAAAAAAAGGGGGTGATACAGAAGGGGTTAATAAATGTCGCATTGACAGTCATAAGGGATTTTTTAGTGGATTTGTGAATTTTCATGCTAGTTTGAGTCTTCCATTATCCTGCTTATTTGATTTTGTTGTTTTTTTTTTTGTTTTTTTGTTTTTTGTTTGTTTACAAACCATTGGTATTACATATTACACATTGTTTAACAACCATGCTGATATGCATTCCACCTTTTTGGTTCTACGTCTACATTCTACACAAGTCCTTTTAACAGAACAGTCCAGATTATTCTTGCTGGGATCACACGGTTCATCTAATGACTAGCACCTGCTCATTACCCCTCTGTCCACTGGTGGCGCCCTACTTACTTCCTGTTTCCTGTTCTCAGCTGATCTCAAGTGATGCTGATGGAGCCATACAGCGTGCTGGTCGATTCCGTGTGGAAAATGGGTCATCTGACGAGGTCAGTCTGTAAATCATTCTGTGAATTAATTGACTGAGTATATTTTCTTGTGTGAATGCATCCACTGTATCTATCAAGTGTTATACAGTATTTTGATGATGTTATGATGTAATTAGATATAGGTGTGTTTTGTTCTGTGAATTAGACTGCATTATCAGCCATACAGCATTGCATCATCTATGTTGTGTTATTACAGCTTATTAACACAAAACAGATGATGCAAAGCTGTTGTTCATATTCATTATGGAACTCAATGCACACATAGAATAATCCCCTTTAGCCTCATTACAATGGCAGAGTTTCCGGCAGATCACCCTATTCCATAATAACGGAAAAATAATTGCCAATTGTCCTAAAATGTCACTAGGTCATAAAATGGTGTTGCTAGTGAATCCCTTTAGAGACTTCATCCAGCACTCAACTTTGGACTATGCCTCTTCAAAACAAAATCTTCAGGAATTAAATAATTGTATATGGTGGAGTTGTTGAGCTACAGTATGCCTATAAATATTACCAGCTAATGAGAACTAGAAAAAAAATCCTTTCAGAAAATGTTAATATTCTGCAGCAGTGTGGAATATTTTCTCTGTGAAGCATAATGTCTTCACACACACTACCAGCTGGTAAGGGCACAGGAATCATTTGATGTTTCCGCGAGCAAGGAACAGCTGAGATATAAAAAGCCTTTCCAAGAAAGAGAATTTATTCCAAGAAACAGAAAATCATGTGGGTGAGATTTTGCCACGATGGTTTAATTCTCTGCTCTTTTACTCACTTATTTGGGCTTTGTGCTACCCAACATCTGCTGTCTGCATCCAGCCCTAGCTAGATACCCATATACACTTGGGTCAAGGTCCACCAATGATAGTAACATGCAGTGGGACTCATTTGGGCTAGAACAAATATGGTGCCAGAGGAGCACTTCCACCTATTACGACATGTTTCAACAAATTCAGACAACATCTCACTGTAATCATCTAGAGCCCACCCATTCACTTCACAAGCCCTGACCAAGGTCGCTGTCATAAAAGAATTACTCATCAAATGCATTTCAATGAGCTCTCTGTGTTTGAATGCCTGGAGAGTGTTTTATTGCATTAACACAACAACACACGCCGCTTTGTCCTCGTGGCCACAGAATAGCTTCACAGGGACCAAGCGCCAGAGCAGAAAAGGTCTCTCTCACTCTCTCTCAGTGGGACTTTGATCTCTGCAAAGCTCCTCTCCAGCAGACGAGTTGAAAACATCAAACGATGGTGGAAATACGAGGTGGTCGTGAGAACGCATCACCTCTAAAGGGCCCCAGGAGCGCACTGGGTGCAGCTGGGCTGCCTCTCTACCTTCTGCGGGGAAAGAGAAAATGCAAGCCACACACTTTGTGCTGATAAATATGACAGGATTCATGCCTCCTCCAAAATTACTTGAGAAGACTCAGTAAAAAACTCAGCCGGAGTATGGTTTGTTTTCTGAAGTAAAGAGCAGGGCGTTTACAATATGCTGTTCCATGTGCTTAAACGCTCCTTTACATTGACATTAGTACCCCGTAAAAATATCTCATCCTGCTCCAGTTCCCCCTGACTGTATTGATTATTGCACCTAGTGTTCTCATGTTAGGTCCCAACCATGACTCGCCTAATACAAAGTTAAAGGTCCTGATTTCCCTACCCAGAACCTGCATGGAATTTCACGCGTAAAGGTCATAAAAGTTGGCAGGCTCTCAATGTTAGAGAATGGCAAGTCTCTAAGCATTCATGATGCTTCAAGTTCAATTAGTCTCTCTGACCTCTTGATCAAAGACATGACACTAAGCTGCTGGATCTACTGGCGTCTCACTCACTCTGAAATGTGGGGATTGACAGGGAGGGGAGCTAAGACCCAGAGGCACAGGAATCAGTGGGGTTTTCTGCTGAAATCAGCCAATGAGAAAGTGTTATTAAAAGAGCCGTGTGGGAAAGCAGAGAAGTGTTGGGGTTTCTGTTGCCTCATCAGAACTGAGATGAAATTTGGTTGCCATGGCGCACTTTTAAATTGGCCCTTCCTTAAAATATGTCTGCGTGTTTTAGAACCCCCATTATTACTCACTCTGATATCACAAGCCCCAGTATAAAAGCACATGGTCCACTTTTGCATTTAATACAGATGGTTTTTAATCCATTTACAGTGATGAAGAGATATCCTCCTAAGACCCGGCAACTCATTTTTGTCCCTTGTAGGGAACATGAGTCGCTGGTCTCACTCTCAGAACCATGTTCTTCTATGCTGAAACCTAAACTACAAGGGATATTCAATAAAATAAACAATATTTCTGGAAAAAAAACATTTTTGTGTATGTCAAAAATGTAAACACTTAAACTTATTATTTCCTGTTGGGTCTCAGGAGGGTATATTCACCTTGAGGATTATTTGTGAACTGCTTGCTTAAATGTTAAGATGAACTAAAGAATGAGGATTCAAAACTAAAACTCTGCAGAAATCAAATTTCTTTGGGCAAAACAAACATTGTCAACATGAAGTCCTTGTTCTAGCTCTTCAGTATAAAATATTTTCTTTGTAATGAAGCCTTTATTAATCACTTATTTTATTAATCAACCATTACCAGGAAACTTTGTAAATGACCCAGTGAATGAACTGCTATCCTTATAAAACAGAGATGAAAGTATTGTTTTAGAATACAGCTATTTTGACAGCTTTGTTAGAAATGTGTCTGCACTTCAGTGTGCAGTCATTCAAATTATAAACATTTTAACTATGATTATAATAAACAATCACTGTAATGTAATGCATACTGTAAATGGCCCTTCAGAGTATACTGAACTACTGGAATGTGAATACCTTTCAAATATGTCATTCTTCTCCCTTTATGACTGTATGGCACCATGTGACTGCAAGGAGAAAGTAATCTACAGTATAGAAATATAATAGAAACAGCCTTTTATTGAGTGGAATTGTGGGCTACAGCTACACAAGGACTCAGTGTTCTTTAGAAAGTGCTGACTCACTGCAGTCCTAGCTTGCCTCTGCCCCAAGACACACACATACACATTCACACACACACACACACAACACACAACACACAGGAGTATACATGCAATTGCTTATTGACTGAAGGATGTTATCGCATGTATGCAGTAATCCACACAAACACGGGTGCACACCCAAGCATTTTAATCATATCTCTTCTTTCCCTCTTACTGCTAGCTCCAAAAAATCAGTAAAGATCGTGGCTATCTCTGAACTTCCGCCGTAACTCACTGCATAATAGGCTGGCTGTCAGTGTGTTGTCTTCCTGGCTGATTTGTGCTTGTAGTTATTGATAAGGTGTTAAGCTTTCCATCATCCAGGCAGCCTGATTCACCAGCAAGACTCATTTGCTAGTGTGACAGAAACTAAAGGCAAGGAAAGGAAAGAGGTGTGGGGCACAGGAATAATAATGGTGTGGTGTGGTTTTTTTTTTCGGAGGAGAGGGCTGTTCACTACCATAATACTGTATTACAGCTGATGATCTAAGCCACATGCCATGATGCAGGGTTAGATAAGAAAAGGCTCTTCTGTATTCATACCCACTCTGCACGAGAAGATCTGTGGTGAGCGGTGGGCGACAGGACAGTGTATAGAAATTACAAAAGGTATACTGTTGGCCATGACTTTCTTTGCAGCTGATAAGCATCAGTTTATCCTAAGCCCCATCAGAAAAAAAAACTTGTCCAATAACTGAACAAATAATTTGATGAACAGGTACAGTGAGTATCAGTCTCCCAAGTATAATGCCAATATGAACCCTTAGGGAATCATTCTAACCACAAATCAGAAAGCTACCGCTGTGTGCTTAAAAGATGAGTCAACAGTATAAGCCAGTATATATGAATTTGATCAATTTTCTATTTTTATTTTATTCCGCCAAGAGTAGAACACAAAAAACACAGTAGAACACAAAATGGGGTGTTTGTTATTATTATTGATTTTGGTGGCAATGCTGTGACTTTTTTCTTTGTAGTTTGACTGAATAGACCCCAGGAAGACACATGCACATGGGCACAAATAAGCATAGCCATATCTGCTCAATACAAGGCTTTTCAGTTATATGACAGTGGGTTTCCTGTCTCAGTCAGCTATAGATCAATACCACTCAGCTGATGGACAGCAGCTAATTCAGAGTCAATTTGAACCAGAGTCTGTCCTTTGGTCATTCACTTCCTCTCTCTGCTGTTCAGCCCCTTCTGTGCACCAAGCTTGAAAATCATATGTGTGATTCAATTCTTCATGTGGATGTGGTGTTGAAGGAGTTATTACGTGTCATTGTTTTGCGCACACGTTGTTGTCTTCAGCTTGTGGCCTTTTAAATGCTATTCCACTCGTACCTCCCAGTCAAGATCAAACACTAACCGTGCAAATACTTCCAAGGAAGGGGAAGTTTCAGAGTGGCTAGTGCTCATGGGTGAGAACTGGACCATCGGGAGTGGGAAAATCAATATCAGAACCCTGTGCATGGAGAGAAGTCACAACTTCTCTTACAGGCAACTGCTCCTAAAGATGAATGAGTCATGCATTTTAAAAAGATTTTAAAAGATTCTCTCCTCTCACAAACAGGGGGAAGGTTTTCATAAATGTAATGCTTGATAAATGTAACACGGTCAAAAACTTAATGTGCAGTGCAGCTACCGTAGCCATTTCAGGTTTGTACATGTGCAATTCAGTCCTCTACCACCTCAAGGAACAGAGCAATGTGATAACCTTTGTGAGAAATATTTCCAAAAAACTGTTTTTGAGCGATGTAAGTAAAAAAAAAAGGTAATGTTTCAGAAGTAATTTTCTGGTATAAGGCTTTATTTTTATTGCCCGTTAATCATACATCATTTTAAAAAGTTGTCTGTCCTTGAAAAGATATTATGGTTTTCAGAGTTTATTCTAGTGAGAATTGGATGTTGTCCCCGTCTGTTTATAGTAACAGCTGGTACAGTTATGCCGATTCGGAGCTTAATGTTAAATGTGTTCAGCTATTCCTTGTTGTCTTGACATAGCCTCCTATTCTGGATGTTCCAAGTGATTAATGGCAAAGAAAGAGCCACACAGGCATTCATTAGCACAGACCAGACTAGTCTGTAAAGTTGGCTATTTGCTTTGTAAAAGCCTACCTGGGTGTTAAGAAGCAAGCAAAAGCAGCATTCCTCATCTATTTGGATGTTACCACAACTCACTTTGCGGTACGTTACAAAATTGCTGGTGCATCAGTGTTTACGCGCAGTCTTTTCTTCACAAATAAAGCCCCATGCTTCATAATCTGAGGATGCGGCTGGTCTCACGTTACCGTCGGAAATGTATTTCCTTGATTAACATTAGTATGCGCAGATAAAACCTGCGTCCGCACCTTATAGGGAGTTTTCTTTTACTGTCACAATTATTCCGCTGCTCTGGTACAATAATATAGATCAGGAGGAGCTCAGAATAGAGCCACTACTCCTCCGCATTGAGAGCAAGTTGAGGTGGTTTGGACATCTGATAAGGATGCCCCCTGAGCACCCCCCCTTTGGGGGTGTTCTGTGCACATTCACCTGGCCTGGGAAGAGACCCCTGGGCAGGAAATGCTGGAGGGCTCTCTCAGCTGGCCTGGAATCGCCTAGGGATCCCCCAGGATGAGCAGGAGGACGTCACTGGGGAGAGGTTGTCCTGTTACCATTACAACCCTGACTAAGTGGTTAGAAAATGGTTGGATGGATGGATGGATAAATAAGCAGGAATATGTAGAGCAGGATTACTAACTGTGATTGGGCTGCCAGGCTGAGTCAGGGCCGCAGCTGCCAGCCTGCGCGGCAGGGGGCACTGTCCCTGGTCAAGGTTAGCCGTTAGGCTCAGGATTTGAAACACACAGCAGGAGGGGGAGAAAAGTAACTCTGTCAGAGAAATCTGGCACTCTTGTGCCTGATGCTAAATTCCTTTCAGGCTGCCGAAGAACGAGAGAGAGCACCTTAATGCTGTCAAAGGATGCTGGGACACATTCCTTTATTGCCCGTCAACAGCGCCATGACACGCAAGTGTATAATCAAACATGACAGACTGGAATAGAGTCACATTAACATGTGCAGCACTTGATGCTGCCACAATCAGAGTGATAGCCCTCTGGTTGTACGGTTATGGAGCAGTGGAATTTAAAAATGTTTTATTACCCAGATCACAGGGGATCCATGCTTAATTTAACAGCAGCAAACTTCTGCTAGCTGTCAAATTACACATAACACCAAATTTAATGATATGTTACATGTACACTCTGTGTTAGGAATTTTTTTAAAGTCATCTCTTAGTCTTTACTGCAGTTGGTTCTCGGAGGGGAAAACAAGCGTGTGTTGGTATGCATTGTGTCCCTTTTCCACAACAGATAACATACACAGCTGGAGGAAATGCATTTTACTGCTAATGTGCTCTGTGCAGATAAATTGCCCTCTATTCCTAGCACTCAAACACATGCGGGAACAAAGCCTCATGACTCACACAGTGCTGCACTCAGTTTCATGTTGAAGGAAGCTCTGCCATAATCCTGCTTCAACACTGTTCTGCACCTCTATTCTGTGTTGTGTTCTGTTGTTATTGTTGTCTTACCATAACAAGGGGTTAAAAGGCGCATGCTAACAAGATCTAGTCCAGTGCCAAAAAGTGATATCCACTGACTGCAAAATGCAAAATTTCCACCATACTGAGCTTTTGGCTTCCTCCACTGCTATAACTCTCAGTGCTGTTCTTTTTGTATTTAGATGTGAAATAAATGGCTATCCAAAGCATCTGGTATTAAGGTTATTCATACAAATAAGAGCCAGGAAAAATAAACAATTTAATTTAGAATTTCAGAGGCAAAGGTAACCTGCAGTTATGCATGTACAGCAGCAGCCAGGAGTGTGTTGAGTTTGGTTAAAGCTGAGACACTGTCTGCAGACACAAGCCATTATTGGGTAATTACTGTAATCAGCTCTTTTCACCTCTGCATAGAGTTGTGAGTCACTTCATTTCTTGAACTGAAAGCTGGTGTCCACACTGAAGTATTACAACTGCAGTATGTATTCTGCTTGCATACGTAATATGACTTTGCTGTGTGCGCTTTCATGAGTCCGCCAACCATTTTGTGTACTCAAAATCTCCAACATTTAGACATAATTGTTTAGTTATTCATAAAAATGAATATTTGCTTGTCTTACATCAAATTAATGCTGTGCCTCGTGAAATGGGAAATAACTATGCGAAATTCATAGGAAAAGTAGACTCAAGGGTCTAATCTTATATCAGAAAATGCAAAGCAAAGCTGAATTCTATATGCTTTGAGAAGAATGAGGCCAATAATATGACCGATAGTGTTTTGGCAGGATTATAATGAATCAAACCGACTTAATTTTCTAGTGAGGGCTGAATATACATAACTGCAATCTGTGATTATAGAAATACTGAAAGACTTGACTTGATGTTTAAAATTGTTTGAAATGGTGCATTTTACTCAGAATTGAAAGATGTGAATATCTAAATACCTTCAACAAGGATGAACACATTTTTCTCGCTTGCCCATTATGATAAATCAGCAGACAGACAATAATGAGCATTGATATATCATGTTTTATTCATTTCTAGAATCAACTGACTATAGTTTATATTTTGGACAGTATTTCTCTGTATTATGTCTAAACGAGCTACCACTTACACAAATATCTTTTATTCACACCGTACCTCATTATGAAAGCTAAAATAGGTACATCCAGCTCATTTAAGTTAACGATATTGCTGTTAATTTCACAGTCTGTGTGGGATAATATGTACATCTCCATTTCCTTTGTGAGGTTAGGTTAACTGTGTGTGTCAATCAGCAATTCCAAGATATAATAACGTTTCATTACTATACACTTGAAGACGTTGCTACTATTGTATCATCCTATACAGAATATCATGACTTTTTTAACGGCAGTTCATGAATGAGCATAATGTGTGGATGACACAGACTCAATATAATCTACTCTTTTGCTATTGCTGTTGCTGGGATTCTAGACAACGGACTACACTCCAGGAACCTGGAGGAGAACAGATGTTCATTTGGAGAATCCAGAGTACCACACAAGATGGTTCTTCAAATATTTCTTGGGAAAAGGTGATTTCATTCCTTTTTTTTTTTACCCTGTCTGTATGTGCTGTATATCTTGTTTGGTTTATGTTTATACAGGACTCCATGTTCATTCGTCATTGGGGTAAGACAGGACGTTATATACACCTCATGAAGAGAAAGACAACATTTAACCTTTACATTGCATAAATTAAAACAAGCACTGCAGGAGACACATTTAGAGTGATGTGTAGGTATGTGGATAACTCTTACTGGAGGCATAGGCTTGTCAAGTGCCAGTCACACTAGCAGTGGGGCTAGCTCTATAGTTGTATGGTGGTCCACAGCAGAACTATTGTTATCCAGTTTTGCAGTGAAGTCTTTAAGGTTTTGAGCATTAGGAGGCATCAGTAACTTTGTGTGTGTGTGTGTGTGTGTGTGTGTGTGCATGAGTGCATGTGCATACATGCGGTCATGTTTGATGCTCTGCTGTTAAGAGGGAGAGATACATGGCAAAGTACTATGTCGTGACCATAGCACTAGGTCAACCTCCAATTTCTAAATGGAGCTTGCCAAAAAATGTAATGAAATCCCAGATGAAACTGTTGAAAAACCAGCAGCAAAAAAACAGTAGTAGCAGCAAAAAAGAAAAAAAAAAAGAAAAGTGTCACCAATTTATTCCATCAGAAGCAACACAGATAAACTCTGATCGTGTTTGCCTGATGCGTCATCACTGAAAACGGGACTACTTCTCCCTACCAGAGAACAAACCAGCCAGGAAATTTAATCTTCTTAGATCTTGTTTTCTTAATCAACCATCGCATGTGGGTGGTTATAAGTTATAAGAATGCTCACCCTGGCCTTCAGGGGAGCAGCATACCCTGATGAGTTCACAGCTGAAACGCGGTGAAATCAATTTAACACTGCAGTGCAGAAGCACGTGTGTGGCTCTATTCATTCCTGTATAAATCATCTATATGATCACAAACGGCAGCTCCTAGTCCCAAAGTGTAGTTTAGACCTTTAGAAATGTTTCAGCTTGACAGAGGAAAGGGACACAAAATGCTGCTGCAAGGAATAAAAATGTGGATTCCAATCATACCGATCTGAGCCACCTCCCTGGTGAAACTGAGCAGCCTGACATTCAGGCCCAATATCCATAGCAGATTGTGAGGCTCTGCAGACTCACTCCTCCAATCTAACACAATTAAAATCTGACTGGCTCCTCTTATTATAATCTTGTCAACATGGCTATAGATCAGCCTGCATGACTCTTAATGATGAAGGTCATTAAAAATGCATTATCCAACTCCTGTCCTCCAGCTATACAGGGGTGCTCCGGGGCAGAGAGAAGGACGGCAACATTAAATCAAGTTAATTGATAAAATGAGGATGAATACCTTCGACTCGGAGACCAGAAGAACAAAGTCCTGCTTTTAACTGAATTTTGGAGTTGCTTTCTCTCAGACTGTTGAGGGTTGCCAAACATCCTCCTTAGTTCTTTAAAGGGCATGGACAAACTCCTGTGCACTAATGCTTAAGAAGAACATTCAGTTGGTTGTGCAAAATACATGGTTACAATGCTCAGCTCCAAAATGCAGGCAAAGAAAGTGTTAGAGCCCTTCGTGAAAGAGCAGCCATTGCATCGCATTGTTGCCTTTAGAGTTTATCCTCATGGTTGTTCTATCTCAGACTTCATACCCATCTAAGGTTCCAGATCCAAGATAAACAGACCAAATTCCCCACCCCCTTTCTCAGCTCCACTGCTGGATTTACTGTGGTTGTACTTTTCTTTTCCACAGTCCATCAGAATTACGTGGGCACAGACGCAGAGAAGAACCCCTTCTACCTGTCAGTCGTTCTATCAGACCAGAACAACCAGCGGGTGCCTCAGTACAGAGCCATACTGTGGAGGAAAACGGTGAGTGAAGTATCAGAAGACTGAGATAGAGACCTTCATTTTCTTATGTTTGTGTTCCTTGATTAAACACACGAAACCTCCACCATTACATAAATCAACATTTTCTCATTTACCATTTTAACTCAAACCCCAAAAATAAAGTATAAAAGCAAACACAAGCCCTTTAACCCAACGCAAAGCACTTAACCTAAATATGTCTCAATCCTTTTGTCGTCTGCACATTCAGAACACTCTTTTAAATGTGGCCACATCATTCAATATTTAGTAATATTCAAACTCCACCCTAAGCCACACATCCACGAACCAACACGAACCACCCAAATGCTTATTTCTATGTGTTATCCATATTCTGGGTGTTTCCAGAGCATACAAGAAGTTCAACAATGCCACCTTGTATCACTACTGAAAACTGTACCTTGGCCCAAAAACATACTTACCAAATTAAAAAATATACCCAGCCAAAAGATAAACAGACAAAACAACAGTTTCAGCCTTACACAGCTAATACAGATATTGCACGATTTCATGTCAATCACAGAACCAACACCCTTCCCCAGGATCAAACCAGGCCAGCTATGCCTTAGCAAACGATAGCAAACCCCTTATTGAGTATCCTCCACCGTAAGTGTCCTGTACTCTTCAGTACCAGGAGTTTATAAACCCTCTAGCTGTAACTCAACATTGTGTGACCCCATTTCCTCCTGCTACTGATATTCTTTCACATTGTTCTCATATTTCTATGAACAAACTGCATACAGGTTTTTCCTGTTCACTTCCGCTTCTACTGGATCTCAACAAGCAGACCACCTGCGGGGGTTTGTTTTTTCCAACCATTCCCACAAGGCAAAAGCCACTGAAATGTTAATTATTAGCACTTTCACTCTGTACGAGATCTGTGACAGCAGCCAATTCACTTCCCTAACCTGCTGCATACAATATCTGTAACTCCCTCCCAATTCTTCATAAACCATTTTCCCCTACATACACCCCAACACTTTGACCCCAGACTGTCCACACTGTAATCCTCCAAAGAGCAGAGGCAGCGGCGACTCCTTCCAGTCACAGCTTCACTCATGCTCCAGTTCACCTTAGCAGCGGAAGCCCCATCATAAACGTGAAGTCTGTCCTCCAAAGCCTATATATCTTCCCTATCCCTCAGCATTACCGATATGTAATCAGCATATGCTAACAGCTTTACTGCCTGGGAGTTTCCTGCTCCTATGATTCCCACCCCCTGTAGCATCTTGTATAGCTGGCACAGAAAAAGATTTGTCAATCACAAAGGCAGATAGCACAATGGACAGCTATATCCCGCTTCCTACACATACTGGCTTACTCAGCCCCAACCCCCACCCATCATGATGTCTCCACATAGAACAACTTTAAGATATTAACTGTTCCCCGAAACCCAAAAGCCTTCAAAATTCTGAACAAATACTGACGGTCAACTTATTGAAACCTTCTCATAGTCCGAATAGGTGATCAAAAGTCTGCTTGATCCAGCTTTAAAAAGTGAATAATGTCCTTCAGAAGAAGCGAATTGTCCATTATTGAGCTGCCAGAACACTATATAACTTATCCATATGAACCAGTGAGACCGGGTAGATCCTTATACGATTCTTGCACATAATCTGTACAGAGGAGCACCAATGGCTTCTAGTTCTTTAGTGAACTTGAAGTTTTTCAGCAGCAGTCAGCATTGTCTGGTGAACGGAAGCTCCACTACCCTTATACACTCCAGCAGAATCTCATAAGAGCCCTTGCTAACCCATCCCAAAGGAAATGAGAGAGAAAGAGCAGTTGTGGTGTAGTACAAAAGCTTAGCTCGTCTTTCCATCTGAAAAAAGCCATGGCCCCAAAGGGCTCCCATCCAGCATGTTTTGTTTTACATCATAACATTTAATGAGATTATTTGTATAAATTGGTAATACAAGAAAGTACAAAAATACAAAAAATATTCTCTGTGGAGCCATAACAATTAAGTAAAGAAGCAAGCATATTACTTCCCTCCTTGAAATAATTTTAAACATGTTTTGCTTGTGCAGATTTACATTCTTCTGCAAATAACATGGTTTGCCTTTTGCATTGTCACAATTCCATTGAGAGGCTTTGTGTTGTTTGTTCTAAATTCAGTATGTGCAAGCTAACTGTAATAAATGTGCCTGACTGAAAATATGGTTTCTACACTTTTTTAACTTGTAATTTCATAAACTGAACTATGGAAATCAAATCCCTGGATTCCATTTTTAATATAGCAAAGTTCAGTTTCACTGAATGCGGGAGATGACATTGTGGTATAATTCAATGGATGATTCTGGAAAATGTTCATATAGTGTAGGTATGCATATAATTAGAGCAAGAATTTCAGAAAAAAGTGAGTATTATTTAAAAATCCCCAATACCTTTACAAAGCATTTGCATAAATTTTGAGTCAGTTGTTCCCAATTGTTAATGATGAGCATTGATAATTTACTCCATGCATAAGTTTTACACTTAAAGGTGTTTTCACATACTTTCAGGAAGTATTTTAATATCTAACGTTTCTGTATAAAATTAATCTTTAACAATAAAGGCCCTCTACTGGCTTAGCCAATAGCTAGCACACGAAACAACAAACTCTGCTCTCCCATCAATCTGCATTATCCACACCTTATAAAGAGTGATTCCACAGGGCAGAGGTAAAAAAAAAAAAAGAAAAAGAAAAATAGAAAGGAGGACTGGAATGTGAGATCAAGTAATCGATCAGTGTCCTTGTGGTCAAATCGTTGGGTAATCAACTATTCAGTCTCGCCCACACTATCAACTTAATGTTGTTTAGTCAGCAGTGGGATAGTGGCTAAGGAGCTGGCCTTTAACCAAAAGGTTGAAGGCACTTTTTCTCAACAGGGAATTACTGTTGTTCCTTGGAGCTATGTCCAAGGAGGACTACACTACAATAAATTATTACACTACTGCACAATGCACTGGCTTGCTTAAAACATTGTATCTGTATATAGTTCAACTGAAAGTGGTCCACGTGGAGTCTCGTGATGGTTCCTGGCCAGAAAAGAGAATGTCCGCCATAGCTGATGAGGGAATGCTGAACTGAATTTTTTCAATCACGCAACTGTTCATTAAATCCTTCTCTCTCCATAACAGGGAACCTTGAAGATATGCCTTCCTTACAGTCCTACAAAAACACTGTCAGTCAAGTCCATTTTAAGGCAAGTATTAAGAATTCAACAGTCCCTATTCTACATCTCACTTCAAATTACCTTTGTTATCACTATATATATATATATATATATATATATATATACACTCACCAGCCACTTCATTAGGTGACAGGAGTGGCACCCGGGCTGCTGCTGTAGCCCATCGGCTTCAAGTTTTGACGTGGTGTGCCTTCAGAGATGCTCTTCTGCATACCTCGGTTGTAACGCGTGGTTATTTGAGTTACTGTTGCGCTTCTATCAGCTCGAACCAGTCTGGCCATTCTCCTCTGACCTCTGCCATCAACAAGGCATTTCCGCCCAGAGGTTGTGTCAAATTGGTTGAATTTTCTCTGTACTAATCACATTTGTATTTGAATGAATTAATGAATGATTGCATTTATATAGCACTTTTCCGAATGCTCAAAGTGCTTTACAGTGATGACTGGCACTCACCTCACCCACCACCAATGTGTATTTCAAATCAAACAATGCCTATGAGGCAAAATTCACAATGTCTGCATTTATTTCATGTGTTTTTTTTTAATAGACATTGAACACATTGAAAAGACATTACAACAATGCCATTCAGTGTCTCAACTCTGCCTATTCCAAGTCCCATAAGTGTTTGGACATATTACCACCAGCTGCTTCAAACTTTACAGGCTTACCATATTACTCTAATTGTTTATAAATGGAAAGCTGTGAGTGTCAAGGCATAGGTTATATCATTTGGAAGCCGTTGTAGAGTCTACTTTATAAGCAAAACAAGAAGAATGCACCTTGGTACCAGAGACCTAAGTATGACAGCCAATGAAGCTACTGTGAGGATGAAAGGAAAGAAGGAGATCAATTAGAGCTGTTGCAGAATGTTAGTGTATTCCAAAGTCGATGGAATAGAATGTCCTAAGAAATAAACTACTGGAGGACTTAAGAATCACCAGCAATCAGGCCATGCACGGAGGACAGGAGAAAGTGATGACAGGGTGATTATACAGTAACGGCTGTGAAAAAAAATCCTAAACTGCCAGCTCAAGTAATTGCTAATGATCTCCATGGGGGTGAAAGTGTCGCAGGACACTGTGTCCAGAAGACTGAGAGAGGCAAATTACTGAGGCTACACTTCCAGATGTAAACCTCTCATCAGCACCAAGAACAGAAAGGTGAGACTGGAATTAGCCAAAAAAATCCAAAGATGTTATGGATAAGTTTTATGGACAGATGAGACAAAGATAAACCTTTACCAGAGTGACTGACAAGGTGAAATGTGGACAGAGGAGCTACTCTGGACCCTTGGCATACTGCTTCATCTGTCAAGCATGGTGGAGGCATTGTGGTGGCTTGGACCTGTATGGCTGCATACCGTGGAACCATTTTGTATTTGTGTTTATTTATCTTTTTTTAATGGTCTTTATTGATGATGTAAGCAGTGATGGTGGCAACAGAATGACAGCTGAAGTGGACAGAAATATATTGTCCACCAATACTGAGAGAGATGCCACCAAAATCGTTGGATGGAAGTTTATTGTGCAGCAAGACGGTCCAAAACATACAGCACACTTAATCAAGGAGTTTATCAGGAAGAAAAGTCACCAGATTTAAACCCCATTGGACATACTTCACTTGCTCAAAAGGAAACGGAAGTCAGAAATCCCAGCAAACACACAACAACTGAAAGAGAGAGCAGTAAAAGCTTGGCATAACATCTCAAATGATCACATCATGAATTTACTGATGTCTGAGAGTTACAGACTCAATGCAGTCAAATATGAAGGGTATACAATACAATATTGACCTTTCAAGTAATTAAATTTGTCAAAGCCTTGCAGTATGCTGACTTGAAACAGGAGGACTTGACTCATTGAATGGCATTATTGTATTATGGTTCAATGTTTAAAAACGCATGAAATAAATGCAACCAGTGAATTTTGGATCATAGTCTGATCATATGTTTGATTTTAAATGACAGTAAATTTGATCAGTGCAGAGGCAAAAGAAACCAATTTAATGGTCCCAATACTTTTGCATGTAACTAGATTATCATTCTTTACTGACATCTTTTGGCCATAATGTAAATACTGCTTACCAGTTCTTCTATCTAGTTACTACTACTTAATCCTGTGGACCATCAGATTCAGAGTTCCATATCCTTGCACGCACACAAAAGGGCTGTATTGAGTGTGGCTGGCAGAAAGCCGGTTAAATTATGGAACTTCTTGATGTTTTATGCTCCATGTAGTGGCTGGACTGATTGCAATGTGCTCTACTTCGCCATGTTGACATCATAATGTTGACAATCCTAACTTTTCTTTGTCTCTCCAGTGCCATGAACCTGGACAGATTTGAAAAGGGCCCAAGGGAAATACTCAACCCAGAGATCCAGAAGGTAGGATTCAGATGCCAGTTTGTTCATTTATTTGTTTTGTCTCACAATAGGACCAATAAAATATGTTCACCCTAGTATGTTTATTTTCGGTCAGGGTAGACACCATCCAGACATCCGGGGCATTTGCTTTTCAGGGTGTGCTTTTGTAAAGGTTGGCAAATGTGTGGATCATTGGTGGTGCAGCGTTTATTAATAACTTCCCTATGTGCATGCATGCGTGAATACATAAGTGTATTTGAGAGGGGGAACAGTGAAATAAAACTGTGAAACTGCTGTTAATAGTGTGAAATTTGTTTTCTTTTTTCACAGGACCTACTGGTGTTAGAAGAACAAGAGGTAGTTTTTCTGATTTTATGAACAATAATGGAGCTTTAAAATCTGCAGAAATATAACAGCTATATTAATTTGATTGATAGCCTATTACACCTGTTCATCCAACCAGAGGGGGAAGTTTTCTGAATGGAAACACACTTTACAGTGGGCCATTTCTAATGCACCACTGCTGTCATTTATCTTTGAAAAGTTCATATTGGTGATAATGATGCACAGGGTAGCAGTGCTAATTAGTGTGTTTCAGAAAAGACTTAACAAAGGGAAATAATACATTTGAACTTTCAGTGACCATAATATCATTTTGGTGTCCTTTGAAAGGCTTTCCAACCAGCTGAATGCAGAAGTCAATATTATGCATTGAACCTAATGGCGTCTCATATGGAAATGGCTAATGCAAAAAACAGGTTTAACTGTACAACAGAACAAATGAATTAATATAGAAATGAATACAGGAAAATGAAACAGCATCACATGATGGTTATTAGCCATACCAGTGAATAAATGTTTTGTCAGTTTAGGATAACAGTCTTGATTCTCACAAGTGCTGTTCACACAACTGTCTTTTGAATATTGTCTGTACATTTCATACAACCATGTGTACCATTTTGGTGTTCTGTGTAGTACCATTTAAAGTTCTGTAAATAGATCCAAACTGTCTTTGTAGGGTTCTGTAAACTTTAAATTTGGTGTTCTGTATGCCAAAGATGGACAGCTCACAGACGACGAGATGTTTAGCAATGGTGAGTGTTGCTATTTCTTATTTAACTACTATTTATAAATGTTGAAGGGGAGTTGTCGTAATAATAGCAGCAGTAGCAGTTAATTGTCATAGTACAATTATATTATACGTTTCCAAAAGAAGTAATTAATGAGTCATTTAAGTCATTTTTACATCACTGGAAATAACATTTTTTCTCTTTTCTTGCAGAAATGGGAAGTGAAAACTTTGACAAGTTTCTAAACCTCCTTGGAGACACAATCTCACTGCAGGGTTGGGCAGGGTACAGAGGTGGCCTGGACACAAAAAGTGAGTTCACCCTCTCTCTTAAATTCTGCCCCATTAGTATTGCTGATGAGAGACGAGTTCGAAATGGCTCTATTTTGAGACCTCGTTTCAAGGCATTTCCTATGTCTACTTCTCTACAGATGACACTACAGGAATTAATTCCATATACACTGTGTACCAGGGTCATGAGCTCATGTTCCATGTGTCCACCATGTTGCCATACTCCAAGGAGAACAAGCAGCAGGTGAGTCTGCCGCTACCCATGATTCTGTGTTCCTAATCTGGTAACAGCACCTATTTGGTGTTTGGGCACAGCCAGAAGAATGCTCTTTGCAGGAGAGTGTACAACATTCACAGAATAAGGTTTGGGTTTCAATGTGGAGCCTGACCATTCTGAGAGACCCTTATTTGTCAGCACAATAATATTTGAAGAAGCCCTTTATTGCCAGAGCACTCAAGCAGATCATTTTTAGGGGGAGAAGTGTTTGAGTGGGCTGGAATTACACTTACATGTTCATTTATGTTGGGCACACCTACAAAAAAAGTTACGTGCTTTCACACAAAGGTCAATATTCTCAAGAACCAGAGAGCACTTTAATTTGTGTTCTTTATAACCAGTCATGCCAGAGAACGGGAAACTTTCCAGGATCCACCAAGCAGTGTTGCATGACATATTAAACACATTAACTTTGATCAGAATGAGAACAAAATGGATTTTTTGTGAGTTAAATATTTATGTGGAGCAGGCTAAGTGAATTATCTTTGGGAGAGATTCAAGGGAAAATGTTTATAATTGGATCCATTCTGAAATGGTTTGCAAATGTTATGCTATGTTGGTAACCATCCAGGGGCACGAGTGTACCCTACTATCTTAATGGCAAATTAACCTGTCAGATCCTTCAGCCTTCTCTCTAATTGGATAACGTTGGCTTCATGCGTTGGTATATGAATGTATGCACATTCAAAACCCCAGGGTGCAGAAGTTCTTCAGAAATGTGACACTAATGAAAATGTTTTTCCAACCATTGCCTTTTTGAAATCAATGATTTATTAAATTCAACATTTATTATTGTTTTTTTTTTTTTTTTAAATCATGTAGCTCCACTAAGATACATTTTGCAAGAAGGCCAGATATTTATACATTAATCATGTTATATCACCATTTTGTTCATCACAGCCATCAATTCATTTCTGTTTGATAGTGCCCTAGTCTTTTCAGGATTTTAAAAAGCAAAAAAATAAATCCTTTTTTTCCTAGGGTATATGGAAAGAATTTAATCCTTTGATTTTTATTTTTTTTATTTTGGGTGCACATTATTTGTCTGAGGAATATGAGCTCTGTCTAAATTATCAATGGACATTTTCTCAATTTGTCTTCCATAAAATACTCTAATAAATGTTTTTCATATTTGTATCTTGACTGGAAATACTGGGAGAGACAGTTGTGTTCAAAGTGTGTCATTTTTTTTTGACTCACCCACAGCATTGCTGGGTAAAATAAGAGCAGCATTGGTGCTTGCTGGAAAAAAAACATCTGGAAATAAACCCAGATTTTACTCATTCATGTTTGTGGAGATTTTTACACTTGTACTAATACGTTTTAGTCGGTGTGTGTTGTGCTTGATCCCACAGACAGATTCTGTACGTCAAACGTTTTGTTTTACATTTCTATGTGTGAACACAGGTGGAGAGGAAAAGGCATATTGGGAATGACATCGTCACAATAGTGTTCCAAGAGGGAGATGATGCCTCCTCATCATTTAAACCGTCCATGATCCGATCCCATTTTACACGTATCCTTTCAGCTTTGGGAAAATAATGCAAACAGCCTGGGTCTTGGTACCACATTGTCATGTGGCGATATGATCCAGCCAAAAAAAAAAAAAAAAACTTATATCAGGTGTATTTCTGGCACTGAATTAATTAAATCTTCCTTAAAGAGCCCATAGATATTTTTGCCTTAGTTAGATACAACGGCCAGAATGACAGTTACAGGTATGTATATATTTGATGCTCATATATGGATATATGCAGTTTGTTGTATTGTATACTACAGAGCTTGTCCAACACTGACTGCTTTATGACACGGGACAGGTTGAAGATATTCTCAGAGGAGAGTGTGCCTCTGTTCGGACCGCCCCTACCCTCCCCTCCAGTGTTTACAGATCACCAAGAATTCAGGGACTTTTTGTTAGTTAAATGTAAGTAATGTGTGTTTGTGTGGGGTGCGCCATCCCTCCTTATCCATTTTGTTTGGAAAATATTTATGCGTCACTAACTAATGACCAATACTGTATAGACTTTAAAATTGTGTTTATGTTGCTCGTGACATTTGGCCGTTCCGACATCATGTTTATAGGCCCATAATGCAGTGGGAAACTGCACTGATCCTGGAACTGGTTGAGCACTAAGTATTAATGGTTTCTCTATGACTGGCCTGGTCCACTTCCTTTTCAGTAATTAATGGAGAGAAGGCCACCCTGGAGACGCCAACGTTTGCTCAGAAGCGTCAGCGGACTCTGGACATGCTTATCCGCTCACTTTATCAGGACCTCATGCCCGACCTCCACAAGGTAGATTCTGGACCTGCACTCTTTTGGCCCCTGTTGAGCTGCAGGAATCATGCCTTCCTCTAACCTGCTGGACCCACGATGCATCAGCACACGATCCCACACCACTTGGCACCGCCAAATAGAAAACTCAATTCAGCTGCATGCCTACAACCTAACATTTAATTTATTGCTAAATAAGGGGGGGAAATCCTGGTCATTCATTTTCCAAACCCAGATCGAGTACCTAATGCGTGTTTAATATTGGCAACCTGCATTACCCGCTACTCTCCTTGATGCTTTTAAAACAATATTGGCAATAGGACAGCAGGCTGCTTCTCTCTGTACTTTTGCCATGTACTATGCACTTACAATGCTGTTGTCTATCTACTTTCTCTGTTATATCTCTGCAATTTAGTGTTGTCTTTCTGTTGCACTGTCATCTTCCATATATTGCCATCTCACTACTCATTCTACTCTGTCTACAGTCTCTGTGCCATCTCACAGTTGTCTGAATAATGCCTCATTCTCATTTCAGTACTGTCTGAATGCTCATTCACATCTCTGCTGTCTGAATGTTGTCTCATTCTCATCTCTGCTGTCTGAATGCTGTCTCATTCTCATCTCTGCTGTCTGAATGCTGTCTCATTCTCATCTCTCTGCTGTCTGAATGTTGTCTCATTCTCTTCTCTGCTGTCTGAATGCTGTCTCATTCTCCTCTCTGCTGTCTGAATGCTGTCTCATTCTCCTCTCCGCTGTCTGAATGCGGTCTTATTCTCTTCTGTACTGTTTCTCTCTCTCTCTTTTCTTTGCTGTTTTTTCTTCTTCCCTGCTTCTGGGGCTGTGCTGAGGCCCATTTCTCTGCTGATTCCATCTTTAGGTTCCCTTCTCTCCTCAGAACATGCTGAATCGACGCTCATTCAGTGACGTCCTACCTGAGTCACCCAAATCCGCACGGAAGAAGGAGGAGGCGCGGCAGGCTGAATTTGTCAGGATAGGGCAGGTAAGGTATGATCTCACACCCCTCAGGTTCATGGGCAGGAGACAGGTGGTCCAGATGCTGGAGGTCTGAAAGTCAAAAAAATATGTGCAAAAATGAATAAAATGAAATAAATAAATCAAATGAAAGGGTAAATGAATGCAAGTGTATGAGCCCCATTATTTTTTGAATACTCGAGGTAGTACACCAAACTCCAAAACTGACCCTTGTTCAAGTCCCCACTGTCTCCTTCTGTGTGTTGAAATAGATGTCTGGTGTCAATGGCATTGTTTTCACCACCCTCTTTGGAACATAGCGTAATAATAGACATTATTATGGCCCCATGCTGAGATATTACAGAACAGGAAATAGTGACATGACTGCAACACTCTTTCCCTCACTGCCCAGGCACTGAAACTGAAGACGATAGTGCGAGGTGACGCCCCTACTAGCCTGGTCACCACAGGGTTGTGTAGAAAGGAGGTGAGTAATTCTCACTTATATTGAAAGCTGATGTCTCGTCAACTGTTGGCTGACTAGACGTCAGTTGCACTGATGTTTTATAGATGTACATTAACAGAGTTGCCATTTAACATTAAACAATTTGGAAGCGCTGTGAGTCACTGGAAACAAGATGTAGCCTGTTGTTTGAAATGAAAATACATTAACACTCTAATGAGATTCCACTCAAACTAAGATGCAAAGCTATGAAATTCGATTTGTCCATTTTAAAAACAGGCTACAGTAATGTTTATAACAATTCCATTAAATAAAGGATTCAGCATTCTTAAAAGTGGTACATTTTAAGGTCATACTCATAAGTACAGACATTTCCAAATTCTGATTGACCCCTGTTGCTGGTGTGCTCATATCTTGTTCCACTGTGATTCAGTAGTTGTATAAACCAAAAGAAATATAGCATTGATTTTGCTGGGAACCTGGAAACCAGTTTAGTATACCATTCACAGGGGCTGCAGCATATAGTACCCTGGGCAGCACCTGACCTCAAAGGGCACAGTTAACATAATGGCCTTGCTGCTTTCCTGTTGGTTTGCTGTCGAACCCCAGTGAATGAAGGTTGATTGGTTGAAGAGACTACACCCCTTTTCAGTGTTGATTCTCGTTGAGGGAAGGCCAAACCAGACCCAGACCCTCAGCTTAGAACTGTCTAATGCAATGTCCATGACAGAAACCAGGCCGGTGTTCTTACTGTCTCACTTCTTATTTCATTCTCTCTGTCTGTATCGTTGTCTTTCTCTCTCTGTTCCCTATTTTCCCTGGCCTGTGTTTTCCTTACAGCCCTGGGAGTCCCAGATTTTCTGCAATAGTTTTCCATACGAGATTGTGTGCAGTGACTCCTGGGGTCAGTCCTTGTTAGTCACCACAGATGCTGCTGGAGTTATGCTGCTGGATGGTAATTGGAGAGTGGTTTTTAATCCTGATATCCATTATTACTACATAATTTATTTAATGGTCCCTTTTCAATCTTGAACTCTCAAACCTTTCTGATATTTGTCAGCCATAATCTAACTTTGGAGTAATGACCCTTGATGTACTTTTGAGAAAAAAAAACACAAACCATCAATAAGAAAATTAGGGACAGTTTCCATTTTCCGTCCATTTTTGGCCTACCCACCTGTACTTTCAAGACCTACAGTTTGACAACTATAAATGGTAAAAACTATATCTTGGTCATTGTAATCAAAGACTCGTTCTACAACTTAAATCATGTTGTGTACTATGACTTAATTCTGTACATTAATTAAGAATTAATAAAACCATCTAAAAATACTTTTTAAAATGTTGTTCATTTTTCATGTTCTATACAGTACGTATAGTCCGACTGTATGTACTAGCCAATTTGATGGATTGTGATGATTGTTTTTTCTTTCTCTCTCTCTCTTTCTCTCTCAAAAGTATATCAATGGGCATTACTACAAAGTTACATTTTATGGGTGTCAAATATCAGATCTGAGAGTTCACCATAGAAAAGGAGTCATTTCCTCCCAGAATTACCAAATGCACTTGTTCAACACTGATTAACAGATTTATTTGCTTTATTTCAGCTCCAGACCCAGCTAATTTAAACACTGGTGAGTATATTCTATTATATAGAATGATATTAAATTTAAGAGAATATTATTAAGTGCATAATGTTTAATTACACAACCCTTGACCACTGGACAGATGAAAAACCAAGACTGTTCCCACTTACAGTAGTCATGGTTGGTACACAGCTTATTCTATGATTCTCCCAATTCCACAAGAAGCAGTGCATGCATGGTCTCTTTCATAACTACATTCCTGTCACATTTCCAATTATTATTATTTCCAAACTCATTTTTATGAAGGACTCAAATGCTCGCTTTAAAGCACTACCAGTGCTAGTGGATGTGAGAAACTCACTAACAATGAAGTAGTACAGGATTCATCTGTTCACATCAGTAACCAGCATGTGTGGTGTTACTGATCCCAGTTTTAAAGCCGAATTTGTTCCTTCAATTTGCACCCACACTTCTGATGCTGTGTAATAGATTCTTTTATAACCTGGATCCTCTGTTCTTCTGAAGAACTTTTCTGTTTGATTACTCATTTCTTGGAAGAATATAACATTTTCCATGATAAATTAACGCAATATACTTTTTAGCATGATGCTTGGAGCCAGAGATCAAGTAATCCTATAGTTTTTTGCTCCGCTGTTTGTAAACAAAGGCCCAAGACCTAAATTAAAATAAAAAGTAAGCCATTTTTAAGAGGAACAAAACTGACATGACATGAAACTTGAAGACAAAAATGACCACTTCTGCCAACAAACTTCCATCTACTATCTTATAAAATGACAGTTCCAGTAGGCTATATGCAGCCTTAGATACAGTATGTTTACATTGAAAGACATGACATCATCCTGTATGATTGTACAGCTTGGCACATTCAAGGATTGGTTCTGTCTGATGATTTATATTCTTTTTCTTACAGATACACAGACGGTGCCTGTGCAAGTGTTTGATAAAACCATGGTGGTCAAACAGATGCATGTTCTCGAACCTCAGGATCTCCTAATTACTAGGGCTGACAAAGGTGAGCCAAACACACACTTTATCTGCATTTGAATTGCCTCTAAGTGTAGACCAATTTCCTCACCCATACAAAACTGCATGATGAATAACCATTGTTGGGTAAAACGCCTACAGTATGTCCAGGGTGACTAACACAGCTGTCATTTACGCCAACTATTGTCAGCATATGCTTTGGCAACATGAGTAGGCTTTTTATTGTCAAACTTTATCATACATTCATATTGCACATTGTCATTTCTAGTTATACTCCTTTTTTTATGTAAGCTACCTTTCTACAAGGTAAATAAATATATTATTGTGACCTAGTCTGAAGCACAGTCTCTGAGTACACAGTGCAGTCCATAAATATATTTGGAAGGTGACGATTTTTGTTGCTTTGGCTCTGTACTCCAGAACATGAGGTTTGACAAGCAACAATGAATGTGAGGTTAAGGGCAGACTGTCAACTTTGAGCATATTTACATCAATGTTGGGAGATCCTTGTAGGAATTACAACCCTTTTTATTCATAGTCTTCCCCACTTTAAGGGACCAGAAGTAATTTAACAGTTGGCTGCTGAACTGTTTCTTGGCCAGTTGTGTGTTGTTGTGTCATTAGTTTATGCAAAAGAAAGACAAAAAAGGTCTAGAGGTGATTCTAGGTGTGGACGTTGCATTTGGTTTTGTACTGTTGTCGCTCAACATGAGGACCAAAGAAGTGTCAATGGCAGGAAATCAGGTCATCATAACGCTGAAAAATGAGAATAAATAGATCTGTGACACAGCCAAAACAACTGATTAGTTCATTGTTAATAAGCAAGAACACGCTGGTGAACTCAGCAGTAGCAAATGACCTGGTAGACGATGGAAGACCACTGTAGTGGATGGCCGAAGAATACGTTCATTTGTGAGGAAATACCACTTTTCATCTATCAAAACAGATTAACAACATGTGTCAAAGACTACCATAAAGAGAAGACTACACCATGTTAACCTCAGAGGGTTTACTGCAAACAACTGTTTGCCGCAAGAACAGAATGGCCAGGTTATAGTTCTCTAAAAATTACAAAGAAATCTGTACAGTTCTGGAGTATTATGGACAGATGAGCCAAGTATTAATCTGATGATTAAAGTGAAGGAAAGTGAGGAGAAAGAAAGGAACTGATACAAAGCATACTGCCTCTTCTGTGAAACATGGTGAAGGTAGAGTTATGGCTTGGGCATGTATAGTTGCCACTGGAACTGGCTCACTTGTCTTTATTGATTATGTTAATGCTGACAGTAGCAACAGGATGAAGTCTGATGTGTACAGAAACATCTTGTCTACTCAGATCCAACCAGTTGCCTCAAAACGTATTGGGTGGCACTTCACCTTGCATCAGGACAATGACCCTAAACCAAAGAAAACAAGGAGTTTTTCAGGGCCAAAAACTGGAATGTTCTTGAATGGCCAAGTCAATCACCTGACCTCAATTCAACTGATCATGCCTTTGACTTGCTGAATTCAAGACTGAAGGCAAAAAGCCCCTGAAAGCAATTTCACACACCTGACAAATAAGTCAGTGACGTGGCACATGGGCACACTGGGCGTGGCTAGTGAATGTTTGTATTCTCTGGACCAGAGGCAAGGAGCACACTGTGCAAGACGCATGGCGCACCTGGAAACAAGACTGGGTCATACTGAATATATTATCAGTGGGCGTGGTGCAGCTGAATTTATTAATAGGCAATCAAATGACCTCTTTTCTTTCCCTTTAAGAGCCATGCACATTGCACAGGGCGTATTGCCAATTTCGGTAGTCTATTGCTGTAGTGATAGACGAGGATAGTGATATACTAATCAGATGCTTCTCACAAGACATTCTTTTGTGGGAGGCGCAGAGTTGGGCTGTCACTTTTTTTTTCAAAAATTGAGTCAGAACAAATCTCATAAATAAGAGAAATTCATTTTTATTTGTTCAAATTTTCTTCCATCAGAATTAGAACATTGTCTAAATGTTTATTATGAGTCTGTTTTAATTTCCCATTAAATCTGTATCTAAATAGCTTAAACTAATAACTAACAAATAATGACAACAGTATTTTGAAGTTCTATTAAACAAAATGAAACCAGGGAAGATCCACATCCTTTTAGACCAGCAGATCGTGGACGCTGTTTCACTGTAGTCAGGGAAACTGGTTTCTCTCTATTCGCATTGAGTTCTTCCAGTAGTTGTGGTGCAGTTTTATGACGGGTTCTTTTGCTAGACAAGATATTTGTCTTCTGCCTCTGATCTAATTCCTAGCCTTCTCCTGTTAACATTACTGCCCATCAGCTGGACCCTTCTGAGTTTGTACTGAACACTGCACCTGGAAATCTTAACCTTCTGTACAATTCCTCACAGGGAATTTAAAAAATGGGGGAACGTTTATGCTTTGGTTTATTATTCAATAAATGTGCATTTATTAACTGAATTTTTCTCTACCTAAAGTTTTTTTTTAGTGGCCTAATACATTTGGCCTGTACTGTGTACATTCCCATTTTCAATTTATAAAATGTTTTGTCCAATCCTATTTGAAATCCTGAATTTCTTTTCTGCTAGCTTCCATGTTACTATTCCTGATGTAATGGTGTACACGGTGTGATAATTGCCATATTCTCACACATATGGAGTATCCTTTTAAAAGAGATCATTTGACCAGTAGATCCCCTAGTCTGCACAGAAGGGTCAGTCCACCAGCAGTCTCTTAGTGCTCTGA
This sequence comes from Anguilla rostrata, assembly GCF_018555375.3. Lineage (NCBI taxonomy): Eukaryota > Metazoa > Chordata > Actinopteri > Anguilliformes > Anguillidae > Anguilla > Anguilla rostrata. The sequence goes on from NC_057946.1 coordinate 17,062,628, forward strand.
AAGGTAAATATTATGGAGATAGGCCAGTGGTAATTGGCCCCTCACTACACTCGGTGAGATTGGCGGAGCAGATAATTACTTACAGTGGAGATGTCTCGATTTTAAAACCCTGTCAGGCCAATCTATAAAATGCTGTTATAGTCATCAAAGCAGCTTTCACTACCTAACACACCAAATTATTCCTCCATGCTGCAGTACACACACACACACACACACACACACTCACATGCATATACACACACACACGCAGGGGTGCACATATGAGAATTACACATAATATTGGAGGCTTTGTCAGGGCTTAGGGTCGTCTGGGTTTACTCTGTTGTTCTTCCTTGTTGGTACTGTATGCTTTTCTATTCACAAGCCAGAATAACGGTCAAATAAAGAAACAAAGCGCTCCCACAATGAAGTTAATTTCAAGGTGTTTACTTCTCCCCAGCAAATCAGTAACTCCAGCGAGAGCATCTATTTTTCCCCAGTATCCTGGAAGTAGCCAAAGCCCCGCAAGACTGGAGTGACCTATGGAAATGCACTTCCTGTGGAGCGAATGCGGTCAGCACCGTGCTGGCCGCACACAGAGATAGGAGGGGTAGACAGCAGAGAGCGAGGGAGAGAAGAGAGGAGCGTGGGGGGAGGGGGAGAGAGTGCGCCTCCCTCGCTGCTCTGCCTGGCCTGGTGAACTGCATTCATTAGTGCTGGCAGACTGCCTGCCGACGCCCAGTCTGCAGGAATCTGCTTCTCCACCTCTGTTACACGGCTACAAGCAGCACAATCCCTCTCTCTGGGGTCTGAGCATACATTCAGGCATAACAGGCACACTTTACAGCTCAGAAACCCTGTAGAAAAGGACATACTGTGACGCTAATATTGCCACCCTCACTTATGTAATGTTTTGCGTACATGGTAGAATATAATGTAAATTGGCAGAACATAGGTCCAAACCTATTTTTCAACATACACATAGTAAAAATGATTGTCTTGCTTTGAAGGTAATCAAAATATTCTATAAAGAATAATCCGCCTAAATTAAAATTGTGTTCTTTGTATTTTGGATGTCATATGTGCCATACATTAACACAGAGTCAATTCATTGCTAATATGAGCATCATTGTTGAATGCTCTCACTCCTTCTCTCAGGCAAAAATAATTATATCCTTTATTTTGTGACCAATAGTAATAAAATATAATTACAGCCAACTTTCTACCAATAAAAATATAGCTGTGAAAATTGTGGCTGCTCTTATAGCATTGGCCTGTGGTAATGATTTCTTCTCTTGCATCCTTCTTTTCCACCCTGACAGGCAAAGATGCCCGTCTCTATGTCTACAGACTGAGCACGCTCAAGAGAGGCTTAGAGGAGAAGCAGCTAATCCGCAGCAAGTACGACAGCAGAGAAAACAAACTCGAAAAAACAAAAGGCAAGGAGGGTGTTTTGTTGTATGCATTTACCTTTTTACCGCATTTGTTTTGAGTGTGTCTGGACTGTATGGTAGTGACTTGTGTCACAAATAGACACCATATTCAATGGCACAATGAAGCACAAAACCTTAAAAAGGGTAAGCAGGAAATATTTGGTGATATTGTACCCCAAGGGCTGTATTTCCTAAGCATGCCGCAAGTTGCGTTGGCGCATATTTTAAAATTAGCAGGGTATTTATTAAGACTGGTAATGTATCTGAGCACAGCTGCAGCAAGTTCAATGAAATACAATGTATGACAGGAGTTGTTCCAGCGAGAAGAAAAACTGTATGGGAGGAAATTACAGCTAAAATAAATACTGTCAGCAAAGTGAAAAGATCTATAATTCACTTTAAAAAACATTGACAAGACATCAGGTGATTCACCAAAGAAAAGATGGCATATAAAAAGATAATTAACTAAAAGGATGGTTCACCAAAATTGCATAATTCTGTCATAGCTGTCTATGGGTAGTAGCTTCCTCAAACTGGCCCTTCTGCTTCTCCAGCTGTGTTGAAGCTAATAGCGGAATTGGACCCTGAAATACATTATTAGCTGCAGCATAGCAGCAGAAGCAGAAGGGCTCATTTATGGAAACTACTGCCCACAGACAATTATTTCTACTTCCATTAAATTGGACTTATATTAGCAGAGGAAAAACTAAGGTGAAAAACGCAAACAATGTGCATGAGAAAAAATTGCAAATCAGAGCTTCTGTCTCCAATCCCCCATGCACATGGGTTCAGGAGCCCCGTTCTCCTCCTCTCCCTCCACTCCAAACAGTTCCACTGCCATTCCGTTGCGCACCGCAGTATTGTGGGGCATACAGCAGACCACAGACACCTGCGCCTCTTTCTGTGGGCAGGGGCAGTGCAAGACGCCTCCACCGGTACAGCCCATACAACAGAAACAGCTGTTAATGACGCCCAAAGCGTTCCACCACATTTCTGGTGCAGGCATGCACCTCCTTGTACCACTATATCTCTGGTGAAGTTTGGTTTTATGGATAGACCCCGCAAACTTTAAATGTGCAGTGATAATGTTAACATGTCTCATTAGTGAAAACTTCAGAGCACAGCTTTAATATTTCACAATGTCTGATTTCATACCTAAGCCAACCATCTCCATCACCATTTTAGGGATGTTACTTTTCTCTCATCTTTCCACTGAAAACCTCCAGTGCGGCAACTTGGACAAACAATAAATATGAACAAACGCCTCTTCGTCTCATTAGCGTCTATTAGCGCCCCACAAATCCTTAGTAAATATGGCCCCGAGTCTTTGTTTAGGCAATTCAGCAGTGCCTTTCACCTCTTGTTAATTCTGCATTCATGTATTTTTCATTTTCCAGTTATCTGGTACAGATAAGCTCCATCTGTTCCTGCATTTTGGTTTAAATTGGGAAGCCCTCGTCCGTGGTCTCTTGACAGGAGACTACAGCGGCACCCTACCTGCTTAAACGGAGAGATTGATTTCATGGCAGTATCCCCCCCTTCACCCTCCCTGGGCAGTCCTCAGGGCACCCAAACTGGCATGGCTCCAGACAGCCTGCCGGCTCATTGAAGCAGAGAGGAGCATTGATCTGTTTGAGTTTCACAGCAGCAAAGATGGGCCTCCTCGTTCCCTACCCTGTCCTCATCAGTACAGCCCAGACTGGATCTGGCTGACCTCTCCTGCCGCAGTGACCAGTCTGGCTCTGGCTGACCTCTCCTGCCGCAGTGACCAGTCTGGCTCTGGCTGGCCTCTCCTGTCGCAGTGACCAGTCTGGCTCTGGCTGACCTCTCCTGTCACAGTGACCAGTCTGGCTCTGGCTGACCTCTCCTGTCACAGTGACCAGTCTGGCTCTGGCTGTCCTCTCATGTTGTAGAGACCCATCTGGCTCTGTCCAGAAGCACCTCTATTCCATCCTGTTCCTGTCCTGTTAAGCTGTTTTGCATAGACATTCAGCCCCTCCTGTCTCTGTCCCTGTCCCTGTCTCTTTTCTGGCAATGTTAGTGGCTTCTCTTACAACCAACGACTGTCCATTATTTTAATGGGTTTATAGCAATCGCACATGACAGAGCCAGTAATTGTTGCCTGAACAAGCAGCTGTCAGCTTCTCAAAAAGAGCTAACAATGGGATGGAAGCAGGTCAAGAGCACAGTCGAGACATGTGCAGTTCCGACAGGGTATGATTTTGTTCATTTTGGATTTGACAAGTAGCTCATTAATGAAGAGTAACAGTTAACATTCTGCCACGTTTTAATGTACACGTACACCTATAGGAAAGTTAGTAAGGTATATTTGTTTGGTTTGTGTGCTCTGTTTACTTTCAAAAGTTTTTACAGTAGTAAGAGACAACATAGCTGGATGGAAATCTTGGGGAAACATGTTTAGCATGTTTTATGAATTACTGTTATGGCATTGCTCAACAAACATCAAAACAGAACATCTTGAGTCAGCAGACTGCCAGAGCAATCTTTGAGGAATGCTGACCCTGCCTGCCATTCACACGTGACGCCTAAACTGTTAAATTTTAAGTTCTACAACATTTTGGGGTATGCCTGCACATGTGAAAAGGGTTTCTCGGTCACTCTCTCTCTCTCTCTCTCTCTCTCTCTCACCTTCACTGTCACTCTCTCCCTCTCCCTCTCACTCTCCCTCCCTCACCTCCCAGCTGAGCCTTTGTGGGAGACGCAGCACCAGCGGGTTCACAGATGTCAGCATAGATAATGAAGAGTGGGCCATAGGGCTGGAGTGGGGCGAGCTGGCCGTGTGATAACACCGCGGGGATATCTGACGCAGGCAGCATGGGGGAGAGGAGCGAGGGGGTTAAACCTCACATGAAAGCAGGGGAATAAATCCCAACTCAGAATACTGCCCTGCCTGAGATTGAAAGGCCAAGCACAGCAGGCGATTTCGGGAGGAGAGGCTATAAAAAAAGAGGATGAATGAGCTCAAAGAAGCAGCGAGGGAGGGGGCGATCGTTCATGTCTACAAAAGCTTGTAAACATCCTCTAATTCTTACTTGCAGTTTTCTCCTGGAGTTTTTTTTTTCTCATACAAATTATTCTTGTCATTTTTTTGTGAGCACAAGACCGGAAAAACCTTGGTTCTGTGGCTAAAGCGTCGGACAGTACATTGAACACCCATGAATGTGGAAATGGGCTGAGAAATGTAGCCGTGTAAAAGATGCGAGGAAAATTCTAATTCACAGCAAAGGGCCACACACACTGAACACTCTGTCTGTCTCTCTCTGCAGGCTGCCATTTGTATTCCATCAACACCCACCATGGTGTAGAGCTGCGCATTGTGGCGGCCATTCGCAACAAGCTTCTCCTCATCACCAGGAAGCAGCCACGGCTGGACTGCCTGAGCGCTGTCTCCATGGTGACCGGGCCCCCCGAATCACCCGTGGAAGAGTTCCAGTACATAAGGGTAAGCACAAGTGCGGGCTTAGCCTCCCTTTAAGACCCTCCCAACATCAAACCCACCCCCCACTGTAAGATCCCCTCATGCCCCACACCCACAGGTTACTCTAATTACATTTCAGCCCTCTCCTAATCCTGAATGCTCTGACTGCATTTCACCCCCCCACCCCTAAAACAGGCAGACAGGAGTACACTGCTGCGTAGGGCTAAGCACTCGAACTTTAAGGGTGATTACGTTTGCTTGATTATTGAAAACAGCAATCAAGTGAGAATGAGACCATCTAGGTAAATCTATCAGCAGTGGAAGATCAGAATCTGTCTTTGAGGCAGAATGATTGTGCAGCTGAATGATTGTATTGACAATCATTGTCAGTGGAAACACTAATGCAGTTGCTGTGAAACTAAATACAGGAGGGTAAGGATCCCTTTTCTCTTTATTAGTGCATGTATAAGCCTGAGCACATTCCTCCTGTGATCACTCCCATTGCCTGTCATGCAGGAGATCTGTTTATGTGACCCCCCTGTTGTCATGGCACTGGTGGACGGTCCCACGGGAGAGAATGACAACATGATCTGTGTGGCCTACAAACACCAGTTTGACCTCATCAATGAGAGCACCGGAGAGGCTTACCGGCTGCACCATGTGGACGCCAATAGGGTGAGTGCTAGTCCAGCACCGTCGCTGAGCCCATACAAAGCTCACCGTGACAACCAGGGGACACAGTGTACGAACGAGCCCTCAAGAAGGCAGCCCATTGTGATGGAAGAATTGCACAGTGGTGCAATAACATTACCATTGCTACATCATCAAAGTGACCCCTGCTTAACTACATTGCTTGTATGCGAAGTTGCGATTGACTACTTGTTCACAATTTCACTTCTGCTTGTGAGCCCTCTACTTTTACAGATGACAGACCGTTAATGTTTTTGTTATGTTGTTGTGTCCTATCCAGGTTAATTTTGTGGCAGCCATTGATGTGTACGAAGATGGAGAGGCAGGTCTTTTGTTGTGTTACAACTGTGAGTATCTAGCTCTCACCAATTTTTTTTTTTTTCCTTTAACCAAAATTACTGGGTTCGACCCACCAGATTTTCTATAGCTATCACGTAAGGATTGACACTGCAGAAGGTGTGAAGCAACAATTGAAAATAGACCTTTTAGAATCAGCTGGTGGGTGTATGAAAGCTGTTATGTGATGCTCAGTGTCCTGAAACAGTCCTTCATCATGGACAGATGAGAGAATAGGCTAATTTTCTGATAAGTAGAAGGCCTTGGCCCACGTTTGAGCCGGCTGTATGTTGTCTGTGTTATCTCCTCTACCGGTTGGGGGCTATCAGAGAAAGACCAGGGACTGTTTTACATCACAATGCCAATGTCATTATTAATAACACAGTCAGTCTGCAGGGTCTGTATGGAATACTGTATCCAGGTATTGACAACAAATGTCATGACTGTCTTAGAATGAAAATACATTGGCAAGAATTTAATTGTGGTTGTTTTAATTTGGTTGTTTTATATATATATATATATATTCATCCCAGAGCAACATGTTTTGTCAAAAATGGTTATTAAATACATTAGGCTGAGATTTATATTTAGAAAATAATTATATTTTTATTAAATATGACTAAGTGAATGTATTGTAATTCCGTGAATTATTATTCAGCTCTTTGTATCCATCTTTTTCAAATGGGCAAATGCAGATACATTGCTCTGCATTAAGTGCATACTTAACTATTTTGCCCAATCACAAAACAGATATCTGCTACTATAAGAAGGTCTGCCCATTCAATGGAGCCACACCTATGATCCAGTCAAGCACTTCAGACTTTCACTTCAGCTGGAACCAGATGCCCAATGCCATCGGTATGTAACCATGGTAATGTAACCCGTCCCAGTCCCTGGTTGCTATGGTAACAAACAGGGTGTGGGTTACTGGACATTTGCGCAGCAGGAAATAACCAGATCTTCAGTTTTTGCCCTAATGATCCTCCCCCCTCTGTTTTAACTGTTTTAAAATATGTTACCGACTGGCCATCTTGATCTAAAGAATCCATTTTATGCAACAAAACAAGTGGGGAAAAAGTGGCACAATTTGAGGCACAAATAATGAATTTAGCAGCTGTATATCATTGGCAGTTGATGCAGATAAAAGGTTACCATGGGTTGTTCCTAAACATGCTGAAACCCAAAGGAGGTCAAATTCAAATATTAAAATCATGGTTAATTTTTTTAAAACAACCAATGGCACTGTATTTGTGATGTTTATATGTATTCAACTATCGTGCCTTTTTAAATTAAATATTGTTCATACTATCACTGAGCAAAACTCTTACAGAGCAACTTCATGAAAACAAATTTTCTAATATAACAGCAGATTGCAGCAAAACCTCAAAGATACAAATGTCTCATTCAGAACTCTGAAATGTTCATAACATTTTTAAATGAAGGGCAAAGTGTCCCAATATTAATTTTTGTAACATTTTGGAATAGTTGCTGTATTACTCCAGTCTTATTTTTTTTATTATGGAACTCAGATTCTTATCTCTAAGATTTCATACCTCGATGTTCCCTTGTTGATAAAATGTTGCAAGTCTTTGGATGAAAGTGGCTATGGAATTTACAAGGTGCTACATGTTTTATCCTGTTTGATGCTTGAATCATACAGTCCACATATATAGCTCTGAACACTGTTTATATTTCCCAGTGTGCGCCTTTCCCTACATCCTGGCCTTCACCACAGACTCCATAGAGATCCGGCTGGTGGTCAACGGGAACCTGGTGTACACTGCAGTGGTGCCAGAGCTGCAGCTGACTGCGTCCAGGGTGGGTGACCCTGCAGTGCATACTGGCGCATGCATGTCTCCTAATGCTGCAGTGCACACAGCTACAGCACAAGAGTATGTCTTAGTACTATAGTACACATATACTGTATATAGTACTATCATTCATCTTAATACCATAGTACACACAGTAACAACACAGGCATGCATCTTAGTAATGTCATCCACAGAGATGCAGTACAAATATGTGGCTTAGTACTGTAGTACATAGATATATAACAAAAACATGTCTTAATACTATGGTACAGAGCAGTACAGTACAACCGGGTGTTGGTACACACCCGGATACAGCAAAAGCATGCATCTTAGTGCTATAGTACACAGATAGAGTACAAAAGTGTATCCCCGTACTGCATTAGTGCTGTTTGAGGCATATGTGGTTATGCATTTTTGATATGCAGACTTTAATATGTTTATATTATTTACACTCGCTCTCTCCCCTTACAGTCTGATATCTACTTTGTGTCCTCCGCACCGGTCAATGCTGCATCCAACAGTAGCTCCAGAGATACCAGCTCCCACAGCTCCCCCCAAACGCCAACCGGTTATGAGATGCCAGTCTTTCCCTCACCCCTTGGTGATGGTAAGACCCATACCTTTATTAATCAGACAAGAAACAAACTCAAAGGGCATGTATAATGGTCAGTAGTTCGGGTAAGGTGCTGGGCTTGTAAATCAAGATATGTTTGATTCCACTTGTATGTGAGACTGCTGCTTTACACATGAAGAAGTGCTTAACTTGAGTATCTTTGGTAAATAGCCATTTGCGCGAACATATCATAAGTTAGTTATGCAAATGTTGTTCATGAAATGCATAATGCATAATAAATCCCATACCCTTCAGACTAGTGCAATGGCAGAGTACTTCTATACTTACTGCTCGAAGACTGTGCTGCTTTGAATGCAGGGGTACACTGCAGCTTCAAATATAAAACTGAACAAATTGCACGAGCACTCAAATACCAGGTATTTCTGTGCTTTTGATCTCAAGTTCACTCCTATATAGAGACCCTTGAAAGGGTTGCCCCTCCTCCCCCATAATGGAGAAAACTGTTCTAAAGCAGGGGAAATGTCACATCGCTCGCTGAAAATGTTCTTCAAGTCACTTTGGCTTAAAGCCTCTGCCCAATGCCCAAACTGCCAATTGCAAAATATGAAGATTCATAATTGGCGGGAACTATAAGCCTACTGATATAATTATAGGTGTAGACTGTATCCCCTGTTAAAAATCGTATTTGGCTTCCTTCCTCTATACGTTTAAGTATGTCCTCTGTTTTATTATGGTGTTTTATTAGTACTGTTTTTTTATTTTTTTATTAGTGTTTCTTAAAGCAAGCAGCATTAGAAATAGAAAGATGTAAAATAAAGTTCCACAATGTCTTTTTTCAGTGTTCTTGCCATTTGTATCCATCTATGTTCATAGCTCCCCGCAGTCATTTATTTTTATATTCTATCTTACTTGGTACATTTTCACCTACTGTTTAAGAACTTATGCAATTGTGTAGTACTACTACTTTCATCCATAGAAGTAGAAATTTATATCTCAGAGAGCAAACAGAGGAAGAGGAAGCAATACTGACCAGCATGTTTGCCTGGACACATGGGATAGTACTGCAGGTTCTGCGTTTTGTCAGCAAACCTCCTGAATATTCCCACCATTGACACTGGGATCCAGAGACAGTTGCCTTTCTTTCTCCTGGGGGGGGGGGGTGCAGTACCCCTCACTCAGCATCAGGATGGATGAGAAACATACGGCCCTGTAATTTACTCTCCTTGAGTCATTAGGAGACAGCTGCTTGCTGGGGACAGGTTCACTCGATGAATTGGGATGGAGCCGGGAGCAGGATGGGATAGTTTTGTGGAAAACAAACAAGGCCATCTGGAGAATGCATGGGCTTTGGTTTGGTGTGGGTTTCTGCTGATGCCACAGTATAAAGTATAGAGCCAAGCGTTTACGCCAGAGAGGAAGACAACAGTGCCACAGTAGAGGCAAATTGGCTTCCATCACATCATGCAACACACTCTACCTGCTTAAGATAAGACTTAAGACTTGTTGAGGGGTTTCACTTTTGTAAGTCGCTCTGGATATGACTGTAATGTAAAGTCTCATTTCAGCATTAAAATGGTGATGTTCCAAAATATCCTTTTATGCATTGACATGCAGGTCCCAAAATAAGCCATTTTGGTCATTGGTTACATTTTTGACTGACTGCAAAAGTGGTTGGGAAACCTCCCACTGTGCATTTTTATTTTTAAATATTATTTTACTTTATATGAACACATTTATGTTTGTGTCAGGTTAAGCATAACACAAAACTACACAAACAGTATACCCCTTTGAGAGAAGGACTTATCAGTCTTATTTGTCATTAACCAGAAGTAGCTTTGGGTCAGTAGGGGGCAGTGTTCCCTACTGACCGACGTTGCTCTTGCATCTTAATTTGCAATTTGCAGTAGAGAGGGGAAAATAAATCAATCATGTGAAACTTAATGTGAAAATTATAGAACAATCAGTAATTTAAAATGTAATGGTGCTTGCCAGTAGTGGTGTTATGACATCAGTTATTTCCTGTATTTCACCTAATTCCCCCTACATCTGACTACTGATGGATGGAATTCTACCTGTATCACCCTAGTCATGGTTGCCTCTCTCAGTAAATAAAGGTAGATAACAATACTGTTTATATATACAGTAAGTAAGGTTGAATACCAGAAAAACCAGTATCATTACACGTGACATCAGATATCAGGTTTAACCCCTGAAGGCCTAATGGATTATATCCAAAACAAATTTGTAATGGTATTATTGTAGATTATTGTTATAGGCGATCAATGTTATTAGCCCAGTTGCTGCAACCAAATAGGATAGGGATATACCATTTACAGATTCAGAATAGGGTTGGAGTCTCTCTCCAAAACCCCCGCTCCCCCCTCCTTACTCCATATCCCTGCCTAGTGATTCACTCACAGGGGATTCTCTTCAAGTTCACATTGGAGTGAAGGTTGTCCCCTGACCTTAGCCATTTACAATGTGAACTGATGTTGTGAATTGCTAATGCACTTTAACAGTCCACATGAATGTCACGTTGCTGACTGCTCAGTAGACAAAGGTTTCTTTACTGGATCTGCGTATCGCAATAATATTTTTTCAAGTGAAATCTGCATCATTATTGCATAGTTATTGTAATTTCACAATATTAAATTTCACTAATATCAACAAGCATTGTGTACCAAATTCTACAGAAAAACACATCCCACAGATGAACCTCTGTATCTCAGTGCTGTTATGCAGTTAATGCTAGATGAATGTGCCATGCTCCTTTTCTCTGGCTGTTAATTCACTGTTTGAATTGCACACACCTAGACAATATTACAAAACCTGATGAATTTAAGAGAATGTAATTTATGGAATGTTTTATGTTGGGTTTGACTGTTGCTACACAGTACCTGATACTGTGAAATCTTACATCATAAACTGTGATGAAAGGTAGCAGCATGGTATAATGGTTGGACCATGGATTCATGACGAAAGCAAGGACTGTTGATATGAAATCCATTTGAGGAACTAATGTAGGACAACTTAAACTAGTATAAACTAGTAAGAAACAATGTGTTTTATTGCAACAAGTGGGTATCACATAGTACATTCTGTAAACAAACTAGAACAGTGGGTTTTTTCCTTCTTTTTTAAACTATAATTCTATCCTCCAACAACAAGATGCCAATGCAGGATTTTCTAAAGCCACTTGTTAAGCAATCAAGGCATTGTGATGCTTCATCTCAAATAATTAAACTCAATTAGATGTGTGCCCTTGCACCAACAGGATCTTCAGTTGGTCCTTAATCGTACATTTAGCAGCGTGCCTTTGACTGCTTACCGCTGATGACAGCAATTAGAGAGCCTGCAGTGACGCCCTGATGCCAAGAACAGAAGTACAGGCTAAACGTTTCCCACGTCACACAGTCAGGAGAAACGTGTGGCCCTAAGAGTGGCACCCAGGACAAAGGTTTTTATTAGTAACACTTCAGACCCCCTGAGAAAGGTATCGAAGGCAAAAAGACAATGAAGTGTTTTGAATGGGGTTGTAATAGCGCTAAAGGACGCGATGACCATGGGCTCAAATCCAAAATGGAACTCTGATGTATCCCTCAGCAAGTATCCCTGACAATTCTGGAAAAGCCCGGCTGTGTTCAGAGTCTCTGGTATACGTAGGAAGCAAAAGTCAACAATATGGATAAGGCCATCTACAATGGTCATCAATATCACTATAGAGAGATCCTCTGTGAAGACGTTCATGTGATAAAATGTGCTTTATGCCACACTGTGCATTTGATGTTTCTTATACATACTATTTGTTTCTGTTGTGTTTTCTTTTAAATATCAGATTCTATTAGGATCCCCTATGGAACCAAGCTTTCCCTGTACATGTCAAAAGAAGCTGAAGGTATTTAAGGAGCCTCCAACTCTTGTGTTCTGCAGCTGAAGCACTCACATGCACGCTTTTAGGGAGAGTTATCCTGTTCATTAGAAAAGCCGCATGTTAAGCGAATACTCCGTGCCACCCACCCTCTTTGTCATTCTGCGGTTTTCGATGCATGACAGAAGCTGTCAGATAAGTGTTCGGCAAAGATATGTCGGGGATGGGGAAAAAAGTGGCACAGCATGAGTTACACACCGTACCGTTACCATGGATACTTTTGTCACAGCCCCCTCCCCCAGTCCAAACCAGTGGTCAAAATTAAGGTAGCCCAAGCTCACTGGTGGGGCGCTGACAAACTGGCATCCTTTCTCTGTCTAATTGCCTGTAACAGCCATTTGTGCTCTGGGGGGGTCTTGTCCATTCACTTTAAAAAAAAATTGTATTGTGAATATATGAGAATATGATACTGGGTGCAAAATTAAACTAAATTCATAATATGCAACTATATTTGTTCATTTCAAAATCAGAAGTGTTACTGATCACATGATATCAAAATAAAGCAGTGGAAATTTAATTCTTTAAATGAAACTATATATTTGCAGTTGAAAATTGAATGTGATAACTCATCCAGTATATATTCTTCCATTCATATATACATATGAAATTATAAATATATATATTTTTAAATCTCCCTTAGTGCAGAAATGTTTCTGGAATATATACATATATATTCCACATAACTGCATGCTTGTGCATTTTGTTTGGCTTATTAACATTTTATTTCTCTGATTGTTATGTGGGGATTCCTCCCTTCTCTTTGTAATATTGCAGATGTGTAAAAACACTGATAATGTGACTAGTGTTTTTCCATCATTTTGTTTGTTCACCTTTTTGACATTTAGGATGGAGGTTTGCGCAGTGCAGACTTGGACTGATTTATTCACGTTTGTATTAGTATTCCTTCTATCTCAGCAAGAGGAGCAGCAGGGGAATATGTACAGTGCCCCCTGGTGGCTACATTTGGCTACACCCTTCAGCAAAAAATTTTTAAATCATTTGACAGGAATGCTCTATCCTAGCCCTGGGGGGATGTTGTCCAGCATGTTTCCTGGCTTTTCTGCAAAGCTCTGTGGACTGTGAGAGCACTGAAATAGACTCTGTTCACACAACGAAGATGTTCATTAAGTATGCAGGGGAGAATTAAAGTGATTAGTGATCACAGACTTAAAACTGACACGACCACCTTTTGCATATTCTTGTTTATATATGAGCAAAGTACCATTTATGTCTACTGAAACACCATCCTCTAGCTTTTCTCCACAGCCAAGAGGTGTGGAGTGTGCCTAACCTGTTCACCATTTTGGTAGCTCTACCTTCTCTGTGTGCATATATGCGAACATTCCTTCCACAGTCACATCATTATGTGCACTCCCAAAAACACCCAGCAAATTCCTTGAAAAGAGCCCTCCAATTCTAATGTGCTTCTAACAGCCTACCCCATACACATGTCAAGGATCAAATAGCAATCTATTGTTTACAAGAGAGTAAGGTGGATGAGACACTGTGAAACAGCCATGCACATCAAAATGTGAAAGGGGATGTTTTTTTTCACTCAAAATGCTGTTGAAACAAATCAGCATTCTCCAGTGATCTTTTCTGTAGACAGCAGTAGAGCCCTTGAAGAGGACATATTTGGGAGCCACACCATAATAGTAGGAGAAGCAGTCCAAACTGAGCTGGGAAGTCAGAAGTCACCTGCTCATCAGCAGGCAACTGCTCCCTTTTCAGTGCCCCTTCATGGATGCTACAAGTATCTCACAGTCAGACTGCTATATCCTCTTAGATATCCTCTTAGCTAGCTTTGTTTAACTACAGCTTTCAGTTTCTTTATAATCCACACATACAGGCCTACAATCTTCATGGCATTTAAACTTATATTTTGTCAGGTTTTCTTTTTTTGAATGCACAATATCGTATTTGCTAATACCTGTCAACTACAGGTAGGTTACTCTTACACAATGTACAGAGGTAACGTTAACTAGCATACATCACACCAGCTCTTCAATTTTGAAGCAGAAGAGTAAGCTGTCTGCACGCCAAGCATAAATTATCAATATCTGCAAGTTAGCGAGGGCAGGGTATCGAGTGGACTATCAAAATGAGACAAAGGCCATGTCTTAGCACTACTGCTGAATCCTAAAATGTGGGGAAATTCAACAGTATTTGATATAAAGATGGGACAGAAGAAAATCAGTTTGCAAAGCAGGGCTAAGGTAGCAGGTAGTTTGTAGGCCATTATACAGAGGAAAAGTAATGTTCAAATGAAACCCTGCTTACAACTTGATTGTACAAAATATGCCTTGGAATGTCAGTAACCGAACCAAAATGTTCAGAGATTTCTATAAAATTTATGACAAATACATTATTATAAAGTCATTCTTGTGGGTTGAGAGTAGGAGTAATGCTCAAGGACATATTTTGGTTTATATTCAGTCAGTCATTAGGAAGTGAAATGGAAGAATGCATAGAATGCCATTTAAAACTGTAGCAGCATTTAAAAAAAAATCTATATTCAGTTAGTAACCTGATCAGTACATGTTGTATTAATTCTTAGGAAGAATTATTCAAAGCTTCAAACCTTTCATGTCTAAATTATAATAATTAAATGATGTCACTGTTCATTTACAGTATTAATTATCAGGCTTGGCACTCCAGAGTCACACATTCTCTTAATGCCCGGAGGTAATATATGCAATTAAAATTTCCACATTTTCCTGTTGCCAGGGCCCCAGCTATGAATTCTCAGGTCTGGGACAAAATATATTGGGAGAGCCCCCCATCCCCCACCCCTCAATATATTTTGTAACAAATTCAAATGAGTTACACCCTCTTTCTCTGGCCCGGGGCTGGGACAAAGTGCCCTAGTTGCCATCCCCTATCTGTGGCCCTGCCTGTTGCAGTCCTGTTTCCCTGTTGATTTCTCCTGTGCCCCTCTTCCTTTGAAGGTGAAGTGCAGGCAAAGAACATCTACAAGATCCCCCTCAGCAACCTGGTGGGGCGCAGCATCGAGAGGCCCCTGAAGTCACCGCTCGTCAACAAGGTGGTGACCACACCCGCCCCCAGCATGGTGGCTCCATCCACTCTCATCCCCGTCACCCACTCCCTCTCCCTCTCGCGCATGGAGATCAAGGAGATCGCCACCCGGACGCGCAAGGAGCTCCTGGGTAAACGACCGGAGACGCATCGCGCGGCCCCTGTGCTGCCAGCCCTGACTGTAGCTCTGCTTCTGAGGGCCCCTGTTGTTTGATTTGAATGCACATTTTCCTAACATTTCAGTGTTTGATTCGGTTCATACGGAGCAAACTGCATACGCTGTGGCGTAAATATAAATTGAGCCGAGCTTTTTGGGGAAGATGATCTCATTCCGTCTGCATAGAATGTTTGGTTGCGGTAATATCGGTGCAATACGGAAGCAAAAGCCCCTCCAAATGAAAGATTTCCACTAAAAATGAGCGCACAACTCAAACACGACTATAAACACATTCTTGTTCCATTGCAATTGCTACTTGATGCACCAAAACACCATGGTAAAAGCAATGAGAAGCAGGCGGTACATGCAATGGAAGTTGGACCACAGATTTGGATTAAGAAAATTCATTTAGAAATGAATTCAGGTGTGATTGTATTTCCCTCATTATGTGAATCATATTAATCATTTATGAAACTATATATTAAAGTGCTTTAAATGCTAGTGACTCATGACTTCTAATTTAATTCATTAAATGGTGACTTCAGAACATGTTTAAAACAGAGGTCTCTGTCAATGGAAGGACTGTCTTCATCAGCAGAATGCTTGTCAGAAGGTGGATACAGATTCTGTCTCAGATGTGTACATGTGCATGGCCATTGTGCAAACGTTTGGTTTATGTGAGGGTCTCCTTTCTCTGTCTGTGTCCAGGTCTTACAGAGGAACCCAGCAGTAAATCAGAGAGCACGGTGAAACACAGGAAGGTATGCAAGAAGGTGGTGGAGGAGGAGCCAAAACAGAGGGCGCTAAGGTCAACCAGCAGTGACAGGTGAGCTGAATGAAGAGGACCATAGTACTAACCGCAGGATGGAACAGTGCTTAGACCACACCACCACAGGCCCCACCCACTGTCTTCCTGACTTACTACAGTCTGCATCTCTCTGCCTTTCTCCCATTCAAGGTGGATTCAGTGATATACTGTACAATCCAGATGGGATTATATTCCTCTGGACAGGGCAATAAAATAACACTGATTTGGGGGATATGTCTCTGCAGGATGGGCTCAGAATCTGCGGATACGGATTTGGACGCCCAGCGACACTGTTCGTCCAGCTCCGAGGCGGAGCCAGAGCGTGCTGGGCAGCAGGAGGAGAGCCCGCCCCTCACTGCCTCTTTTGAGGAGGACATCTTGGACTTGAAGTGAGGACAATCCTGAAAGTGCTTCTGTGGGCATGCCCTTTGTTCACGTTTCACCTCTTTGGCACGCCTCTGCCACCACTCTCGGTATGAATGTTTTGACGTGTTTTTCCACCCCAAATGCTAAGCATTCAGCCATGGTGTTACTTTGAAAAAAATAATGAAGGCAATGATACATTTTCCCTTGCCTACAGTATATATTTTTGTTCATTTCTAATTGAAATGAAGTGAAAACAATGTGTTAATTACAACAAAACAGAATACTATTTGTTATTTAGGTTGCCATGGCTTAATTCTAAAATCTAGTAATATGTATATACAGTATATCTGTTGTATATATAGTATATGTGTTATACTATAAATATGTTTGTATATGCATACACATATATACACACATATATGTACCTATACGTGTATATACATATTGTATATTATTTTTTCTGCCCTCCATTTTGTCCATTCCATATGTGTCAGTCTTGGTTTTTCATCCAATTCACAGTATACATGTAGGCAGTATAAGTGGAGTTCCTCAAGTGCCATTTTTCCATTTCTTCCTCTGAAGATAATCTTAGCATGCCATTGCACACATAAATTCATGTAATCTGTGGTGGTAGTAATGATTGTTCACATATAACTTTGATATACAGTATTTTCACAGGCGTTAATACATTACTTTAGTTTCGGAGCACACCACAGCAACACCGCCCCGGTGGCCTATTTTGAGTTATATGAGAAAAGGAAACTGCTAACAATAGTAGCAAGGCGATGTGTCAAGACACGCCTGTGACATTAATACTCCTAAATGCTGCCCGATTGAAAAGGGCATCAAAATTCTGCATGTGAAACTTAAGCTGCACTGGTATTCTGTTTCTTCAGCTTGAAACCCTCAGAACCAAAGGATCTCAATCTCAAGTCTGATTTTATAGCTCCTTCTCATCCACAGATTACAACTTTAAATATACTGAGATTTATGATTGGGGGAGTTAAAAAGATCTTTTTGAAGCAGTTTGATGAGACTGTGTTTTCTCTCCTGTGCGTGAATCAGGCCATATGCAATGTCCAGCTCCTCAAACTCTCTATACAAAGCCAGGCTCACATTTCCTTCAGGAATGTGTGCCTCAAATGAACATGGCACTGGTGAAAAGTGGATGTTAAATAATGCAATAGAGGGACAAATAACCTGGCAGTGGGGAGACCATCTGAGCGCTGCCCTTTTGGTAAAGAAATAGCCATACCTTTTATCCTCTTAGAACAGAGAAACATACATTTGGCTCACAAAAATAGTGTGAACAGTTTTGAGACTGGCATGTACTTAAAAACAAGGAAAGGGGGGTTTATTTCAGTGCAGGATGGTGCAGAGAATTAAAGCATCAAAGATAAATGATATGCCTTGAGGAAAGGCAGGAGGCGGCGGTCTAGACGCAGTCTCGGACCTGTGACGGCCTGTGCCCTCTTGTGGCTTTCCCGCAGCATTCTTGTCCCTCGTGTATAATGCATGACCAGTCCCTTCCCATTCCTTCTTGCCTTCTCTCTGTTTACCTGTTTCAATGTGAACTCTTCAACACTAGTGTGAGCCTTGAGAAAAAAAGGGAAAAATGGGAATATTTTTGCAAACGTATTTACCTGTTATTTATTATTACTATTATTATTGAGTGTTGGTGAGTGGGAGACATTTGATGGTTGAAGTTTGTAATACCGGTATATCGGTTTGAATGTTTTCTTTTCATTTAGTTAGTCAATCCTGTTTTTGTTTTCCTGGCCCCTAGACGTTTAGCAGTGGTTTTGTATCTAAATTAATATTTACTGTTTAGACTGTTGCTGAACCTCTGTGATATGAAAATGAAACAAAAATAATAAAAAAAACACCAAGTGTCTTAAAATATATTGTATTGCCATTGTTTTTAATGCCAAGTACTACTTGTAAATGTTTGTGTTTCAAATGTGGCCTCAAATGAAACTGAACTATTATTATTATTCCTTTTATTATTGTTTTATTATTTGAATAATTTTAAGTGCTGTAGACCACTGCTGTGAAAGTAGCTAATTTTGTTCATTGATATGAAATAAATATTTATGAAATTTGATTCAACATTTCTCCTTTTTGTTTTTTTAACTGCACACAAACTCCTTCACAACATATTTTAGATCATATGGGAGACACATTCACAGGCCATTTGGTATCAATGATTTCTTGTTAGCGGAATCAGACTGAAATATGTCGTCCACTATTCCAAGAAACTATTCATATATCTCGTCTCCACAGGAGGCACAAAGCACAGCCAGGCTTTCACAACCACATTCAAGGCCATGAATGTTAAATGTAAATCAACCAAGTTTTGCAGTAATGGAAAGGCCAATTAGAGAAAGAATTTGATGCATGGCAAGGTTTTCAGAAATATTTATATGAGTGCAGTATGGTGAGTTCACACCTGACATTGTGATGAAAGCTAAGACTGAAGAATCATAGCCGGGTGTGAACGCAGGCTGTTCTTTCCCTTACATCATTGTAATTATGGCAGACAGTGTGTCCCAGATTCATGCCATTGTCTAGGCTTGACTGAACGACCTTTCAACCGTGCCTCAGCTTTTATTCTTTCACCTGCTCTGTCTCAGCATCCATTCCAGCTACACTTGGGATCAGTGGCAGCTGCTGAGCTGAAAACTGAGGCAGCCGAAAACTTCCCCTGAAACTGATTATTGGTCTTGACCTGTTTCAATGACAAAATCTGCTTATTGCAAATTTTTTGCACTGATTTTAAACTGATTATTGGTCTCAACTCATTGGTCTTCAATCATTTTCCTTTATTGACAATATAAGAATTAATTCACAGAAAACTCAATGCCATCACATATAGGTGGTAAGCCGAGAAATAAAATTCTTATTTGTGCTGCAAAATTGTGCACATTATTTAACATTGTGGATACATGTAGCCCACTCGTCCTTTTCCATACTCTGAGAATATTCATGGCAAAGATTTGCA
The DNA here is from genome assembly GCF_018555375.3 of Anguilla rostrata. Taxonomy (NCBI): domain Eukaryota; kingdom Metazoa; phylum Chordata; class Actinopteri; order Anguilliformes; family Anguillidae; genus Anguilla; species Anguilla rostrata. Next base: position 17,082,186 of record NC_057946.1, read on the forward strand.
ATAAGCAGATTTTGTCATTGAAACAGGTCAAGACCAATAATCAGTTTCAGGGGAAGTTTTCTGCCTCCTCAGTTTTCAGCTCAGCAGCCGCCACTGCTTGAAATGTACGTTTTACATCAGGGTATTGCGAGACTTTTTCTACCTCAAGGCTGACTCGTGGGACTAAGGATTCCCACCTCAGCAAAATGGTGGAAGTTTTATATCTTTAACCAATACCACTACAGGCTTAAATTCATTGCACACTAATGCATGGACAAATGTCTAAATGGTGATGTCATTTTGTCCTGGATGTAAGTAGTTTTTATACACAACATATACAGTTGTTTCAATTCGAAACTATGACAAATTATATAAATGTAATATTCTTAAAGTGGAAAATATTGTCTCCATTCTGCTGAAGACCCCATGATCCCTCTTCACTGTCTTGCATCCCCTGTCTGGAAATATGTGTGCTACACGATTTAACTCACTAGGCCAAAAGACCCAGATGTCCTGTACAGCAAAATATAATTTATTAATGCCTCCAGGTGAATTTATCCACATCACATTTAAGTGATTGTATTCTAAAAAACAGATGGTCCTTATGAGCAGAGCATTTTACATAAATTGCATCGGTGTGCGCCACGTTGTCATTACAATTACAAGTGAATAATAAACTTATGTGCATCAAATATCTGAGCCAAGTGACACATGACAGTCAGCACATCTCTGGAGCTCCACGTACAGGGGGTGGAGCAGCTGCTGGCTCTCGCATAGCAAGGGCATCGGTGACAGACTGCAGACACCTGTCACCTGCTCCTGTTCTGCCCCGGGGACCTGGTTAGCTCAAAGGGGTCACCATAACAACCATTTACCACATTGCGTCGAGCTGGTCCACATCACCTCTGGGCTGTCCCTGAGAATCGCCGGTCGAATGCTGATGACAGACCGGCCGAGTCATGTAGCAGACGATCAGCTGAGGCAGCCCAGCAAATCTGTCTACCCCCCGGTTACTGCTCTGACAACGCAGGTGAGAGGATGTGACAGAGCACCCGTCTGGAGAAATTTACCGCTCTCTGGACTCATCGCCAGAAGGACGCAGCTCCATTACAACCAAAGCTCCACTCCTGTGTTGAGAAAGACTACAAAACCGCCGCCAGTCAAGTTCAACACCTGCTGCCTCAGTGCAGTAATGTTTATCACTTCTGCTCGCCGCCACTGAACATATACTCCCGAATATTCACGCTTTGGTACTATTAAACGAGTAAACTCCTGATAAGTTAAGAAATATTGTCAGCATAAGCATAAGATTTGGGCCATTATTGGGTCATGTATGTCATATTACTGAGTCAACAGAAGACTGTATGAAAAGCATGCAAATTAGCCAAAGGCAGATGCATACAAATCCATCTGCAGAAACCCTCATCAGAATCCACCCTGTAAAGAATAATCTAATTGTACATGACATGATTTGCTGTAACATATAGGCCTATGCCATATTCTTGTGGCATCTGTTGCTTTACTCAAATCTATTCTTGCTTTAGAAATAAACAGACCTTCTTTTCTGAATTGGCTTTGTTGGATTTGGCTGCAAAGTCATTTGATGAAAATGTGTTAACTGCTGGCAACTATCAGAGAAAAATCACTGGGGAGAATTCCATCCAGCCCAAAGCTTGAACAATTAGCTTGCATGAGTTTCCATGGACTTGCCTGAAAAGCATCACAGTGTGAAGGGCTGGTATGTACTGTAAATGTGTGTGTGTGTGTGTGTGTGTGTGTGTGTGTGTGGGCGTGTCCACTTCCCTGCGCGCGCTCGTACGTGTGTTCATGCATGCCTGCGTGAGTGCATGACGTGTTAGTCATAGGGCATGGACAGCATGCGGAGAATAAGTGTGTGTCAGAGTCCCCACCCCCCCCCCCAATCTCTCCCTCTCCCTGATTAATGGCCCTGTCCAGTGTGCTGTCACCTGAGATAGCTGGTGGTTACCGTGGCAGCTGATCACAGCCTCCATGGCCATTGATCTTTCACCTCCCAGCAGAGGGGCTCATTGCTCTCACATGGACAGCTCTCTTCCTGCCCCCACCCTGCTACACTGCTAGGCCTGATTCCCCATCCCCCTCCCCCCCACCCCCACCCCACTCAGTCCGTCTCTGTAGCAGATTCCTCATGTAGCTGTTATGATTAGCAATCAGATCACATAACCACCGCCATTAAACGCAAGCTCTCTTCTGCTCTACAGAGCTTCCTGCATGGGAAACGTCAATGTTCTCCCACGCTCAGGAGACTGACATAACAAAAAAGGGCTCATTATTCTGGTATATTCCCGCATGCGGGGAAAAGGACACAATTATAGAGGTGACCCAGAATGATGTATCAGGCTTTTTACAGTGGCAGTTGGTCAATAATGGTTATGGTGCAAAGTGAGAACACAAATAAATTCCTTTCCAGTGAAAAGTGTTAGACACTTCCTGTTATTAGGAGTGCTCGTTCCCCGGTTACTAGGGAACGAGCACTCTTCCAAATCTGTTGATGGTAATCAATTCCTCGTCATGGACATGGTGTTCTTTGAGCCAATAAAACATTCTAAATTCTTTATGGCTGCCATTTTTTCTCACTTTCAGGCAATATTTTCAACTGTACAAAGTATGTTGGATCATCTATGGTCAGACATCGAAACAAAGCAACAGTGGCTGGGCCGAGCTGGAAGGACATGCAGATTTGCCCCGTTATCCTCACTCTGGACCAGTTTGATCTCACAGTGGGCACCGGCTCCATGACTCAAACTACAGCATCATCCAAGGCAGAAACCACACAACTTTCTCGTGTTAAATCCACAGCTACAGAAGCCCCATCTGTACAACAATCAGGCCACATCTATGCACGAGACAAGAACGCGGTCTTATTCCCTCCATGTCCCATGAATTACTGACAAACAGAAGCACAGAAGCAGCTGGATGTGTTGGTCGTCCTTTGAATGGCGTGCAAACTGAAAATTGCAAGGCTTTTGACAGGAGCTCTCAGTCATCGTATGCTTGAAAGCAACAATTATCTATGAGCACATCAGCACACAGTGATGGCTCAGGGCTGAGAAAGAAAGAACATTGGTTCCAAGACCTGCCAACGGGCTGTCCAGAGATTACAGCTCGGAACTAGGGGGTGTGCGACTAAATCCAAGATTAGACAGCACAGTTTAATTCTTGAGAAAGACATTTTGCTACGCTAAAAAAATGTTAATGTATGGTTAAGTTGCCCCTGGACATTCAAGCAAATTACTGGACAATATTGTCATTCAAAGACAATACATTTTCTTCCATATTCTCACATATCCACTGGGAGAAAATGATTCTTAGTGCCCCAGGGTTCACAGGCTTAGAGGAAATCCATAGGCCTTTTCTAGCGATAGACACCATTGGATTTTTTTTTTTTTTTTTTTTAGTTTTCTTAGCTCAGAATTACCCATTCCAAATCATAGAATAATGAAACCAATAATGATGATGATACTAGTAAGAATTATTATCATCGTAATCATGCTAAATGTATATTATATAACTATTAGAGGGGTTATGACAGAAAGCAGATGCATGCCTACAGTTAACAATAAACACTCATAGAAAAAAATAAGCACGTTAGTGTAACAGAGGAAATGTCTATGTCAGAGCCTAAATTACCCTGGATATACTGTCAGGTCTGTGCTGGATCTACAAGTGGTACTCTACTGCCACCTGTAGGTGTATCACCCAAACAGGAGACAATAGAGGACATCACTATCTCACTTCCACCTGAACAGATAAGCCTTCACGATTCAGATTCTCAATGAAGGACAAATATATGTTGCGAAATGTAAATGCTGCTGTACATACAAACTTGAACTAAATATGAGCAAAACATAAACCTAATGTATATTTTGCAGTCCAGAAAGTCCAAAGTAAGGTAAATTTTGCTAATTGTGTTCTAATTATTTTTACTGTATTTACCATGGATAAAACCGCTTGGAAATAAGTTCAGCTAACTTGCCTCCCGTTGACATGAAAAAGAATGTCAAGAAAGGCTCCATATGAGAAAACAGCAAAAAAGATATAGGAATCACTTGTATAGCATTACTACTCATGAGAAACCAATGACAATTCGACATTTAAAAGACCTTTACAGTGCTGTAGTTGTGGATATAATTTCAACAAATTACACATATACTACCACAGATCTATGTTATGTTGCATTAAATTATGGCACATCAGTGGAAGATACATCACATTATGCTACGTGATGTGATACATATAAATTGTAATGTTTTCTCTTCAAGTACAGGTTCAGAAACGGCCTCAGAATACAGTACATCAAGGACTCTCCTCACCCTCAGGTGTCGGCTTACGATGGATATGATGTTTGCATATGATGTCTATCCTGCATATGATATGATGTTTCTAGTGCCTGACTCAAGGGCTTCTATTATAATGTTAAGCAGAGTCAAGCATCGCTTCCCTTGTTGCACTTCACCGAAAGCATGCAGTATCTCTGAATAAGACACCCTTATGCTTTAAGAACCTGAACTGCCTCCTCTGCAAGACTTCACACACGTAGCTGACCTTGTGACACAGCAGTAGTCTGCATGCATTTCCCAAGATTCAGTTAGTTTATCTTAACTTACCAGGTTTGTCCAGCCACCTCTACTGGTGATTATTTCCATTTAGATAAGTATCACCAAATTGGTAAAAGTTTAACCTACTTTTCTTTCCACATGAGTAATTATTTAATTAATGTACTAGCCATTTATGAGTACAATAATATATGTATTAAATAATAAAAAAAGTTATGAAATGCTTGAGAATAATACATTACAACTAAAAATGTGATATAATAGGCCTGGATTAAAATCATTACACAACATGCATAGCACCCATTCACTATGTGGAATTGGATGTTAAGGTTTTAACAGAGAAGCCAAAATGATCTAATGGGAGGGAAACTGTCCTTTTTAAAGAAGGTTGGTATACACCATTAGTCTTTTTTTCAACATGCATCTCAAAAGCTCACTGGTTCTAATGGTTTTAATGATCTGGGCCTGCAGAATGCCTGCAGACTGCAGCTCCCTCATCCTCTGGTTCTGCAATATAAAGACAGAGAGAATGCAATGCTGATGCATATGCACTGGATCAGAACAGTGAATTAGAAGGCCTAGATATTTTCTAGTCATTTGTTACTTTTATTATCATTATTATTATTATTATTATAAAAATGGATGTCATTTTAAAAAATGCAGTGCAGTATAATTCTAATAATTACCATGGGAGGGCGACAAATGTTTGAGACAACATCTCTCAAAACTGAATTTTTTGATTGCATTGGTGAAATATGACATGTTTCTACAATGAATATACACCATTAATTAATTGGGCAATCTATATTCCCCCAAAAAATGTCTTGGAAATTTTGGATTTGTCCATTTAAATTATTCAAATAGTTACTGTAGATGATGACCATGATTAGAGAAACATAACTAATGCACATGCTTCCATAGAAGTGTACAACAGGATATAATTAAGCAATTAAGATCCTATCATACTCTGTGGCATGTATAAAAATGCTGAGCAGGTCCAGTTTACCTCGATTTTAGATCAAGATGGAAAGAGGAAAGAGGGAGAAGAAGAGGAAAAGCACTTTGAAAGAGGGTTCATTATTGGGGCACGGATGGTAGGAGCTTCAGTTACAAAGACTGTTCAGCCGGCTAGTGTTTCAATAGGAACTGTGACTAAAGTGACAACTGCATTCAGATCTATAGGAAAGACATCAGTAAATATGGTCGGAAATTGTGGTCGGAAGCACACATTCAATGCCCGGGATGCTCGTGCATTAGTGCGATATGTAAGGAAAAACAGAAAAGCAACTCTTTCTCAAGTGACTGAGAATGTTGATGCAGGATGTGATCAGACTGTGTCCGCAAGAACAGTTCAACTACATCGAGAGGGATATTATAGTAGGGTTTCAGTGCATAAATCCCTCATTACAAAGACGAATGCACATTTGAGAGTTCAGTGGTGCAAAAACCATAGGCACTGGCCTACAGAGATGTGGAAAAAAGTGATATGGTCAGATGAGTCATCCTTCACCATATTCTCAACAAGGGGGCGAGTGCATGTATGGCGTACACCAAGAGAATGGATTAGGCCTGAATGCTTGGACCCCTCTGTTATGCTGTGGGGGGCATTTTCCTGGCATGGTTTGGGTCCATTTGTCCCTAGAGGGAAGGGTCACTGTAAATCAATGCAAAGTTATTTGCAGAGTGATCACCTTTATCTTATGATGAAACATTTCTATCCTGATGAAAGTGGTCTCTTCTAGGATGACAATGCCCCCATCCACAGGGTACAATGGGGTCACTGAATGGTTTCATGAGTATGAAAATGTTGTGAATCATACGCTATAGCCTTCGCAGTCACCAGATTGCAACAGAACACCTATGGAAGAATTTGGACCTACGTGTTAGATAGCACTCTCCACCACCACCATCAAAACAACAAATGAGGGAATAATCATTTGGAAGAATAGCATTCCATCCCTCCAGTAGCGTTCCAGAGACTTGTAGAATCTATACTATACGGTGATATACACTGTACAGTACAGGCCAAAAGTATTCAGTCACCTCTAGTTAAAAAAAATAAAACTTTAGGTAGAGAAGTTAATTCTCTACCTAAGTTAACATATGCACAATTACTGAATAACAAACCAAAATACAATTTTTTTTTTCAATTTCTACCTAAAATGAATTTTTACTTACAAATAGTCCTAGATGTTCTTGAAAATAGCATCCTTTGGCTTTAATTACAATTAAATTAATTATTGGAAGTCTATCCTATCCTAATACCTTTAGCCTGTACTGCAAGAAAAATAGGTTGAAAGAAATATGGCAAAGAAGAAGGAGTTGGATGTGCAGGGTCAAGTAAACTTTGTGACAAGACGGTTATTCCCAGAGAGGAATTGCAAAGAACCTTAGGATTTCGAGGTTCAGTGTTCTGTACACACCCAGAAGGTTCCAGCTGATGGGCAGTAATATTAACAGAAAAAGACCAAGAAGATCAAGAGGCAGAAGACAAATACAGCATCTTGTGCTGTCTTGCAAGAGATTTTACCACATTAAAACTTTACCACAACTACAGGAATAACTCAATGCAACTAGAGAGCAACCAGTTCCCCTGACTACAGTGAAACAGCAACTACGACCTGCTGGTCTAAAAATATGTGCATCTGCAAAAAAGCCCTTGCGATGTGCTGTTAACAAGAATATGGGCCAAGTACCATCAACAATGGAAGAAAAGATTGAGAAAAGGCAGATGAGAGAGTGAGAGAAGACAGGGGCATGGGGGTTAACTGCCAGAGGTTCAAAAACCAGAAGGGATCTGATGGAACATAATGTATCAATGTGTGACTTTGTGCATGGTTATAATTAACTTGTATGTAAAATTGGAAAAGCCAATCTTGCTCTTTTTGAAAAATATTATCCTCTGAAGAATGTGTGAGTGTCATCTCTATAATCCATTAGTGTCATTTTACGAAGCTTTTTTCTCAGTATATAAACCATAACATTCTAATATGGTCAAAACACTCACTGATACATGCTTACAATCATTTTACTTTATGTAACTTTCGGACAGGGTTTTATTTTCCCCTCAAATGAAAAACTCTGACTGGTACAGAAGCAAGGTCAACTTATGTCATCATGTAATCCATATAGAATTCTGAGTTTTCCCTTAAGGAAAAAATAATTTTCTAGCAACATGATAGCTCACAGAACATGAACGTGTGTAATTACAAGAGACGGTTTCTGTTAGTCTTTTAAGAGCTCAGAGACGTTATCAGTCAGGCTGAGCCCCTTCCCATGTTCCTTATTACATCTCTGATTGAGTGAGCCACTCAGACTTCACCCCAAGTCCACAAAATGACTCATTATTACCCTGCATTGAACTCACACACAGACACACACGAGAATCCAGGAAAATAAATGCTATGCATTATTAAGAAGTCAGTTTTGAGTTGTGCATGGTTTCTTTTATATATATATATTTTTTTTCTTCTCTGGATAGCTTGATGAGCTCCCCCCTTATAGAAACGAAGCCAGATTTGTTTACAAGACAAATGGTCCCAAATACATGGAGTATAAGTTGCTTTCCTCCACTAATTAATCACCAGATTTTAACGTGGGAAGCTGGGACAATCCTTCCTCTTGTACAAGAGTGGCTGCGTGAAGACTCTGAGACCTTTCCGTACTTGGACCCTTTCTCGCTCACTGTATATCTCTCTCTGAAACACGCGCGCACACACACACACGCATGCGCACAAACGCATGCACACACACACACACACACACACACACTTTCTCCTGCCCAATCTCTGTTCCATCCATTTTGCATAATACAAGTCTTGGCTAATACAAGTCACCTGCATAGGTAAATGTTGGGTAAAGTATTGTTCAATATTCTCCAGTAGCACAAGCCTGACTATGGTCACATTCAAACCTCTCTCTTTGTCTAAACACCCACTGCACTGCACACCATCAGGACTTTCTGATCCACACAACACCAATATCACAGACCAGTCTTGACTTTAAAAAGCACTCGGAACAGGACAGCAAGTCTTGACCCCAGATATGATTCATTCAGAATAAAGCAAGCTTTTCTCTATCTTTACAGCACAGCAGTAAATCTCAAGGTTGTAAATGCCTGTAGTTTTTGACATAACTTTTTTTTAATAATTGTGAGGTGACCAATACTTCCAGAGCTTCCCCTCTTAGGTTTTGTAGGATAGGCAAGTGATCCCCACAGCCAGTATTCAATAATATATGCACCCATGGGATAGGTCTAAATGTTATCAATTTTTTTTTATTTTTTTTGCAGTAAATTATGTTTTACACAGCCAACAGTCTCATATAATGAGACATATAAGTACATTAATTAAGAAAAGTTAGTTTAAACAGACAAGAACCCTGATCCACATGCAAGGCTGTCAGAGAGAATAACCTCCACATTGCCTTGGGATATCTCTCTTTTCAGTGTCGACCGCAGAAAAACAGGACCACTCTCAAGTCCAGCTGATTTGGTGAACTACAGCCCCTCCCACTGTGGATATATTGGATGTGAGCAATTGGTGAGGAGTGTATGGTCTGAGGTGGAGGCAGGGAGTTGCGGTCTACACTGTGCTGTATATCATGTTAGACAGCGTCTTGAGGTGGACTGGAATCTAATCAACACCTCTCACTCACCCTGAGCTTTCATAAGGCAACGAGGCACTTCCTGTTCATGCATTTGGCTTCACAGCCTCCTCCCAGCCCTGTACAGAACGTTTCTCCTGTTCTCATTTTGTGTTGTTGCAGGCAAATGGTTATACTGTAAGAGTCTTTATGGGAGTGTGCTATCTTTATTGGATGCTTTTGAAGCTTTGGATTAGACAGCCACATTGATTTACTTTGACAAATGTGGTGGGGACCAATCAAAATGGCCTAGGGGTGAATGAAGCAGCCCCACTGTGTATGTCAGAAAGTCACTTCCTTCCTGAATTCTAATGGAGGCTCAGTAGAGTTCCAACAGTGCATGATGAGTCTCCTCATCCAGACATGGCACATCTGAGTTCAGTTTAGCTCCAAGAAAAATCCAACCACAGTCAATCTGAAGGTTACCATGGCTATTATTCTTTGTTTTCTCTATTGAAATTATGTTTCCTAAACACCTCCTCTGAGATATAAAAGTTATACACTTTACACCACTGTATTAACCATAACAAGCAAAAGTAATTGTTAGGATGTCTATCTCGAACCTTGAATTTCAAAAAAGGTGAATATATGTAGCACAAATAGGTGGTAAGTATGCTGTCAAAAGGAGTCAAGAACTTGCAATATGGGGTCAAACTCATATTACAATAATATAATATATACTTCACCATGTGTACAAAAAAAATAAGCAGACCATTATCAAATCTTTATTATCAACCATCCACCGTAAAGGTTTAAGACATTAGAATTAATCATTCTTTTCTGTTCTCAAAAACTGCCTTGTAGGGACCGTTTGGCACAACAGAGGTTTGTGTTATTTTTAGCCACTTTCAGCCAGAAATTGCGCACAGTTCCCTTTGAGCAAACACCTAATAAAAATGACATCCAGAACCTATTAGTGTAAGCCTGCTGAGTATGAAAGAAGCAGTAAAATGTTTTGTACACTAGTCGGCAGCCTTCCAAAACATTGGCATTACTGTACCCCAAGCAACTTTCACTCAGTCTTTAAATACAGATGAAGGCGGGTGCACATTGGCTGGTGCTTTGACATGTGAAAATATACAAGAGAAAGCTAGCTTAAAACATGAGCACATCCCATACCCACTGTATAGCCAACAAATATTCAGCTGCCATTTCTTTACCAACATTATTTAGACATTCAGTTTCACTTCAGGATGCCGAGCACATATGCATCAGCTCAAATTTACTGAGATTTCTCATATTTTGAGATGCTTTTATCTTTTTTGGGTGTTTTAAAAGCGAGGAGCTACTAAAACAGTCCCAACATTCAAAAAGGATGCGCAATATCTTGTGCATTTTAAAAGGTTCCTACATTGAATCTGTCCATAAATGTTGGTTTTTATCGGACTTCGGCAACCAAACCAATTTATTTCGAGTCACAATTCATCTAAATCGCTGACTCGGCTGACATAATTTTCTTCATACATTTGTTTTGGAATGGAACGCATTTCTCATACATTTGGATGATGATCATCATGATCGTGCAAAGGTGCGATGTACACAGATGCACGCATCCATACACTTGAGAGTATGATTTCAATGGTAGGACACTGTAGAAAATTCATTTCTTATTCCAAGTTTGGTCTGGTCTCTGGGAGGATGACTGAGTCGCATCTGAAAAAAGAGGCGGAGTAGAAGTGGCGGTGAAGGGGCACAGCCAGGGAAATTTGATCAGGAAAACCCTCCTGGCTGTCTGAGCGAATTTAATTAAATTGCTGGAGAGAGCTGCGGTGGAAGAGGGGCACATCTGGATTCAATATGTGAGGCTTTGATTTTTCTTTTCTCCTTCTCATTTTCTTGTGCCTAGGCACTAGACGCCCCTTCCTCATCTCCATGTTCAGCTCGGGGAAATGGCAAAGCCAAAGGAGCATGATAGTCTACAGGGATCTTAATTCCTAATTTACTTTCAATCTTGACCTCCCGTGTCCAACAAAAGCCTTTGATTCTTATAGCTCATATTAATTACACTGTGTGCAACTGCTGGTTCTAGCTGAGGAATTCTCACAACATAAAGCTGGGGAAACGAAAGCTCCAACAGATTCTGTGAGCTTCGGAGAAAGGTCATGTACTGTCAAACTTGGCACCATCAGGAAAAAGGGTCAGCAAACATAAAAGTAGTTTTATTAGTAGGGGAGAGAACACATCACGAGGCAATCAAAGAGTTCATACATATATAGTCAACTAAATTGAAATAGTCTGATTCAGTTCTTCTGCCAGGCTGTTACCCTTAAGTCTATGACCCAATCCACATTGTTTTTTTTTTAACGGTCATTCCCATTTATTCCTGGCATACTGTACTGCCGGCTCTATACTACAAACATAAATCATGTGTGCACGCATATGTGCGTGCGTGCATGTGCGCATATGTGCAACACCATTTTTTCTTGGCAGACAAGCACAAATGCTGATTGGATCTTAGTTCCCTATGTTGACACATCTGGCTTGGCTGTAGACATGTACATATTTTGCGCAAAGAAAAGAATAACCTGTTCTATAGTTTTAGTCACTACAAATACATTTTTTTAAATATTCATAATACCCCATATTTACTCAAAAACATGGGAGTGTGGATTTTTTGTGAATATATTCACTGAAATGATCTTGTTTTATGTGTGACTGTTTTTAACTTAAAGGCATACTATGAAGGATTTTCACCTTGAAAATATAAAACAAACATGCTCAGTCATTACTATGATGCACTGGCAATCTGCGTCTTCTGTCCAGTCCTTGCTTGTCTGCCTGTATTTGTCATTCTAAAATGTGTTTGGGACATTTCTGGGCATGGCCCTTTTTCTTTGTGGGCCGTATGTGAAAAGCATGTGGTCAATAGAAGAAGATGGAGAAGAAGAGGAATCATATATGGATCGGCTAAGTGGCTGGTCACCATTTGGTCATGTAGCTGCCGTAATTAGCCAACTAAATTCCGTTGTGTTTGGCAGTGTTAACTGGCAGGCAATGATAGCCTGAGAATTTGCTGTGGGTCTGGTATTTTACTAAGTAACGTCTTAAGGCTGGAGAATAAGATTCTAATCCACTTCTCGTGGCTCATGTATATGTAAGCCATTTTTACAAACTACAACTTACAATCTAGTCCAAACTACCCTTATACAATAATAATAAAATACATAATGTTTTTTTTAATTTGAGACATTTTATAAATTAATGGTCTGCAAAATATGTTTTTGAAAAATATTTTTACCCTAGATTATTGTTATATTATACTTACTGTTGGGTCTCAGTAGTATATATCTGAACTGAAACAATGTGATATTGATTAAAAATGAATGGTATGATTGTTTTATTATTTTATATTGGAATATATTCTCATTGTCCAGGTGTGTTTTATGGTTTGGTTTTAAAAATGCCACTACAGCACACATGGCAGAGATATATAATTATATTATACATGTACTTTACACAGTGTGGTTCTTGAACTGTAAAATAATAATCACTATGATTATTCTGTATCGCCCTATGTCCTACTATACATGGACCTTTATACTTTGTGTACCTATAAATGAACAATTAAAACAAACAGTAAATAAACATTATGCATCTCATATGGTATTGTAGCCATACCCCAAACGTTTACCAGACCTTCAAAAAAATGTACTTCCTTACTTTGCTGGCACATTTGAACCTCCCACGGAAAATTTTTAAGAAACTTGGAACATTTTGCACTTATAGTAAACATAAAGGTTATATTACACAAAGGAATCATTCTAATTCTAATATTCCTCTGGCTTATACAATGTTGTGGTCATACTTATTAACATTGATTATCATGCAATGTACCTTTACTTGTTAACCATCCATCTTTGCAAAGATGTTCAAAATGTTACCTGTTTGGGATATTTCAAATCAAATTTGTCTGATAATTTGGGACGGTAGCCATGCTGTGAGAGGGAAATACCCACTAATGGGACAACCAGCCATTTCCTCATTAGCACTGCTTGCAGAAACTCAAAATCTGCCAGGCAGGGAGTATGAGGCCTCTTGTCTACTTTTGTACAACTGCTTGCCCCAGTGTTTAATGAAAATCTAGCCTTGCATTTTGCAGACAAAGAAGCTAACTTCTTTCAGCAGTCACCATGTTATAAACGTTCTAGCTTGCCAGGCAATAGGAAATAAATTGTCTGTCTTTGAACTTTGAACTTGACTTTCAAAAACCTTTTAATCAAGCTAAGGTTTTCCATTACCTACCCATTACATCACGTTTGCAAGTTGTACAGATTGCCACGAAAATAAAATCAACAACCAATGTCAACTACCGAAACAGTTGCAATACAGAGCTTTGAATTATTGGAGAATTAAATGCGCAGATCACTCGCGGGACGTGAGAATATTTCTATTTCAGAGCCAATACATACCATTACGTAACTTACTGCATTTATGTCTGCTGAGATTCAGTAGAATTACTTTAACATTAAAATCTCTGCAGGCAAATTGGTGCAACATTCAGCACCCCTCTAATAATAATATAAAAGCCTAGCTGACAACTGATCACGATTTCGGTATGATTACTTGCAAATAGGTCCGAGAGTACATTATGTAGCGTATATGGATGCAGGGGGAGTACAGGCACTACTGCTGCATCCTCGCCTTGTATGTATGCCTTTTTACTCTTTATGTAATAAGGTTGTTCCGAACTTTTGAGAAGTTAGGCGACATGGGTCAAGATCGCGACATGGGTCAAGATCACACAATGGGTGTTGAGCCATTGTTCAGTTTCAACTGAACTTCAATCAGAAGTCATAAATGTAGTAATTCCATTAAAATTGAAAGCGTTATAACTGCTCTGCTTTTAGACATGCGACCAAAGCCATCAATAACACTTTCACTGCAAGAATAACTTACTGATGCATCATCATTAAAACGATTCAATCGTAAACATATATTCATGGTACTTGGACTTTAAAGTTACATAAGTCTACAATACTTTTTCTCAGCATAATTTTTTCTTAAATTAGCCGCTGCGTGCTACTAGTGGTTGTGTTTAAGTAGTAAAAATAATAAACAACGGAATGATCCCTTTCCTTTGTTCTTGCACATTGGGTCTGAAAAGTAGCCTACCCTCCTCCCGCCGCGCTCGCGACCCACCCATACCACCTCCGCAGCTCACTACATAAATCTTTGCGCGTTTAAAAATACGTAGCGGTGCCCTTTAACTTATGTGCTGGGGAAAGCGCATGTGTTTACGAGGAAGCCCACGTTTTCTTTGATGGAAATCGCTAGCCTATTTCATTGGGAATCCTCTCAAATCGACGCTGTGGTTGTAAAGCAAGGGTTTCAAGTCCAATGATTTTCCAATTATATTAGCCTGTAGTTATCGTCACGTTTTTCTAAAAAATAAAAAACAGCAAAAATGAGTTATGCTTACACAAATGCAATCAAAGTAATGCATATTGCAGTGCCTTCCAAAAGTATGAGAACAGTAGAATTATATTTTATTTTTGTTATATAGCCTACATAAGGCATTTGGATTTGAGATTAAAACATGAATGTGAGATAAAAGTACAGTCAGCTTTTATTTCATGACATTTACATATGTAGCCTATATGTTTTACCATTTTACTGTACATCACCATCTTATCGTTTCAGCTGGGCAAAAGTTAAACAATGACTTTAACAGTAAATCAAGGCAATAAAGTGTAATATTTGTTTGTATAGCCCTTAAATGCAATAACTACATCAAGTCAATGACCCACTGACATCGCTAAGCATTTGGTATGTTCTTTGAAAATGCCTTTCCAGGTATTCACGGCCGTTACTTTCAGTTGATCTTATGCAAGTGGAAAAAAACTTTTATTTTTTCCCATTGGTCAAGGCTTTGGTTGTGTAGGCAGCGTGTTTGGGCTCACTGTCTTGCTGCAGGATGAAGTGCCAGCCGATGAGGTTGGAGGAATTTCTGTGTACACAGCCGCAACAAATCTGTCCGCACACTTACAAATTCATCCTGCTGCTTACATCCTCCGTTACATCATCAATAAAGAGCCAGTTCCAGAAGCAGCCACACTTGCCCAAGTCATGACACTACCTCCTCCATATTTCATAGAAGTGGCAGGGTGCTTTGGATCATGAGCTGTTCCTTACTTTCTCCACACTTCAGGCATACCATCATTTTGGTGTCAACTGTTCATAAAACTTTGTTCCAGAACTCTTCCATATTTTTTTGTTAAATTCTAATCTGGTCTTTTAATTCTCGCTGCTAATGAGATATTTGCATCTTGCAGTGCAGCCTCTATAATTCAGCTCTTAAGGTCTTCTGTGTACAGTGGTTTGATATTTTCACTCCTGCCCTGCAGACTGTTGGTGATGTCACTGACTGTTGTTTTAGGGTTTTTCTTCAGGGCTCTTACTGTAGGTTACTGTCATAAACTGCAGTTGTCTCCCTTGGCCAACACGTATAGTGTTCATTTCTGAGTCCACCAGTGGTTTCTTTCTTTTGCATGACTTTATGAACTTCTGAACTTGATATACCTGGTTTCTGTGCTACCATTCTAATAATGAATTATTCTGCCGTCTCAGCTTAGATTAGTATACTGTTTTCAGACATAGTTAGGCCTCTGACTCCAAAAATTCTTCTGACTGCAATCTTCACAGATGAAAATAAAAGACTAGGCACTCGTTGCTATTTCATGTGTGAACAACTCATGCAAAAGGAAACACCGGAGCAACAGTTATAACCCATTAACTTTTGATCTCAAATCCAAATGCCTTAAGAATACTGGAAAAATAACTTTCACTCGACATCTCCCATAGTTTTGAAAGGCACTGTATGAAGGTTCCCTGTTGCAGTGCTTACAGCCTACATGTTACAGAAATTGGTTTATATGTCTTGTTTATTAATGTTGGTCCGATTTCCTTTCATATAACTTAACCACAATTCAACAAAACAAATATATAGCCTACATACTGCAAGCCAACAGGGATCTTCAGCATCAGCAGCTCCATTTTGTCCAGACACAGTAAAGCAGGGGAGACGGTATGCATTTTGTGGAATGTACAGTAGTGTAGCTTGGCTACATTACACAAGGCTTTCATGGAAAGTGGAAACTGGTTAAATGATAACATCGACTGACTTTTAACGGGAGTGTGAAAGAATGCTTAACCTTTAAGAAACGAGAGTTGCCAACGAAGACGATTAAATCGCCATCTGGCACGGATTATATAATTGAGGATGTTTATTTTATTTGCTTGTAAATCACGTTTATAGCCTAGGGAATCCTGTGCTTATGTTCAAACGGCAAACAAAAGATTAGAAAATCAGCCTCAGCCTGCACTGGAAATCAGTGAGCCTAAATGCTGCTTTGATTGGACAGATACCTTTTTATTGTCTTCAATGAAGTAGAATGGTTTTTGGACACAAAACAGCCCAACCAATAATGTCCAAAGAAATAGGGCATTTTTAGGTATTGTCAGTGAACCAACACGATTCGGAATTCAATTTGAGACTATATATTTTCCCCATTGAAAGGAAAACATACTTTTAACTCCAAGTCACTGGTTTTAATTAAAGCGAGTCCTTAATCCCTCGGGGGTGAATGAAGTTTTGAGCATTTGTATGAGGACATAATTATCTCATTAGGGCAAGCTTTGAGAGCCTCTAGGGACATTGCGCTGATTTAATGGTAGGGATCTTGGACTCCGGGCGAGTATTTTCAGGGGGAAACTTTTTTTAACCTTGCAGAGAGTAGGCTATGAGGTCCCGGTGTCACTGTGGGTCAGATCTACTCTTACAAAATTACACGAGCGTGATCGAGTAAGACGAGTGAGTCATACCGGGTCTCATAAGGCTTTATTCATTTTCATTTGTTGTCAAAGGAGAGACGAGCGTTGGGGGTTGAAAACTTAACTCTTCGGTACCATTTAGGGGAGTAAAAATGTACAGCTTGTGCTGGTGTGGAAGTAGTTTTTTTATTTTTAAACGAGACGTCATTCTGAAAGGCGGACAAGGCATTTTGAAGGAAAAATGGACCCTGTTTACTTCCTTTGAATGATCCTGACATTTCAGTGCATCAGCCGACAAACAGTAGAGAACGGTTTAAATAAACGGTGTGAAATATTTTCGACAATTGGAGCGTTCAAGAGGGATGGATACGGGGTATTTGCCGGAAAAACAATTTACTCCTAACCCCCTTAGCAGGATGGACACTGTTGACGGCAGCCAAAACAGGAAAAACTTTAGCGTGAGCCATCTTCTGGACCTGGAAGAAGTGTCGGTCATGAACTGCATAAAGGAACCGGCTGTGGTGATGAAGGACGTCGGGAAAGGACTTAAGGAACAATCTGCCGCGAGTAGCGGAAGCGAGGCAGCGAGACAGGACAGTAGGTGGAATTTGTTATTGCTTAATACAGGGCAACTCAAAGTGGCTTAGAATATATGAGCCGACCCAGAGTTATGTACAGTAGCGCACACCGCGTGTTAAATGGATGGCCGTGTATTTGTCCCACTTCAAATTTCGCAGACGCTTGTATTTGAACCCGTGGCTGCCGCCTGTACAAGTTGAAGTGTAGCCTACGGCAACTTCAGCATTTTATCTGGGCTTCAAGAAACAAGAAGCGTAATGCAAGTTTGTGGAAAGATAGCAATGCTACTCATGCATTTACCTCCAATCGGATGTGTGCTGTTCTGGATGTTACCATCCCTGTTAAAATAATCACCTTTTGTGAGCGTTCAAATGCACTCGTTTCGTAAAATTAGCTCCAATCTTCTGGGTTTCCACATTCGTTATTATTCATTAGTAGGCCTACGTACAATAATAATAATAATAATAATAATTCTACTACTACTAATAATAATAATAATAATGTAATTAGCCTTACTTTAATTTAAAGTTATTTTCTCGTTTAGATATTAGGCTACAATACTTTGGAAGTTCTGCCCGTAGGTCTATATCTCATTATATTTTTGTACAATTATGGTTCGTATCCTGCGGTATTGGATTAAATATAGTCTCTACGCATTACTTGGACGTTGGGAAAAATAAAACTGTTGTTACCATCTAACATCAATAATAAGCCTGTTAGGGATTTCAATGCAACTGATATTAGATTAATTAGAACCAACACAGTGATCAACATTATGAAATCCATTACATTTAGATTTGATATAGGCTAACTGTAGGCTACTACTGCCAAAGCGTAGGCCGACATAGGCCGAGAACGAAAACAAAACCGACTTTAAGTGCAGTCTTTATCATGACCTATTATAAAATGAGGATTACAGTCTGATTACTATGCAATGCAATAATTATAAACAAAAATATTAATATTTCCATGCTTAAAATATGTTTAAGTAAACTCTTAGTATACATAAGCTAACCTAATTTTAAAATTTAATTCGCATTACTAGAAGGCCCTGTCGGGCGGGTATATCGATTTACAGCGTAGTTATATATGCGTTTTCATTATACATCAACTTACATTACATTACATTACATTTATTTGGCAGACGCTTTTATCCAAAGCGACGTACAAAAAGTGCATTTCATGGTCATAGACAACTGCTAAACAACTTCTAAACCAAAATAGTTATCTTAAAAGCCCATCGTTTAAAGTTGAAAATTGGTTTAAATTCTACCTTTTAACTTGTGTACAATTTTTTGGTGAGTCTCTGTCCAAACCCTGTGTTGCGAATCTTATTTGGCCCAGCAGTTAATATGCAGTGCTTCAGTAGCCTACATTTCAATCCTTTACCACTTGAACTGGAAAATTAAGTGCAAATTGTCAATCTAGTTATTAGTATGTCATTTTGTTGGAAATTTCAAAAGATATTGGAAAATAGAAGTTAATCTTTAAACCCTCAAAGAAATATTGAAAAGTAGGCTGTATGATGATGGCGACGAAGATTCATCTTTTTATTAACACTACTGTTCTTGCTGCTGCAGTTGTTTTTGTTATTTTACTTATAAAAACTCAATAAAACCTTAATGTACTAATATATTCTGATTCAGTTACAGAACAGTGGAAATGTAATGTTTCTATAAAGATTTCTCTTGCTCTTTATTCTGCAGGTTAAGAATACTTTCACGACTTCCTTGAATGTATGCTTCAACTTTAAAATGTTGGACAAGTTTCTGATTAAAATAAAGTCCTGTTTTGCTCTGGGACAATATACATTCCATGGAACATGTGGCTTTTATGCATTGACTCTCAGTAGATTAAATCCCAATGTGAAGCACACCAGTTTCCTTTAGTCTTACATTGCTTTGCATGATAACTTCTAGGAAACTTGATTAGTAATGATCACTGCAATCTTTGTGGTCACGTGAGCACGTTGGTTAAATAATGATAATACACCAAACTGACTCATGATCATTAATGGTTACTTCTGAGATTATTGTTGGTGCTGTCTGTTGTCACCTCTCTCACTCACTCGCTCTCTCTTTCAATGCAGTAGTGTCAAGAGAATTGCAATCAATCACCCAGTCCCTGAGTGCCCAAGCGCTTCATTTATTTAGTCAAGGTTTTTATTTGGTATTGGTAGACTTGCAGCCTGTAATGACTGAACAGGAAAAACTTTGTGTTACTCACCGTGGATTCATTGAAAGGTATCTTGGTTGCAGTGTTTTTTATATCTGAAATAGCATGCATGCATGGTGTTTCAGCTATGGTGGGATGACAGCTATGTTGACAGTTCTACAGATTACTACTAGTAGCTACCAGCATACAAATGCACAAAACATAAGTAGAGCAGCATATTTTATAATCTCCAAATAATACTAAATGAACTATCGGCAACACAGTTTAGAAAATAAAGCCTTTCATGAATCTCAGTGGTTGCACGGTTCCTTTCAAGAATACTTATTTGATTACAAATTACTGGTGAAATTATATAATAATTTAAGGTAGTGGCATAGCACGTGTACTATTGAATCAATTAAATTATGAAGAATGGTAAGAAAAGGGGGGGGGGAACAATAATTCCAACAAATACAACAACCACAACGGTAATAATACAAGACTCAAAGCAGGAAAAAAAGTGAGGAAAAGGGGGAAAAAAATCATTCAATCATCAAGGCCAATTAAATTTGACCATAAAGCATACGTTGTCTTAAATATTGCTATCGTAAATATTGATATTTAACGGTGCATTTTCGTACTTCCATGTGTAACTTCAAATAATATGAGCAGATATTGAAATTTTAAATGTCTAACTGATGTAAAAACGTTATCATATTCTGCCATTATTTATTTTTCTCAAATTTACACACACCTTCAACAAGAACATTTTTACAATAAACCTTCCACATTGGTTCCTTTTGTAAATTTGAGTTTTAGTGCAGGTAAAAAACTGCCTTGTGAGGATCTTGAAGGGAAAATTAGATTGAGTGAGCTATACTGCAATAGCCATAAGCATTTTGACTGCATTTTAGCTCAGAAGTTATCAGTAGTTTTGTAGTGACGGTGTTTAACATTATGTGGTGATATAGCTGTTAAACCCAGGACCTGAAATGAAAAGATCCTCACAGTTTTATGCATTTCATACGTCTTGTTTTCTGACCAGTTATATACAGTTATATACATGTAACCACACTAAATGCCCACAGCATGCCAGTTAACTAAAGTGAAAGAAAGCTCATTTAATTCATTGTTTCATATAAAAGAGAAAATGTCATACATGATAATGTAAAGATCATAATTAATCCACAACTTCAGTTGTACAAACTTACAACTGATCAGTAATTACCTGTTGAAAAATCTTTCTTCACCCAATCAGTGCATTCCATCACAAAAAACTAATCTATTTACAGGGCTTTGTTAAGATCTTAAAACCCTTCAGAGACTGAGGAAACCACACCTTTGCTACAAATGGTATGGGTGCTGCGTAACAGCCATATGATAATATACTAATATTATATACGACATTAGCAAGTGTTACTTCTTCAACAACAAGTATGTTAACTTGCTCACCAAAATGAATGAAAAAGCAACTCTGCTTGCTTCTGAAAAAGCAGCATTTCCATTGATTTTTAAGCCAGACCTGACGGAATTAAGGACATTGCATCAGCACACTCATGAACTGGCTGTTACCTGCAGTGGAGAAGCCAGGATTAAATTAGCCAATTAGCCTAGAAGACAAGATGGTGGCCTGAAAAGTCCAGCTTACTGTCAACACCCCTGAGATATACAGGTCCACGAGCAACCAGGACCTCAGTCAACATCGAGTCCAAAGGCTGCCAGCCATAGCACAGCAGAGTCTCCATCCTAACAGATAGCAAAGGTTTTTGTTTTGGTGTAGATGAGCCTCTATCTGGTCCAATACTACGTTCATAGTCAAAAGCAAACTGGCTTTCCAAGTTCTCTCCAACATGCAGACTAGGAGGCTATATAATTGGAATCAAGTGACTGACAATTTCATGCATTTATGTAAAATATAACATACCTGTTTTCATTTAATATCATTTGCATATGACATTACAGAGTATACCTCTTAGAACTGAATGAATTTTGTTTCATGCATGTAGACATATTGCACAAACAAGTCAGTGAGGAGAAATAACTCTGATTTTTCACCTCACTCAGTTCCCTTTAGAAATGACTATTTGTTTTGTCAAAAGGCTATTTAACAGACAACACGACAGTATACTTTACGAGCTGTCATGCATTCAAATTGCAAGGTTAACAATCCCTGCTGTTAAACAAAGTGACTGCTTGATTTTTCCCAAATTAAGTAGGAAAAACTGTCATTGCTCAGGCTGAGTGAACCCAAGCTAATTCATTAGCAGTGATGAAAGGCATGTTCATGGAAGATTGACCTCATAGTCTCTGGGTCATAAGAACAATAAACTGACTCTGCTAGGGGCTCGAAAAAGTGTAGATCACTCGATCTGCTTTCTGAATTGTAAAAAGGATCTCAGGACAACAGCTCATCACAAAAATATAAAAGCAGGTTCAACATTTAGGCATTACCCATTAACTTCAGAAAATAACATTTAAAGTGCTATGAAATGTATCCAACTTACAAAAATAATATAGGAAAATGTACTAAATAAAAATATACTGAAAAAACCTGTCAAGTTACTTCCAAGACTTAAGTTTCTCTGCCCTAAAGGTTCGATTATTAATGGTATTTTACTTTTAATTGTGAAATTCACAGTCATAGTTTTGCTTGATTTAAAATAGTGGTATGGTCAATAATTGAGACCAAAATGTATTTTAAATTTTCAAAAAAATGATCCCAAATTTGATCACAACTTCAAAATTGTCCTTCCTTCTTCTGTAACATAATCATTCTGAACTAACTGCACTATTTTTCATCTGGTGAAATAAATGAACATGAGACTGTCATGCAAAAATAAAAATGACACTTTGTTCCTTGGGGCAAAGATGTGTGTCTTGTGCTTTTAAAAAAAATTCCCACTGCCCCTTACGTTAAGAACTATAATCTGACTGATAGTGAGATAAAAATGGACTGAAATTAAGTATGAAATTAATGTAATGCATTCTGTGTAGGAACTTCATCCTGGGTCAGGGAAGCTTTACCACAGAAGCCTAATCATGACGAATAACATAGTCCTATAATTAACCTAGTCCTCGGTTATCCAGATATTAATTTATATATAGATTACAGTATAAGTGGTTGTTTGTCACGTCATTTTAAACAAAAAAAAAAAAAAGCCTGCACAGGCGAAGCTTTCTAATTTTGTCTCAGCAGTCAATGCATTGAAGCCAACCTGTTCTACTGAGAGAAAAGTGTCCCCGATTTATTCCATTGCATTTTAAAAGAAACTGCTCGGTGTCTCAAAAACTGCGGTGAGTTACGAGTTTGTGACGAGACCAATCACCGCCAACCAGCGACAACTGGAAACAGGCTCTGACTTTCCCTTTAGTGTGAAAGAATCTTTTCCTCCAGAAAAAAAATAAGCGACTTCACATGAACAGCCACTGCGGTTAAGACTGATGAGTTTTTACAAAGCAGCTGAATCGGAGAACATTGCGAGCAGCGCATTACCAAAAACATCTATATACTCTTATTTCTGCATAGGTGACAAAACTGAAAAACAAATTTGCATCTTATGGGTTTAAGCTGTAGCCTAATCATAAAAAACTCGCAACGAGCTGGGTAGTTTGCTTATTAGCCTACTCAGTTCTGATCCGTTGATAACAAGTTGTCCTTAATCAAAACTCTGCATCTGCGTACCTGATTAACCTTGTGAAATACAAGCGCATACTTGTATGTGGACAGTAAAAAATTACATTAGTAATATCAGTGTTATGATATTTGCGTGTTGCTTGCATCTGCAGTCTTTTTATTTTAATACCCAAATGCATGGTGCTTGTTTTATGTATCTAAGGGTGTGTGCGTCCGTGTGTGGCCTTCTCATTGACTACTGCGTTTATTGTCTCTCTGCTAGGTTACCATAAATTTTTGTGCTCTTCATCCTGCAAAATGCAAGGTGTAATTTGACTGAAGGGGATGTTATATTTAGAGACATGCCATATGATCTTCTATTTCCCCGTGAGTCTTCAGAGTAAGGACTTTGATGGAAATTGTGATCAGATAGGCCTACCAGATAAATGTTTTGATTTACTTACACTTATCTACGCCTATTGCGTGCATTTTATTGCAGGACCTCGTCGTATTTAGTTATTTAGCCTGATAATTCTAACAAAGGTATACGGAATGATTAGGATTTCTTGAATTTAACAGGGACACGTTATAAATATAACACTTACAAAATTAAAATATGTAGCTTACAACACGAACATTCCTGGAGAAGAAAAAGATTGAAGTTCTGGCCAATCCTATAGCAGAGTACTAATTTTACTTTTTTGCTGTGGCTCTTTAGGGTGTTTTTCCCCTTCATTTTAATGGAGCCCGAAAACTGGACCTCAACAACTACACAGTAAAATGTCCAGTGTTAATTCACCCCAAACAGAGTAGGCTGCATTTGGTCCAATAGATTATCATTCCAACAGAATGACAATAGATTGGGCTTTTCCTTTGTGCCCCCATTTCATGCAACATCGCCGTTTTATTTCAATAATGTAGACCATCTATACCCGATTTGGCAGATGTCATGAGGTTGAAGGAAACGAAAAATAACGACACATATGTGGATAACTGTTTTAAGTCGTAGACTACTCTTGTCAATATTATTGGGGCTCACAGTTAAAGTTTTTTAATTTTAAAGTTTGCAACTGCATAATCTATATTTTCATATAAGTAATATCTTCTCTTTTATTTGTCATTTTAATGGATAATATTACGCAGGCTTCTTATTCATTTGACGACTTAAGATTGAATGTCACATAGCTTATGTGTATTTTAGAGATCGTCAAATGAATAAAGCAGAGACGCCAACCAAGTAGTTCTAAAAAAAATAAAAAATTTTAAAAAGGGAAAAAAGCACCTTTAATTTATCACTTTTTAATACCAGGATATCGCACTGATATTGATGATCATTCTCCAAGCACTGCTAAATTACACATTCGACAGGTCATTGAAGCACAATCGCCCTTTTGCTTCCCACGTGGCATAAAACGCGACTGCTGTCTGTGGGTCAGCCTCTACCACTGTGCGTCTCGCGCAAAGAAGACTGCGGCCAAGAAGGCGCCAGCCTCTGACACTGAACCAGATGTGCGAAGGCGCCGTCCTGTCAGTTCTTTAGTCAGTTGGCCCGGAGCACTCACACGCAAGCAAACTCGTGTGCAGTAGGACAATTCTTCCCATGACAAGTTGCATTCGCGTGAACTGATTTTAGGGCTGCCCGTAATTACAAGCATAGGAAGGATATACAGGACTAGCGCCACACACTGAAACATTTTACATGTAAATGTTTTTTCCCCCCATTTTACGAACGAACAAAAAAGGGGCTGCGCTGTCAAAGTCAAATTGTCATTGCATAATTTTCAAATAGGCATACTCTATATGTTACATAAGTAAGTTTAAGCATTTTGTTAGCTTCAATATCTGTTGGCTTTTTTGTGGCCTTTTTATAGTATGGCCTCAAACAAAAGCCAATGTATTCTTTCCATACAGGCCAACAATCACAGATCCAGAGGCGTGGTATTGTAAATTCTATTGGTATTGAAAGCATATGTGCTGTACAAGTGTTCAACCAAGTTATACTTTGTTTGGTTTTTCGCAACTGTCAAAGTGTTTGAATTTTGTAAGAGTCGCACATTTAACTCCGCTTACTAACATAATCAGCCATATGCGTAATAGGGCCTACGTAAAATGTTGAGTAAAGAACCACGTTTACAATAAAACCATATTCTTCAACCATGGAATCATGGTCATGCTTTAATGGAACGTGCAATTAAAGTGGTGGATAGATGTACAGTTAAACCAAAGCATTCACTCTTTTAACCGAAACCATTCATTCTCACACACGCCATTCTAGATCGGGGGTACACCTGACTGGGAAGCTAAGCGTGATTGCTACAAACTCTATCACACAGTTAACAGTTATTAAACGACCATATGTCACATTACCGTTTCATCCTGTGTATGCCCCCGCAATTCCATGCAATAGTCTTATCCAATTTCATTTTGTTTCTTTTCGTTTTCAATTCAGTTAGTCTTCTGCTTGTTCCACGGCCAAACAGTCTCCAATTAAATCTCCCGGTAGTAAGCAATTGTTGTCATGCTACCAAGCACTTCCGGGAGCACGAAATGTACCAGGTAATGTCGGTATAACAAAATTATCCATATTATGCTTCTAGAGACGTCTTATAGAGGAGGGTGGTAATGTGACCAGCTGGCAGTCACTGCTATACCAGAGCACTATTAATTTACACTGTTTTTCACGTTACTCTTTCTGTGTTTTCTTTTTTCCTTTTAACCTAAACCGTTCACTTTTATACAAAGTAATAATGGAATTCTTATCAGGGGTGCATACCTGCCTGGGAAGCTAAACTCACAAGTTGACCATTTATTAGTTCATTTTGAGGTGTGCTTGTCTTGCTGAGTGATCCATTTTCAGCCTGTGGATACAGGAGCTTCCTGTGAATATTAGGATTTTACTGAGCTTATCAAGAGCCACAGGACCAGTAAATTTAAAATAACCCAACATCATCAGGGATCCACCATCATATTTCCCCATAGGTATGACAATCTTTTCAGCATGTATCTTTCTTCCAAAGCCAAGCCAACCACTGGTGTGCATCGCTAAAAAGCTCAATATTGGTTTCATCTGACCATAACACTCAGTTCCCATTGAAGTGCCGGTGCTGTTAGGGAAAATTGACGTGCTTATTTTAGGTTATGTTTTTTTTATTCTGGCACCTTACAAAAGACTATTGTTACAGAGATGGTGTCTTATTAGAGATTTTCTAAAGATTTTATTTAGACTTTCTGTGCCTAAGCTGCAACCATGTTTTGAATATGTGACCTTGATATTCTCTTTGCTTATAAAACCCTTTGTGTTGTTTCTTCTGAGCGTTATTTTCTGGTGGTAATGGACTGCATGGATTTTATCAGTGTTACCTAATTTTTGTTCTCCAGTGAAACAGGGAGCCATAGTAGGCCACAATATATAGTTCCCTAATATTGAGATGGACAGATGGCAGTAGCATGTTAATACAATTTTATGTTCTATTGTATTAAAAATTACGAGTTAGGGTTGTGATGAATTTTGACACATATTTTCTGGAAAATTATATTAGTTGTTCATCTTTTTTTCTGAACAATTGTATTTGGATAAAACAACATCATTTTCCACATTGTGAAAAAAGTATACAGCCTTTTTTCCTTTTTCATCAAGGCTCTGAATAAATTTAGTGGGCACTGTAAATCTACCAGCTCAATACGGCTGAGTTTCTTCATTTATTTTTACAGCAAAGACTAAATTTAAATATTGATGCTAATTGAGATTCAGGTGGGTAAAAAAGGGGGCCAGAGATTAAATTAAAAAAATAAAAAAAACTATCTCAAAGACATTTTACACATATGTTTACAACTGTACATCAGGACTGAAGATAAGCCGCCTATCAGTTTAATACTACGCAGTGCATTTTATGACAGTAACAAGAGGCAGAGTGTTGCAAAATAGATCTCCAAGCACTAATAAAATATTTATTTTGAGCTGCACCTGAATTGAAGACAATGAGTGTCAAGACAATGTTGTGGAAATTTGTATTATGACACACAAAGCTAAATGGTTTTTATGCCACTTTAAAAATGGTTACAAAAGCTATGCTTTGAGGCTGTGTGCATTTTGTGAGCTGTCCTTGGACCCAAGCCTGGAGCCACAGCATTTGAAGGTCAGTCTTATTATTATTTTCTGAATGTATCATCGTGAGTCTTGGAGACACATTTGAATATGCAGTTTTTACATGTGTACAAGGTTTTGAGCTGCTATTCCCAATGGTTATTCTTTTTAGCCCAAATCAGTATGATATGCAAACAATGCAAGTTGATTGTCATTGTACACCTTTGCTTTAAAGCACCACATTTTTTAAGTGAGTGAGTCCAAATAAGATTTAATAATAATTGAAAGTTTCATGTAAATGCATTAAACGTTATTGGAAGTGATGTAATTTAAGTGTTTTGTGGAATTTATAAAATTGTAGAAGCTCAATCTTGTAGATGGAGATGTATATAAGGTTACAATGCAGTAGACCCACTGCTGCTGGAAAACTGGTCTATCTACACCAGAAAACCAATAACATAAAGTCTATGTACATGGCACTGGCACCATATTTGAGATGGCTATATGATGCACTGCACGCTAAAGCACATCAAGGGAGTGATGGAGGAAACTCAACAACTCCTGAGGATGGGGGAACTGTGGAAATCATGTAGCTGACCTGTAGAACTTCCAAGCAACTCCAAGCCACTGCAGTAAACTCAAACAACATAATTACGCCATTAAAAAACTATTTTAATGGATATTTTATTTAACTATCCATCTCGAGTTCAATAGCAGCAAGGACAGAACAATAACTAGAGCATGTGCACAGCAGTTCTCAGCAGGAGTTTGGTTCCAGGGGTATGTAGGTTCTGTTGACTGTTTGCCAGTGCCATTAAAATGAGGTTTTAGGAGCTCAGAGAGCAGTGTTCTCTCCCCTCTAATTGGATGTTGTTGGGACTAGGCCTGGAGGGAATCTGGCTCAGGATAGGAGACGAGGGGTGGGGGCTTGGTCACTGTGAGTGGTAGTTCTCTCTTATGAAGAATGGCGCTCACTGTTTACAGAGACTTGCATCAAACTGGCTATTTGTACCCACAAGTTATGATTTTACTTATTCAAAGTGATTTAATTACTCACTCCTGTCTTCATTATGATAAGTTCCCAGGGAGTGAATGAATATGTCAGAGGTTTTTAAATTTCTCTTCATTTTGTCTCATTGTGTAGTCCCAGCTTACACTATAGTTAAGTATGTAGCAGAAACAGCTTTGCAGTTGTGAAGCTGAACTATATTCACAACCAAGTGTACAGGGAGCAGCAAATCAGGTAGTAATTACTTAAGTTTAAATCAGTTTGTTAAAGGTTTACCAATGTTTTCTTTGAACTTATTATTATAATGTGACTGAACTCAGCCAAATCAAATCTATATTTGCATAGATTTTCTTGGTCAGCTAACCTGATTCTATGAGAGAGAAAAGTGTCATAGAGGTCCATAAAACATTGTTTCATCAACAGTACACTATAAATGGCATAAGCCATTTTTGTAAAAAAATTAAAATAAAAAAAGACACAGATAGCCTATACAAAAATGAACAGTTGTTGAAGTGTGACCAAATCTTTAACATCCTCAGCGTCACTTTGTTTATTGGTTCACCCTGAAATTGAGAGGTGGTGACCACTTCTGAGATATGTGATCTGTGGAAAAGTTGGTTTTCAATGGTTACTGATTCTGGGGCCCTGGTACAGCATGCCGAAAAACTGGTACAGCTCACCAGGACATTAGTTCACTGTAGAACAGGAAACCCTTTAACCTGGCACGTGAATATTATAACTTCCATTATTCATGGACCTTACAGATCTGATGAATGATTTTACTTGTCCTTTTTTGTTCTTCATTGAAGCAGTGAATCTGTTAATAATGTCATTTCTGAGGGTCAAGGTAAATAAAATCCTCTGTATCCCTTTTGTGGTATTCTCTACTATCTCTACCATTGCCATCACTCTCCCCCCTCCTTCCCTACATGAAGTTTCAGGTGTTTGTGTCAGTTTTTCAAGCTGAGACGGGTCCAGAACTCACACATAATAAAGCTCTCAGATAGATGCCAAGGACAATTAGGCTTATGGCCATATATTTCACCAGTGAAGCTCAGGCATGGTGCCAGAGGAATGAAGTCATTCTGAGCAGCACAGAATGCTGGTGTTAGCTTAGAAGGGATCACAGAGCTGCTTGGGTCTGCTTGTGTGAAAAGGGTTTTGATGAAATCTGGAATCGTTGATGGTTCCCTACCTTCATTGTGGACAATGTAGACAGTGTGACACAGATTTCCTGGACAGCAAAGGGTATGACACATGCATTTTTCAGGAGTTTCTTGAAAATGACCTGAGGTTTGCCTTGTTGTAGTGACCATTCTGATTGTAAACCCCTTGCTATCCTGGTTATTGAATTTGGAATGTTACTTGTTGAGTGTCTCGAATGCTGTAGATCGTCTAAAAATGTTGACAATAAATCAAACTAGTTGTGGTGTATTTTGCTGCTGTACCAATTTCCTGCTGCTTATGTTCAATGGGGCAAGACATGGCTTCTATAATATCTGAAACATAATGACCAACCCGACATTTTAGGTTGTCACTAAATAGGGAACATTTACTACCCACAGCCACACACAATTGACAGCTTATAGGAAAAGTGTATAACTATTTTAGAGATAAACAGCGAGGACTACAGAAAAAATATTTTTTGACATATCGCACATCTTTTTATACCCTCTCCATTCTTGATCTCTCCATTTCTGCCCTCTCAAACCACGACTTCTTATTTTCTCCTGTGGTTCCTCTTTACCTTTCTGTTCTGCTCTTTATCTCTCCTCATCCTCGTTTCACCCCTTCTCTGTTCTCTGGGTCTCTCTGTGCAGCTGATAGCCAGACTCCGGAGCAGAACCTGGTCAAGAGGAAGAAGAAACAACGCCGCAGTCGGACCACATTCAACAGCAGCCAGCTGCAGGCCTTAGACAGGGTCTTTGAGCGCACGCACTACCCTGACGCCTTCGTGCGTGAGGAGCTGGCTCGGCAGGTCAACTTAAGTGAGGCCCGGGTTCAGGTGGGTGACGCTGCCATGTGAGCACAGGCTGTGACTGTGATGCATGCTGTCAGTGGCTCAAATTATGCAACTGGAAGCCATGAGCAGAGTTAAATGTGTGTGAACAAAGCAAAACAAATCTTTTAAAACTCAAACCTCTTTTCCTAATCCACCTAAACAATTTTGGCACAACCCGTGAAGCCATTTGTCGCAAACATTATGGTGTCCTGACATGGGGGATTGCGTATAAAAAGAGTTTTCTACATGATGGAACCAAAATGCATAAAAACCCTTTCATAAAAGCTGAGAATTTACATTTTAACCACATGTTAATTGTTTGATTATAAATCTAAAATTGTGAATAGGGACGGAGTGTGGCACAGTGGGTAAGGAACTGCGCTTGTAACTGAAAGGTCGCAGGTTCGAATCCCGGGTAAGGACACTGCCGTTGTACCCTTGAGCAAGGTACTTAACCTGCATTGCTTCAGTATATATCCAGCTGTATAAATGGATACAATGTAAAGTGCTAAGTAAAAAAAAAGTTGTGTAAGTCGCTCTGGATAAGAGCGTCTGCTAAATGCCTGTAATGTAATGTAATGTAATGTGAAGTACAGAGACAAAACATATGTAATTGTCCCAAAAACTATGTAGCTCACTGTATATATATATGTTCTGTGTGTCTGTATGGGGGGGGAACTATTGCATTTAATATTAATGTGGATTTGTGTAAGTGATTGGGAATCAATATATGGATTATTTCGATGAAGAGGAAGAATTCAAACAACGGATTCTGAAATGGTTTCAAATGGGCTTATTGTCTTCATCCTTAATTGAAATTGTGAACATGCTTGCATACATTGTAAATGTAAATGACAAAGTAGTTCATTCTAGATATTTAAAGTAAAAATTGTGAACATGGAGATCCCCATCCCACCAACCTTTCCCCTTTCTTCTCAGGTATGGTTCCAGAATAGAAGGGCCAAGTTCCGTCGGAATGAGAGGGCTGTTCTGGCCAGCCGCTCAGCTAACCTGCTCAAGTCCTACAACCAGGAGGCAGCCATTGAGCAACCAGTGGCCCCACGCCCCACCCCCCTCAGCTCTGACTACCTATCCTGGTCCTCTTCCACACCCTGCAGGTAACCCCTCCTCAAAGCTGGTCATGTAAATACTGGTGTGCATAATCACAATGTAAAACAGCATACTTTCCTTATTCCAACTGGAGATAATCAGACTGCAGTCTTGCATGGACGAAAGCCTTGCGGTGGCTTCTTGTTTCATAATTTAAAATATATTGTTTACACATTCATGCTTTGATTTGGGTGATTCAAGATTTTTCAAATTTTTCACTTGAATAATGTCATAAAGATCTGAAATTCTATTTTATCAGGCATTTATTGGGTGCAATCATATATAATCCACTGGAATGACATGTCATTTGCTTTAAACTGACTATTCATGGCCACGGTCTGTGCTACAGATAACACCAATCTGATTTTGTTTCGATGTCATGCTGGTCATTTTTAAAGAAATTGCCTTCCACCTAAGATGACTGTGGGCCTGGTGTTATTCCTATAGCAACTGCTGCAAGAACATAAAAAAAATGAGAGGAATGATATTGAGAATGACATAATAGAATAAGAGCTGCTGACCTTCAAATGCCTTGGTGCCAGCTTGCTAAATGACACCAAAGCCTACTATATGATTATGATTATATAATCATATAGATATGATTACTTTTGGAAACATCCTTGGATGTCCATGAAACACTACTATGTAAAAAAACTTACGTTTGCCTTTTAGCAACACAGTGGCAATGAATGAGACAAGTTGTGTTTGCAGATGTGACTCTTGGAAGGGTTGTGGGGAGTGTAAAGTTCTATGAAGACTAAAGATCTTTGTCCACCCTTTCCAGGCAATCTGTTTCTACTATGTTTTCTCTTCAGCCCAGCCCCTTCCTATAGCCCCTCGAGCGCACCAGTGGCTGGACAGGGGGTCAATATGGCCAACAGCATCGCTAGCCTGCGGCTCAAAGCCAAGGAGTACAGCCTGCACCAGAGCCAGGTGCCCACAGCTAACTGAGCATCCTACCCGTCGGCCCTGCCAGACAAACCCAGAACGTGCCAAGGTCACAGACCCACAGAGACTAAGGACATGCCAGGAAAGAATACTGATTACCCTGAAATTTCCAGAAGCACTGTGTGTGCATTCTTGCCCAGCAACAGCACTGAATCATGGACACTGGAAAATCACAGACACTGTGTTCCTTGAAGTGAGGCTTTAAGGAACACAGTGATGACGTGTTGCTCTAGTATGGCAGGTATAGATTTTTTTGTACACTCCATTTTTTGTTTTCTTGATGCTGGCTTGATGTTACGTTTTATAATCATATTTATCTAAATTGCTTCAGTTTGATTGGGTTCTATTCGATTTCCTGTATTGTATTGTTTTCTCATTTAAAGTGTATAATCTATGATGTATCATATACAGGGTTTGAGAGTCAGCCAAGATTCAGACAGATTTTTTGTCATAGTTGACTTGCAATGATATTATGTGTTCTTGGTGATCACCAAAATTATATTCAGTGCAAATTGAAAGCTGTTATTAAATGCAAATGTAACTACAGTAAATTTGCTAGGTAAAGTTAAGGGAAATTTTTTATTGAAGCCTGGTGACCTTTATCAAATCAAAATCAAACCAAATTTTATTTGAATAGTGTATTTTACAGCAGTTGTCACAAAACGCTTTGCAGACAGCCCTGGCCTAAACCCCCACAGGAGCAAGCGTACGGCAACAGTGGCAAGGATAAACTCCCTCTGGCAGATGGGAAAAAACCAGGCTCTAGTGTTTATGTCAAGCCCCATTTATCAGATGCCATTAGATAGAATGTTTTTTATTCCACATTTGTTATATTGTGAATGACAATTGCAGAAATACTTTTCGGTCCAATCCTGTTTTTCTGTAACAGAAGACAGCAGACATTGAGCATTGTAATCAGATTTGACACATCCAATTTGAGTTCGTCCAAAAAGAGGAATATTCAGCTAATAGGAGTTGAAACAACAAAACCTAGTCACAGGCAGTGAAGCAGATAAGAGATGGTTAATGGTTAGGTTTTTTGAAATGGGAAGTGTGCATTACAGGCATTTTTTGAGAATGTATGAGATTATTCTATAATCCAAAAGTCAGTTATTTCCCTTCTCAAATATGAGTGGAATTATCTATTTTAGGGTATAGGGTGCAGATTGATAGCAAAGAGCTTGAAGCCTGAAAGGGGACACTATATTGATAGTCTTAGCCCCTTAATGCAGACTGGTGCTGTGCCACAGTGCTAGTAGATAAGCTCTCAGAAATAATTCAAGTAAAACTTGTTTGTTTTGAAACCAACAAACAGAACAGGCAGAACTGTTCTGGATTTAGAGATTTTAAAGCTGGAGAATAACATAGCTTTTCCATAAATGAGACAAAAACATTTGGGAGGATTGGGTGGTATCCCAACTTTCATTCTCTCCTTATCACAACACTTCCAGTCAAAGATTGTTAGTTGTGGTGAGTGAATATGATGATCACTATCCTCTTTCTTCATTTATTGTCTCTCACCTTGCTCTAAAGTAATGGCTGTTTGCTCCCCATTTAAGTAACAATTACGCTACACAATGCAGCTGTTTCAAATGTAATGCATTAAGTTGATAAATACATCCTGTTTAGAAGACAAGATAAAAAATCTCACAATGGGAAACCTCAGGTAGCATTGTTTGGAATAGTGCTTGTATAGTTTGTGTGAAGTAATGTGGCCCAAATGGCATTGTTTAGAGATGAAGAGATATTTTTGCCAAATGTTCATTTAAGGAATGGAGAATTTGTAGCTACTTTGTAATTCGTCATTTTTGAATGTTTCAGACATTTTTGTTGAGGGTAGAACATAACTTACCTACTTCTGTTTGTCTGTTGGTTTTATATGCATATCTGAAATTAAACTGAATATATTAACATTATGTCTGAAATAACATTGCAATGTTGCACTCATTATTGGAAGCCTTATTGTACAGTAATATAATATTGGTGTTGTTTGATATTTTGCTACATAATATATTTACAATTCCTGGATGACTCAACTATCACTGGCATTTAGTTGAGTCATCCCTGTTTCATTATAATATTACAAGGATCTTTTTATCTGAGCCACTAATATACAGCTTGCAAACAACAGAAATGAACTCAGCACCTAAAACATAGCATGTACTATGCTATGCTACTACAAAACTGTACTCAGATATAGGGCCTATTATAGAGTGAAATTTACTTGTAAGTATATAAGATGTAGGAATAACCTGACTGTTATTGTGAAATTTGCAGGACAGAACTGTTGCTGTTCAAATGCTGTCTAAACTTTGCATGCGATAATAAAGCACTTGTTTTTAACACTTTTCTGCTAAGTCAAGGCATGAAAAATTACCTTTCCGTTTATTTTAGTCAGCAGATTAGCTAATTGAAATGCATTTTATTTGGAGATCTGTATATTCATTTATGCTCCTTGAAATGATCAAATATCTCACAGTCTGTCACAAACTCTTTGAGTCAAGATCACATGAAAGAAGTGTCTGTATGGCTGATAAAAGAGAGATTATTTCTGCCGACAAACGATTTATAATTTGGGGTAATACTATACGATTTCTGTGAAATAAGAAAATTCCTTTGATGAAATGATTCATTTAGGTTTCAAATAGTTAGTAGTCAAATAAGCTACCAATTTTGCAAATGTATTAAAAACAATTGGGTTGAAATAATATGCATCAAACTTGTGTTTCAGTTCAGCGGACTACGATAGCCAATACAATTAGCCAAATTTCAGATACAGCATTGCATTGTGGTTTGTATACTAGAAATTGTCACTTCTAAAAAAATGGACACAAGTAAGATCAGTTGATAAAACATTAATAACTACTGTATTTCATTAATAGCCATGTTAACAGTTTTCTTGTTGATATATTGTACATAAAACATATTTTTGAAGGAATTTTCTTTACGCTTATTTCCGCCATTCATTCTTTTGAATGCACTCTAGTAGTAAATACATTTCTTGTAATACAGATAGAAAATCCAGGTTCAGAAAGTAAAGGTCCAGTCAGTATTTTGTTCCAGTCACCTGGATTTGCTAATTAGAACAATTAGCCAGCAGGTAGAACAGCTTGGTGAAATCAGCTGGCTGAGTTCATGGGCAGATGACACATGGCAGGACTTTTACTTTATGACCCCTCTATGACTTTCCACCTCTGGTTTGTAAGAATAAAGTTATCTAGAACAGATGCTGTTTTTACTAGCAGGTTGCACTGTATCATGGAAATTGGACTGTGGTATGTGTTACGGCCGGCTCGCAGGGCCGCAACAAAAGAGTCCAAAATACCAAAAACAAGACAGAAACTGATCTAAAAACACAAACCCAGACATTTATTAGAATAAATAACGAACTAATCACAAACTAAAACAAAGGAAAACCCACAAAGTTCAAACAAAACGGTCTTCACAAAAACTACAAACCCAAAACCACAAATCAAACCACAAGCCGCACACAAAAGAAACCTGAAAGGAGAATCTCCCCAGCCTCATGCTGCAGGGTTTATATTGGGCCACAGGCAGGTGGAGGCAATCAAGCAATTAAGCAATTAGGTATTACTTCCACCTGCACTATCCAGGTAAGCAGAGGCTGGGGACGTAACATATGTTATTGTGAATGTGTGTGTGCGTGTGCGTGTGTGTGCGTGCATGTGTGCGTGTGTGCGTGTGTGCATGCATGCTGATGAAAAACATGGCCAGTGAGATTTGATGATCTGATGAGGAACTAAGTTAATATTGACTTCTTCAAATTTAACTCATTCAACTCATTCAATTAACATGATAATATCTTATCAATACCTCTATATATTAGTAAACAAAATGGAACATCCCTTATGGAAAAAATAACATGTACAATTTGCCTGAATTTAACATTTTCACATGTGAATTAAGATATTCACAGACAAAAAGAAAATGTCACATGGAAAATGTGGACTGGACATTTTCACATGTGAATGAAAATTTCCACGTGTGAAAACAAAATGTAACATGAAATCACTACAGTTTTCACACATTAAAACAAAACATCCATCCATCCATTATCAATATTCGCTTATCCTGGGCAGGGTCGCTGGAGCCTATCCCAGCATGCATTGGTCAAGAGGCAGGAATACACCCCGGACAGGCCACCAATCTATCGCAGGGCACACACACCATTTACTCACACACTCCATTTACCCACACACTCCTACCTATGGGCAATCTAGTCTCCAATTAGCCTACCTGCATGTCTTTGGACTGTGGGAGGTAACTGGAGGAAACCGACACGGACACAAGGAGAATGTGCAAGCTCCACACAGAAAAGCCCAGGCCAGAGTCGAACCCTGGACCTTCTTGCTTGACAGTGCTACCCACAGCGCCACCGTGCTGCCCAAAACAAAACTTGAATTTCAAATAGCATAGTTTACCATTTCCTGCTCTCATCTTTAAAATGGGACTCTTTTTATAGTTCATGCATACTCTTCACATGTGGTTTTTGCACATTTGGTTTTTTAACGTGATTTTGTCATAAGGGAAGATTTGCTAATTGGGAAAGCATATGAAAACCATCAGATAGATTTTGTTTCATTATATAATCATTTTAAAATGAAACAACATAACAAAAAATGTGACTACACAGATGTAAAGGGGTGACTATGAAAACACAGTCTCTTTTGAAAGTGGGTCTCATACAATCTGAACTGAATAATGGCAATAGTTAAATGACCTGTGTTACAGAGATTTTTCTGCTGTTAGTTTTACAGTAAAAAGTGTACTCTGTTAATGTTGGCTGTGGAACAGTTGCAGTTGGATCAACACTGATCAACAAGATCAGTGTTAATGGAACTGTTGGCAGCTGTTTTCTAAACCCAAACTTTTAAAAAGAACTACTGGCAGCCAGTAGAATAAGCAATAAAAGATAGCTAGAGATATATCAGCCTGTAGGTTTTCACTTTAACCCTAACAGGGTACACCTCATTCAACAGCTAGTGATCTTGTTCAGCTACTAATTAGTACTATCAGGTGTACCAAATTAGGGTTGAAACGAAGACCTACTGGATGGTAGTTCTCCAGGAACAGAGTTAGTTACCACTGACCCAATGAGCACAATGATCATTCCTCCAAAAACAACTTTCTTGATCGTCATTATGCTAATGAGTTAAAATCACCTTCATGATCATAATTGTCAATGAATGTGTTCCCTTCTTATTTACACAGGCTGTTAAACTTTCAACGGCCGAATGGACTAGTCAGAAGTCAGCAGTCGGAACAAATCATATGATTTCAATTTTATCATCATGTAGATGCAATTCTTTTGGTGTAATGGGCTATACACATGGAGTTTCATTTGGAGACAGTTGCTTGATAAGACATTAGGTGTAATTAATA
The DNA here is from genome assembly GCF_018555375.3 of Anguilla rostrata. Taxonomy (NCBI): domain Eukaryota; kingdom Metazoa; phylum Chordata; class Actinopteri; order Anguilliformes; family Anguillidae; genus Anguilla; species Anguilla rostrata. The sequence goes on from NC_057946.1 coordinate 17,120,076, forward strand.
GGAGTGTTCATGCACATGTAAACTAACTGAGGTTAACAGAAACGTGTCGAAGACCCAGATTGACCCAGGTGCTGTCCATGTGTGATGAGGGTACTGGAGGGCTGGATAATTATTCTCATGCTTTTCATGTGAGCTACAGTAACAGTCACATTAGCCCAAAAGACTAAAAATGTTGAGAAAGGAACTGGACTCTTACAGAAAATAGTTTCATCTTCAGATGGAACAGGAACGGAACACTGTGTCCTTGATTTAGGAACACAATCATTGCCTTGGCAGTGAGTTTTGCAGCAGTCCCAAGACACCCCAAAGAGTGCTGCACTGTGTACACAGCAAATAAACAGCAGATGCTCCATTACATAACCTACAAGCAGCCCAACCACTGTGCCACCACTGCCAAGCTGCCAGGTTGCAGTGTGCCAGCCAGCAGCTGGTGACCATAGTAGAACGCTCTCCAACGTCTCCAACATCACTTTGAGGCCTGACACCTGGAGGAGACTCATCAGGACACTTTAAGGTCGTACGTTACCATCATTAGCTGCCAATGTGGCTTGTGGAAATACATCGTTTTTCAGGACACAATGCATCAATTTCCAAACCTGTGGGTTTATGGGCAGGCTTTCTCTAAGTTGTAAACATAGCTGTCAACTTACTGGTTTGCATTTAATTTACGTGCACTTTTTTAAGTATTCATTAATTGACTTGTTTTTTTTCATGTATCTTTGCACTGTGTATCTCTCAAAATGTTATAATCTTAAGAAAACAAAGTGTTACACTCCTTCAGCTATGTAGTTTGGTAACAATCTATTTCTGAACGATTTGCGGTTGTTCTGACAGATTTTTTCTAAAGTCTTTGCCAAAACCAGTTAAAGCTAAATGTCCCGCAGTAAAATTGTGGCTTTTATTTTTTTAGCAGTACCTGAAATTAGGAACCCAAAGCTAAAAGAAATTGGAAAAACATCAGTTCTCCAGCAATAAACATTTAGTATGTAATAAGAGAAAGATAACTAGTCTTTTACATGACACATTTTTAACTATAAATCATAATTGAGTTTTTTAAAGTTTATATGTCATGCATAAGTATTTGGACAGTAACACAATTTTTGTTGTTTTGGCTCTATACATTTTTTGTTTCGGCACATTTTATGAATGTATATTGCAGTGAAATAATGAATAAGAGCTTAAAGTGCAGACTGTCAGCTTCAATTTGTGGGAATTTACATCCTTATTTACATCAATTTACAAGTCAAACACCCAATTGGACATGCGTTTCACTTGCTGAAGAGAAGACTGAAGGCAAAAAGTCTCTGGAACAAACAGGAACTAAAGATGGTTGCAGTACAAGCAGGCCTGAGACAGGAACAGGATTTGATTATGTCTATTAGTTTCAGACTTCAGGCAGAGATGGATGAGAAGGATTACCAAGTACGAAATATGAGTTTATTTAAGAATATAATTTGTCTAATTAGGTTTGGTCCCCTAAAATGGGGGAACTATTTATAAAAATGGTTAGAATTAAAAGATTCTGCACTTTAACCTTCTTTGTTTCATTTCAGATCCAATGTGCTAGAGTACAGGGCCAAAACAACAATAATTGTGTCACCATCCAAATGGACTGTCATCTAAACACCAGAAGAGAAAATGACCTTTTACCACCACTAGGTGGCAGTCAATTATGTAAAAACAGTAAGAAGCCAAAGGGGGTGCACTACATACAGGAGGTATTAAGTATTTTTTTGGAAATGTTCATTTAAAATTTGTGGTGTAGGTTAGTGGTCAATCAGTAACTGTACTGGCCAAAGGAGACATTTCCTCCTGTTTAAGCACCCATGCACGCAAACAAATCTATTAATTCCACCGCCAAAGAAAATAAATATAATTTCTTGTACAACTGAGGCAGCATATTATCTTCCAGGATTCATACAAACCAAATCAGAGAAAAAGCTAAATTGCTCTCAAAAAATACACTGACCACCAGATGGCACCTAAAACCAACACAAAGCATTTGTTGAACATAATCTGTCATAATGGATTTTGTCCAGGGATATAAAGCTGCAATAAAAATAAAAATTGTTTCTACCCGAGGGACTAACAAATAAGTGAAAAGTGATCTTTGTGTTAAAAAAATTTTCTTACACTGTCAAATGAAATCAGTACACATTGGGTATGTGACCAAAGCATAATTTATTATATAGAAGTAGAGATTATTAAATCACTACATTCGCAAGGAAACATAAGCTCAGGACAGACAGGAAGTGGCAGCAGAGAATTGAAAGCTTTACTTCACATTACATTGCACTCATCCCGTGAGAAGGGAATATATAGGCAGAAGCAGGGTAATCTCTCTTCCACAAAGAGTATTGCGTGTCTGTGGACGAGAGCATTTTAAATTTTCCCTTGTAAGCAGAAGACAAGTTAAAACAGGTAGTCACCTTCATTAAACCAAACACTAAACCGTTTACATTAAAGCGTAAGGATAATACTAATAATTACGCTTTTGGTTTTGATGGTAAAGACAGGCTTTGTATGTATGTGTGGGAGAGAGAAAGAGAGAGAGAGGAATGAGTGTGTGTGTGAGATAGAGGAGTGAGAGTGTGTGTGTGTGAGAGAGGAGTGAGAGTGTGTGTGTGTGTGTGTGTGTGTGAGAGAGAGAGTTCATTTTCACTGAAGTCTTAGCAGTAAAATAAACAACCCATGTTTGGCTCTTCCCCTTTCCAGCCCCTCGGGTACAGTCCAGAGGCCTTTATGTAACTCAGGGAAGAATGCTGGAATAAAGCCCTGGATATGTAAAGGACTGCAATCTGGGCCTTGGGCCTAGCACATAACATCTCTCCAGCATTGGAAAGCAGATCCTCCTGCTTCACTAGATAACTCCTGAAAAATTATAATAACAATGACACTTGAAAACTCAAAGTTAAGTCGATTTAATGCTAAAACATACTTTAATTTAACATAAAGCTAAGCTATTAGAATAGTATAAACATTGTCAAAAGTAGAAAGGTGTGCCTTAATGAGAAGAAAAAGGCTGACCACTCTCCCTTTTTTGATTTTACCACACAGGTACAGACTTTTCTCAAAGGGCTATTCAGGAGCTGGAAGGTACAAACAGGATGGATTCTTAAATTCCTTCTGCATACCAGCAGATGACCTTGGCTCATACATTTAAACACACGAAACAGAATATCGCATTGGCTCAATACTATGCCTAGCTTTTCCATTCAGAGATATATCTGAAATGCAAGCTTACATTTGCTGATGGATTGCCTCACATATACAATATCTTTTGTGTTTCACACCTTTGATCTATAAACCAGGAAATAAAACATTTCCTATTACTTTTAATATGTCCTCTACAACTTGACAATATTCCACCATATTAAGCAACTAGACATATGAGAAGAAATAATTATTCCTAAATATCTTTCCATCTTTAAGAAACATAGATAAGAGGACAGTATTGCATGTGTCTCATAAAACAGAAGCAATTATTTGTAGAATTAATTACTTGTTGAAGCAGAAGTTAATGGAAATAAAATAAAAGCAGTCGCAACAGTAGTAAAATAAATATTTTGTTAAGTTAATCAAGGTTTCTTCTAAATTCTGTAATTCCATAGGTACATTTTTTGCATTCCTTGATAAAACAAGCAAAAAGCAATAAGCTTTATTAAAATAATTATTCTTAATAATATCAGTTAATACCTAATCCAATCCTACCTCCATGCAAATTACATTGAAAAAGAAAATGTGTCAAATAGCAGAATGATAACATGAAATACATAAGAAATGAATACTGCACTAGGTTACAAATCAATGATTAATTTAGGCAATGCGGCGTCACATGGTTTCATCATGCTCTCTCAAGTATATTGTTCTAGACCCCACAGTACCAACCCACTGAGAGAAACCCACAATACAGTGCTCATCTTCAACTTACAAATCATTTTAGATACATCCCAACACCTTTTCAATACTGCATCTCACTGACTCTTTCCTATTGACAACAGTTTGTCATTATAAAATAAAAATAAACATTCTATAAATATTTTTATAAGTAAAAACTGTTCTTTATCACAAATATATTAATCTTATTTTTCCTTTCAAGTGTGAATCTTTTTTTCATCCTTTTTCTTCTGTAATTGTACATAGCCACATATTAATGAAAGGAAATAATCCTCTCTATTAAAAGCTATTTTTCTACACCAAAACACATTCAGGATGTATATAACACATTAAGAAACACATTCAGGATCTTCAAAATGCTTTAAAGTTCTATTGTTATGCTACGATGTTTGATTAACAAAACTGTATCAGCACAAAGTAATATCATTATACGTATGGGTAACAGGTTGATAACTGATAAACAGTGTATCTACAAATGTTACGGTTCATTCCAGTAAATGGCACCCTGTGCATCAACTGTAAAGCTTAAAAATACCTCCTATAAAGTGCCTTTCAGACACTGCATAACCCTGGTCATAAAGCAGTCGCTTCAGAAGCCAACAGAAAACCTTCCCTGAAGGGCACGGCAGCAATCAAGCCTGAACAAGACAAAAGCACACATCACAACATTCACTGCGCTCCAGCAGGCCCTTCACACTGAGCTGTCTAAATTCCAGCCCAGTCCCATATTTGACCAGCTCAGTCAGGTCATTTAAAACAAGTTTCACATCCTGTTTGAATACAGAGCGATGGGTAGGTCACAGCAAACACTGTCATGCTACCGTGATAAGTAGTGATGAAACAAAATGATAAATTTACATAAAATGTTCCCTGCAAACATATGTAAATTAAAATTCACTTATTCACCTTCACAAATAGCTTGTTGGCTAATGAATGCAAGTTTAATTAATAGTTTTTTAAATCCTTTGATTTGCTGAACTTTAATATGGGAGGGGGGGCAAGAACCTTTATAAAAACCTTCATGTGTGAATTCAAGGGCTTTGTCTTCTTCAAATACTGACATCTTGTATAGATGACAACTAAGGAACATTATAAAATAGCATGACAAATAGAACACAGAGCACATTTTTCATTTGTTGTCCTGCTATGCATTCAAAATTGCGAACCAATGTCCCTGATATTGGGTGCTGCTGACATAATTTCACCAGTGTGAACCCACAGTGAGGAGGATCTGCACTAGCATGGAAAGGCAGGACACCTGGCCGATTGTGTAAGAAACAGAGCGAGTAGGGGCTTTCAGGGCAAACAAATATGCAACAGTGTGCATAATTCGTGCAAGAAAGAAGACTTGGAAATGAACTCGGGCAATAAGTAAAGTGGGTTCGGTTATGGAATACACTGCACCCAGAAACAAGAAAGGGAAGATGTTCTCCATGTCATTTCGATGGGCCCTAAAAATAAACACACAAAAAATATTCAGTTTTCTGTATCAACCCACACACTACATATTGACAATTGTTTTTATTTTTGCAAAATTATGCAATGTTTATATTTTTCTTCCAGAGTTTTTAATCATCAGTAGTTTTTTTTTTTTACATACCTCAGATTAATTGAATAAACAACAATGCTATTTCAATTGAATATTGTTTCATAAATGAAATTAAAATTAACCATGCAATGTGGCACAATGTTACACAGACAATATGAATCAGCACAAAGACATCAACATTTTGTATTCAAAAATCAAAAGTGTGTACTAAATATGTGGTAGCATACCACCAGAGTAGAAAATATGATAAACTATTGCTTTATTTCTTGTACATCATCATGTTTGCCCATAACTGAAATCAGAGAAAACAGGCAACCACACACAACCAGAAACATCAGTCTAGAGTCCTCATCTGGTTTCTCATCAAGGGTTTCTAATTTCCTAAGAGACTGACACACCTTCCTGGTAGAAACTCAACATTAAAACAGGACGTGTGATTATCCTCCAATATGATTTCCACCATTTTGGAACAGCTCGACTGACTAAAAGTTTCTCTCAGACTAAAAGACTGGAAAGCTGTGCTTTAATTGCACCGTCAGCACTGCCCTATACATGTATTAAACAAATCCTTTCCTAAAACTTATTCTGATAACTTTTTTTTTATTTATTTATGCAGGGGAAGGTTGAGGATCCCTGTTTCCTTTCTAAACAATAGGCAACTAGATTATCTAACAAAAATGTTAAAGACAGGTTATCCAGGAAGCATTTCATTAAATTGATTTACAACCAATATATGCATTGGATACATAACATTAAAATCCTAGGAACAAAAAACAAGACAACTGCCAAAGAAATAGTTATATGATATTTCAGAGGGTTTCTCTAAGGATGGCTGCTGATGCTGTAATCTTGTGTTTTTTTATTTATTTATTTATTACATTTTTTCTGAACAAATCATACAGAAACGCTTCCTGTGACTGGCACAGAGGACCAATGAGAAAGTCCACAAGAGTCATGCACAGGAGAAGCACTCAAGACCAACCAAGAAGTAATTTCCTCTCACACCCAAGCCCATGCTGTAAAAATATTGTTTTAGTTCCCCTCCCCTTGTGATAACGGGAAAATCCGGCATAGCAGATTTTAACCATAACCATCCTTGCCTTTAAAAACGGCAATAACTTGGAACTGTTATTTCAAACAATATACTGATTACTGTGTAGATAAGTAGTAAATACTGTCAATGGCTTAAGTAGAAATATGGCGTGTATAGTCAATGATATGTTCAATGTGATTCATTTTAGAATCCAGACTTCGGAGTGGAAAATTTTAGTTGTGTCAAAAAAAAAAAAGAGCTATCCCGGTCTTATGGGTCATTTCTCGGGATGCTCAAAAACATAAAATAGGTTCTGCGAGAAAGCATTTTACAAAAATATATTTTATAAATAAATAAAAGCCAATAAGAAGCGTCAAACAACTAATTCTATATATAATATAATCCCATAATTGTTGTTAACATGCAGTCTACTGATTATTTGAGGTGCCTGAAAACCAACACTCATTGTAGCCCACGGGTCAAAACAGTTGAAAATCAAGACAGGCTATCCTGCAGATAAAAACAGCACTTCAATGTAGACACCGGTTCATAATTAGGCTATTTAGTAACTCACCTCCTACTTCGCTCAACATCGGGATCTTCTCTGTGGTACTGAAGTCCTCCGTGTCTCATGGCATCTTCAGGGTTACAGAACGCCTTTAATAAAGGTTAAATGATGTGATATGTTTTTTTGCATATAAATCAATTATTTTATAGACCGAAATAAATTAGCTCATAGGCTAGGCTATTTGTATATAGCCTACCCTCGTCCAAGTTGTTCGCAAACTAGGTTACTTACCTTTCGATGAAGTCGTTGTTGCCCCGTAATAATTGCAAGGATGTACATTTTAAGTATAAGAAGCGTGCTGTAGAAAACGAAACACGCAAAAACTTCATTATCCACCATGGTTGCTTGATTCCCAAGTACAAACAGCTGCCTACTGATGAAGTCTCCACCGGGAAGAGTATGAGAGGCGTAAGCCCTAGTGTTCACGGTACTGAAATACAGATAATGGTCTTCGGGCGTATTTAACTGGTGTTTCTTTTCTCTTTTTTTTTTTTTGTGCTGTCGGAACGATTTGCATTGCTCTAATCGCGAGCTAGGCTACCAGCTGGAATTGTGCAACGCCTGTGAGTAGGCTACTCATGAATATTCTGCAATTTTAAATACCAAAACAGCATCAATAAGTCATAACCGTTGCAAATTTAGACATTTTCCAATGCCAGTTTACCCTGAATTACGCGATTGCGCAATTCTACTCAACGAGCGTATTGGATAGAGATGTATACAATCCGCCACTTTTTACTGAATATACCGTCTGTTATGACTGAAGAAATGATCGGATGGAAAACATTACACAGAACGTTGGAGCAGGCATAAGAAGAAGCTAGGCAAGCGCGATTTTCAAAAAATAGGCTATACATATAGCTCAGGAGGTAAGAGCGGTTGTCTGGCTGTCAGAGGGTTCCGGTTTGATCCCCGCCCTGGGTGTGTCGACGTGTCCCTGAGCAAGACACCTAACCCCTAATTGCTCCCAACGAGCTGATTCGTACATTACATGGCAGTCTTTCACCGTTGGTGTGTGAGTGTGTGTGTGAATGGGTGAATGAGAGGCATCAGTTGTAAAGTGGTTTAGATAAAAGCGCAGTGTAAATGCAGTCCATTTACCATTTAATGTAAACCATTACACAAGAACTGTTCAGCACTGAGGCAAAATCCAGTATACTTCATTTGGGTAGATGAGGGCAAGGTATGTAGAGTCAATCAATGACTTAAATTAAGCATTTATGTACAGGAACACATCAAAGGCAGCAGACACAGCCGCACTCCAGGATTTGAGTTTGTGATCCCTACTATACTGTAAGTGAACAGAAGCTGACTGACGTCTGCATGGTACAAAGCAATCCTGTTCATGAAGCTCTACCATTTTGATGGTTTTCATTTCAACTCTAATTTGACACCACCTGATTCAGCTAATTAGCTGCTCAACAAGATAACTTGGTATTGAATTAGGTGTGCTTTGCTAGGGTTGGAATGAAAACCTATAGGTAGATCTCCAGGAACAGGATTGAGCATCTCTGGTACAAAAGTTTCCAAACATTTCCTGAAGCCAGCACGAAGACTAAGAACAGAAGGCTTTTCCCCACTATTCCTTGCAGAAAACTGAGCTTAAAAATGTCTGTAGGTATCCTTGCATACACTGCCTGTTTGGGATTTGCCTACCGATAAGGGTTCTTTTACTATTGGTCCTGTGAATCAGCCAAAGAAGGCGTTCTTTTATCATAATGTGACATTTAAATATAGTGGGCATTGATAAATGGTATAATTTGTTTTCTGTACCAATTTGCAATATTTGAATATTCAAGGGGCTCAGCAATTAACAAAGTGCTGTCACTAGGGCTAGCAATGTAGAATAAGTTGCTGTATTATGACAACAAGATGGAAGCATAGCACAATGTGCTATGCACAATGTCCTTGATGTGGTCCCTAGTTCTCGGAGGGGTGGGGATCGTCTCAAACGCCTCTTACAATGGGAAACCTTTTGGATTTTCCAACTTAAAGCTATGGTGTTTCCAGGTCTCAATGAGGAAATGGATTATTCTCCCTTCTTATAATTTGTTTTGTTTTGGCTTTCTTGTGGGGGGACATGAGCTCATGTGTGTATGAACATTTTTTATTTTTCATGTGGTATGTTCTGCTACATTACTTACTGTATGGTGTTTCATATATTGTAGTTTATATTCTTTCAATATGTGGATTTTTTCCTCCACTTCTAGTCATCTGCTCAATCTATTATGGTAATAAGCCTATGATGTCATTTCTTATATAAATTTTGTCTTTTTCCTCACTACTGGTTAGTCACCCTGATGAAGGCCAGTGGGCCGCAACGTGTAGGTGCGTGTTTTTAACCTTTGCTATGCATTAGCCATACAATAAAGGCTTTTTACTTTTTCACAACAAGAGTGCCTTGGTCGCTATCTTTTTTTCATCAACTTCATCACCCTTGTACCAGAGAGCACCTTGGTGGATTTTACTCACTTCCAAAAGATGCACTCCTCTCTGTTTTTCTACATAGCACAATATGTTTTGACAAAATATGTTGTGTGACTGGCCTGTCTATATCCCCTCTCAAAGGTTACCACCATTTCATTTTATCAAAATAAATTGAGAGAATATCACTGTACTCATCAAATGTAAAATGGATGGATAACCACCATCTTAAGCTGAACCCAGGCAAGACGGAGATGATCTTCATCCCTGCTCCATCCTCTAACCTTCTCGACTTTTCTATTTCCCTAGGGGACACTGTGGTGTCATCATCACCCACCGCAAAAAACCTTGGAGTGGTGATGGACAACAGACTGCAGGGTCCATCAGACCCCTGCAGCTCATCCAGAATGCTGCAGTGCGTCTGGTCTACAACCTCCCCAGACATTCCCATGTCACCCCCCTGCTCACTGACCTCCACTGGCTGCCTGTTATGGCTCGCATCAAATTTAAGTCCTTGGTGCTTGCATACCAGGCAGCTAAGGGGTCAGCACCAGGGTACATTCAGAGGATCATCAGACCCTACACACCAGCCAGACCTCTCCGTTCTGCCACCTCTGGACGCTTGGCACCTCCCCCTCTTCACGTCTGCACTTCTCGCTCCCGTCTGCTGTCTGTCCTGGCCCCTCGCTGGTGGAATGACCTCCCCGTGATGGTCAGAACAGCAGAGAATCTCACCACTTTCAAGCGCAGACTAAAGACTCATCTCTTCAGGCTGCACCTCTCCCCACCCCTCCCTAGCCTATAGTTCAGCTCACTGTACCTAGCTAGGATAATTTGATTATGTTAGTGTATCTGGCAGGATTGTTTTTGTATGATTAGGTGTGATTCCAGTGCTAGTTTGTACTTGGTAGGATTCTTGCTTGCTGAACAAGCTTACTCTACAGGGTTGGAGTCCTGATCGATGTGGTCACTTCTGGCACTACGATCCTTACTTCACTCTAGTGTTTCTTTTGCGCCTCTACATCATGAAACCTATGCACTTGTTGTACGTCGCTCTGGATAAGAGCGTCTGCTAAATGCCTATAATGTAATGTAATGTAATGTAAAATCTGCTGCCTGACTTCAGGACTTCTATTTCTCATTTTAGAGGTAGTCATCCTGAAAATGAAACGCCACATCTAACCAGACTTGTTGAGTCACATGAAGTCTTTAGCATGACTCAACAAGAGAGAGACAGACACTAGGCAATGAACTCCATTCAGTCTTCACAAAGCACAAAACAATCTGAGTGAATTATATATTTGATGACCACCTTATGTGAATCAAACTTTAATGGCGTTCACCCGTGTAGCCATGTGAGAGTGGTGACTGGGCTGTGATGATGGAATGGGTGAATTGCCTCTGACAGCCTCCTTGGAAGACCGCTGTTTGAAAGGCATGAAGAGCATGAGCATCTCTCATCACTTCCTGATCGTAAATCTGTACCACACATATCAGCTAAGTCTGAAATTCATCACAGGGATGACACACAAAACAGGTCTGTGCAGGGCTCTGTGTCATTGACTGGGGTGCTCTGTGAGCTCAAGCCTTGTATTGTAAACATAAGGGAGGGCTGCAATGCTGATATGTTTGAAACACATTTTAAAATTCCTATCTGAATTCAAAATAATTCAGAATTTAGCTTTTCCTTAATATTTTGTGTACTGGTTTAAGCATAATGCATAGTTAATCGTGGATCTTCAGGGCTTACCCGTTGATGCAATCTACAACTCCATCTCCAACTCTGTGAGTATTAATTTATTAAGAAGAATTAAGAGCAAACAATGAAAGACAGTGTCCTTTTGGATACAGACAAGGCCAGTGGATGAAAAATGATTTCATTCATAAATAAATCGAACGCAACAAACCTATAGATAATGAAAATGCCATGACATTGATTGCAATACGAACATATTGTGTGATTTTACTGTTTCCCTATGACACTTCAGAAACAAAACCAAGGTAAAGTATTCGTCTAGACTTACAGTATCACCAATTCATCTTGTAGGGACCACTGCTGTCAAACCAATTGCCCTTGGGGTTCAAACGCTTCTCATTCAAATTAGGCATACGTGCTAAAGTTTCATTATGGCCTCAGGTACACTTTAACTCCGAAAGTAATCGGATGATTCCAAGCAATTGTTGTCCTTATGATGTCAGTGGAAAGAATGTGGTGACACCAATAGCCCTTTATGGTGATTCTCAGAAATGCAATAAAACAATATGTAATGATCATAATTATCTGTCTGCAGCTTTGGAGATGGCAATAATATCTTCTGTTTTTAAGAACCCTTGTTGAACCCATTTCCCTTGAAGAAAGACATATATTAGTTTATTAATGAAAGTACTATACAAGTGGCATAGAATTTAGAGTGCTATAAAGCCTAGCCGTCAAGCACAAAAATGTATCCATATTTCTCCATATCAATTTAATGAAATAATTCAGCACAACATGATGCAACATGGACCTAGGTAAGGATACCTTTTACGAGAGCAAGATCTGGAACAGTGGAGATCAAACTCTTGCTAGATTTTTTTTTTTTAGAATCTCATAGGCAGTTGATCTTGATTTGCGGAAGATAATTTATTTAATTTGCATACAAAACGCCAATTGACAGGTGTTTTCCAATATTTGGTTTCTCAAATGTAGTGGTTCCAAGCACTTTGAGCAAGCACCGTATGATGTGGTCAGCAATGACTACCGATGTGAACCGTTGACTTTTTAATGGAACCATGGTGCCGGGAAGGTTTTGTTCAAATTACAACTGCTTCCATTTGCAATAAATGGAAACAGTTTGGACAGTTTAAGCTATTTATTTTCTGCGAAGCTGACTGATTAATAGAGCCTGTGCTTATGCATACAGTTTTCATTTCCATATGCAAAGTTGCATAAAATTTGGAAATGACATGCACACAAATGGAAACATAACTATCAATATTCCATGGTCCAGTGCTTCATTTTTTGTCTGTGTATCACTGTTCAGCTTCAAATCAATCTGGGGAAGATGAGCTGTTCGGAGTGACATCATCACAGCAGTCCTCCGCATCCGAGAAGGAGGACATGTAGTGCAGTCCGGAGACCCGCTGGTAGCCCTCAGATGACACCTCAGGAAACAGAGACAGTTCCATGGCTCTTTGACTTGGCTGCTTCACAGACACGCTCCACATGTTGATGAGCTGAGAGCACATCATGCATCCCATGGTGGACGGGCACACTCGCAAATTGCTCTGTCAGAGAGCAAACACTGGCGCTGACAGACTGCTGGACTTCCCGCAGAATGTTTTTGTGAGGCAGGCTGTGTATTTGTCTCCTCCGGTGACAAAGCTGAGAAGGAGGGGTTCTGTGCAGCCTCCTTTGTCTCTATTTGCCTAGAGACGAAAATTAAGATTCCTCTGAAATAAACATCATGAAACATTTCCAATACGCCAATGCAGAGGGCTGTTTCTTATCCAGAAAGGCCTGGAAGCCAATCCAAGGTGGAGGGTATGGATGCCGTTGGGTCAGGGAGCAGATGTGATTGCTGATTTAGAATTGAAACATACCCCTGTTCTTATGTAGAAGAATTGTCACAGTTTATTACACTAAATGTCCTCCTCCTTGTGTAGTAAAATTGAGATTCCTGCTAATCTCTGTAACAAAGACCCAAGTTCCATTTGTAACCTTGCAGTCGGCACAGAAAAATCACTGAAAGGTGGTTTCTCAGGCTTTTATAAATAGGATGGTGTACAAAGGGTTTGGCTTCAAACCTGGTTCCATTATGCCAAAAATGTCTTCTGAGGATTTGGGAGTATTATGACCAGAACCTGTCAGGTTCACTTCTCTCTTTCAGTCTGGCAAGAGAACAAAAATGAACATGAGAGGAACACTTTGAAACAGCACCGAGTTACAGTAGTGTCTTTTAGAAGATTATATTTTCACAAGACCTGAAACAAGAGCACATTCAGAGTTGGTGAAACAAATGCCGCAACACAAAAATGTTGGAAATCCTGTGTATAATATAAAATAAAAAAGAAACAACAATCAGTCAATAATATATAAATGTCATGATTTTATTCATCCCTTAATTAGCTTAGTCCAGATAGAGAGCATGGCTGACAAGTAACTGAATATCAATCCGTATCCAACAGGGGCACGAGGGACACATACTTCAGTTTTAAATGTTGTTGTGAGGTTTCTTGAGAGGGCACATCCATGCAGAAGATGTCAGTTTTTTATAAACTGAGGAGCTATAGTTACATAAAACTGATTACCAGAACTTGCAAATCAATGTTTTCATGTTATCTGCCTCTTAAAGGCTGGAATGAACATCTGAATGTAGGATCATTAAGACTAATGAATAGCCAGGCAACATAACTGTTCTTAGCACTGAGTTAATAGATTAAATTGCAGTGACAATGGTGATATATCACTTTATTAAGAGCCTTCACGGTGCATACACCAGAACACAATGCACATGATGAGCTGTTTCAGATGATGATGTCATCCCCTGCAGTGACTGTGATTGTGACCATGTTGAGATGTAGATAATGGAGATAAGGTTTTTTTAAATTTGCTAGGATGCAAGTTTCAATGTTAAATAAACTGGAATTATTTTGCATTCTGGCATTATTTAGCATGATTTATCAGTTGAAACTTCATCTTTTAATACAAACATCCCTCCAGTTACAACATCTAACTTTAGTACACCTTTTGACTACCCATTAATATGGTTCTGGTATTCAATCATACACTTTGACGGGCTCATTCAATTTCAGACAGTCACATACTGACAATACAGAGAAAAGGAGAAAAAAGTCACAAGTTCTGCTGTTGTACCCTTGAGCAAGTACTTATCTTGCATTGCTTCAGTACATATCCAGCTGTATAAAAGGAGGCGATATAAATGCTATGTAAAAGTTGTGTAAGTAACTCTGGGCAAGTCTGCTATAGGCCAGTAAGATAATGTAATTTAAATGTAACGTTTAGCGATCAGAATGCAAACTAAGAAATATTTGCCCATCTACTTGCATTGCAAATGTCTGCGTGGTACGATGCAAACACAGCTGAAACTGCAAAAAGAACATCTCCCCAAATAAAATATAAAATTGGCTGTGAGAGGAAGAAGCATGACTAAGCACTTTTTTCCTCAAAGATATCTGTTCACACCCGCAGACAAGCAAATAGCACATGCCAATGTTTTCATACAATTTCAATCCAGTAGCCAACGTTATGCACCTGCATTTTGTACAGGATACAGTGATGCAATCAATTCACTTTGACCAACATTCATAAAAAACACAAAATATGTACTTACCTATGATATAGCACATTGAAAAACATGCTTATGGTAGGATAAGGTACACAGTCTCCATCCAGCAGAGTCTAGTTCTCTGTTCCCTCTCCCTTTTTCTGCACATCTGCCTTGCAATGCCTGGGAGAGAGGGCTTCAGTCAGGATGACATCATCACTGCTCACTCATGCTATTTCTCGCTCACACACACACTATGCATTAGGGAAACGGGTGCAGGCTAGCTGCCCATGCTACAAGACACTATGATGCTCATTGAACAGCCTGCTATTAATCCTTCCAGTTCAATTCCCTTCCATAGTCAAATTCCAGAATTTTTCAATATATATAAATATATGCTAATTTTGAACTTTACGTATCTGTACTTGTGGCTGTATTAAATGCTCTGAACTCCAAACACATCTGTCATATGTTTTCCAGCCTGCTAACAAAGTTATTTTGTTCCAAAAGAAAAAACTGATTCAAGGTTTAACTGGTTGTAGTCATCACATTCATTGATCCTCTTGGTTCCATAATCTGAATCTGTAACTGTAAGATGTTGTGAATATCTGTTTTAAATATTGTCTGCCAGAGCTTGTGGTTTGAAAAACATTCCTGCACAAACCTTCCCTTTCCACAGGGCGTGACCAGACAGGTGTGGTCTTGCATCCTAGGGTTTTCTCTATACCTGTACAGCAGGGTCCCATCTCATATCCGGGGGGCAGGAGCATATCATACCTTTTGCATTTCCAGCCAAATTAAAATCATTTTTTTTATGATTGGCTGTGACTCCTTCAAAAATAAATTCCATATAGCCTTGCCCTCTGGGTGGGTGATTATTTTTTTATTTACAGTATTCAAGCACAGCTGGGAGGTTCTTCACATTACAAAGCGCTTTCTCAGATAAAATCGAAAATTGGCGATCCAGTTCAATTACCTTTCCATATGCACCAAAGCACTGAAATTTGAGTGAATGTTATTGAGGGCAGGGAAACACTGTAAAGCACACAAAACCTGACAGACATTAACAACAAGAGAAAACCAGAGCCAAATGAACAAATATGAAAGACAAAGCAAAATACTATTCTCCTTAAATAGACGTGAATTTTATGACTTGGCCTTCACAATGTTTACTATGGCTACTGTAGTCAGGAATATCATATACGCATCACTTGTCAAGCTGCTATGAACTAGACTGTGTTAACATTTTGGCACTGTGCCCAGATCTTCAGTCAGTTCATTATTGGAGGTGGCATGTTCAGCAAGCTGGAACAGCACTGCAGCATACTGCTTATTGCATCACATTTCTGAATTCAGAATTTTGGGTTTGATTACCAGGAAAAACACTGAACGTGTAGAATTCCAGGAAAAAGAAAAAAATATGAATGAAAAACAGATTAAGCAATACAACTATCAAATTCAATGAGACCACACAGCAAGACAGATTTGTGCATTTCCATTTATTCTTAAGAGTCATGTTTCAAATTTGACTTTTTTTGTGACCCGCATATAGGCAAGCACTGTTTGGAACATAGGGGCAAAGTTACACCATAATAAAATTGACATGTATGAATAATTTACAACACAGAGAAACAAAATGCCATATCCACTGCAATTCTACCACAAGCTGGGAGGTGCATTAAACCCCATGATTTCTCGTTACTCTTGGCCACATAATGTAGGAATGCAACTGCAGTTTATACAGTTAATGCAACAGAAATAAAAGCTGGTTCAGCTTAACAGTAAATCAGCTTAATGCAGTATTAGTGTGTCTTATTAACATGAGAACTTGACTAAAAACTAAACACAGAAGTGTCTCTACAACACTTTATTCATTACTTTTAGATGATCATTAAAATGGTTTGCACCTGCAGTCTATACTACATAGTCAATGCTAACTGTTTGTACACTTCATAGTAAACTGTCAAAGAGTTTTTCAGATGGAGAACCAAGATTCATTCATGTTGTAAATTCATCGTGTAAGTTCCCTTTGGTTTGATGATGCAGTGAAAGATGTTGAGCTAGGACAGGCAGACCACAGGTGTCCAACAGAGCAGAGCAGTTGCTAATGTGCAAAGAAGTAAAGAAAACCTTGTTGTCCAAAACCTTTCCTTCCTAGGTACTAGTACATTAATACATTACAGGCATTTAGCAGAGCCTCTCATCCAGACCGAATTACTCAACTTTTTACATAGCATTTAAATTGTATCCAATGATACAACTGGATATATACTGAAGCAATGCTGGTTAAGTACCTTGCTCCTGGGTATAGCGTCAGTGTCCTATGAGGAAATCGAACCTGTGACCTTTAGGTTACAAGACCAACCCTACCAATTACGTTACCATCAATAACACACAATCAGGACAACACTAAAACACACATAACAGGATGCACCTACAGCATTAACGACCAGTGAACCTGGCTGTTGAATTCCTTTAAACTTTAAAAATGTGAGAGCATAATTAAATATGTGATAGCTTCCTGAACACATTCAATCATTCTCATTATGAATGAAGTTGCATGAAATCATTTTGATTATTATAAGGTACCCATCCAAGCAAGACAATAAAATAATAACCTAATGAAAAGCTTTGACTAGCTTGTAAAGCCGAGGTCATTTTCCTGCCCTCGGATAATTTAGAAAGAATTCCCCCAACTCCCCAACTTCTTGGCTTGGCTGTGTGTCCGGAATGTATGAAGTCATGAGAACACTTCTTCTTCAGAAACGCTTCACCACCCAGATTCATAGGCAGAGTCTTAAACTGTGAGATGTTTACACTACACGTTGAGTTAGCCATAGTTTCACATCGACAGTGTTCTGCTGAGCACGCACTCTACTTGCATACGGCACAGAATGTGAGCATTACGCTGTGACAGCAGCATCTGCATGGTGGACACTTCATTCTAAATGTACTGCAGTCCATTGGATTTGGACAGTGACAAAGTTTGGCTGTGTACTCCAGTACATTGAATTTTAAATGAATATGAAGTTCAAGTGCAGATTGTCAGCTTTAATTTGCGGGTATTTACATAAACCATGTGAACCACGTTGGTACTTTTTATACATATATATGGTACAGAATATTGTTAAGAGGCAATAATGCAGTGGTGAGCTTAGCAATAGATGACTGAAGAATATTTTTATTTGAATAATCTCAATGCTAAGAAAAAACCCATTTTCAACTGTCAGACACTCTCCAGGATGTAGGCATATAAGTGTAAACGACCAAAATAAAGATAAGACTACACACACCAGGGTTCACCACAAGATGCAAACCACTGGTAAGCCTCAAAAAATGGTCAGGTTAGCATTTGGAAATAAGTACATTAAAAAAACTAACATTATGGAACAAACTTTCATGGACAGATGAGACAAGTATTAATCTGTACCACAGTAATGGACACAGAATAGAGTGGAGAAAGAAAGGATATTCGCTAAGAGACGAAAATGAAGATTCATCTGAAATAAACACCATGAAACATTTAAAATAATCTAATGCAGAGGGCTGTTTCTGATGCAAAAAGGCCTGAAAGCCAATCCAAGGTGGAGGGTATGGATGTCGTTGGGTCTGGGAGCAGACATGATTGCTGATTTAGAATTAAAATTGGCACCAGGGTGTAAATATTTACCCCTGTTCTTATGTAGAATTGTCACAGTTCATTACACTAAATGTCCTCCTCCTTGTGTTGGTAAAATTGAGATTCCTGTTAATTTTTGTGACCTTGTAGTTGGCACAGAAAAATCACTGAAAGGTGGTTTCTCAGGCTTTTACAAATAGGACGGTATACAAGGGATTTGGCTTCAAACCTGGTTCCATTATGCCAAAAATGTCTTCTGAGAATTTGAGAGTATTATGACCAGCACCTGTCAAGTTCACCTCTCTCTTTAAGTCTGACCAACAGTGAACATGAGAGGAACACTTTGAAACAGTAGTGTTAGTTACAGTAGTGTCTTTTAGAGGATTATATTTCACAAGACCTGAAACAGGAGCACATTCAGAGCTGGCGAGACAAGCACTGCAACACAAAAACATTGGAAATCCTGTGTGGAACATACAATAAAAAAGAAACACAATAATTAGTCAATAACATATAAATGTCCTGATTTTATTCATTCCTTAATTAGCCTAGTCCAGATAGAGAGCACGGCTGACAAGTAACTGAATATCAATCCATATTCAACAGGGATGCGAGGGACACATACTTCAGTCTTATATGTTGCTGTGAGGTTTCTTGAGAGGGCACATCCATGCAGAAGATGTCAGTTTTTTTAAATTGAGGAGCTTTAGTTACGTAAAACTGATTACTTCATTTCCAGAAGTTGCTAATCAATTTTTTTTTATGTTTTCAGCCTCTTAAAAAGAACAAGGGAGGCTGAAATTAACATTTGAAGACAGGATCATTAAGACTAATGAATAACCAGGCAACATACTGTAACTGTTCTAAGCACTGAATTTATATATTAAATGGCAGTGACAATGGTGATATACCACTTTATTAAGAGCCTTCACAGTGCATACACCAGAACACAATGCACACGATGAGCTGTTTCAGATGATGATGTCGTCCGCTGCAGTGACTGTGATTGTGACCATGTTGAGATGTAGATAATGGATACAAGGTTTTTTAATTTTCTAGGAGGCAAGTTTCAATGTTAACTAGACTAGGTTCAATTCCCGGGTGGGGCACTGCTGTTGTACCCTTGACCAAGGTACTTAACTTGCATTGCTTCAGCATATATCCAGCTATATAAATGGATGCAATGTAAATGCTATGTAAAAGTTGTGTAAGTCACTCTGGGTAAATCTGCTAAATGCCTGTAATATAATGTAATTTAATCTACTTGGATTGCAAACATGTCTGCATGGTACAATGCAAACACAGCTGAAACTGCAAAAAACCAATGATGACAAAATATCTCCCCAAATATTTGCCCATCTACTTGCATTGCAAATGTCTGCGTGGTACGATGCAAACACAGCTGAAAATGCAAAAAGAACATCTCCCCAAGTAAAATATAAATTTGGCTGTGAGAGGAAGAAATATGACTAAGCATTTTTTTCCCTCAAAAATATCTGTCCACACACGCAGACAAGCAAATAGCACATGCCAATGTTTTCATACAATTTCAATCCACTAGCCAACGTTATGCACCTGCATTCTGTACAGGATACAGTGATGCAATCAATTCACTTTGACCAACATTCACAAAAAACACAAAATATGTACTTACCTATGATATAGCACATTGAAAAACATGCTTATGGTAGGATAAGGTACACAGTCTCCATCCAGCAGAGTCTAGTTCTCTGTTCCCTCTCCCTTTTTCTGCACATCTGCCTTGCAATGCCTGGGAGAGAGGGCTTCAGTCAGGATGACATCATCACTGCTCACTCATGCTATTTCTCGCTCACACACACACTATGCTTTAGGGAAACGGGTGCAGGCTAGCTGCCCATGCTACAAGACACTATGATGCTCATTGAACAGCCTGCTATTAATCCTTCCAGTTCAACTCCCTTCCATAGTCAAATTCCAGAATTTTTCAATATATATAAATATATGCTAATTTTGAACTTTACATATCTGTACTTGTGGCTGTATTAAATGCTCTGAACTCCAAACACATCAGTCATATGTTTTCCAGCCTGCGAACAAAGTTATTTTGTTCCAAAAGAAAAAACTGATTCAAGGTTTAACTGGTTGTAGTCATCAAATTCAATGATCCTCTTGGTTCCATAATCTGAATCTGTAACTGTAAGCTGTTGTGAATATCTGTTTTAAATATTGCTGCCAGAGCTTGTGGTTTGAAAAACATTCCTGCACAAACCTTCCCTTTCCACAGGGCGTGACCAGACAGGTGTTTTCTCTATACCTGTACAGCACGATCCCATCTAATATTCGGGGGACAGGAACATTTCATATCGTTTGCATTCCTAGTCAAATTAAACTCAACTTCTGCATTATTGGCTGTGACTCCTTCAAAAATAAATTCCATATAGCCTTGCCCTCTGGGTGGGTGATTATTCTTTTATTTACAGTATTCAAGCACAGCTGGGAGGTTCTTCATCATGCAACGATAGTCACGATCCACTGCTGAGCAGAATCAATGGAGTTCTTCTGGTCCTCCACATTGCGCATTGATTTCAGCATCACTATGGGATACCACCGTAGAAACAAAGGAAAGTCGCATTTAAAATTCTGACTTGTATCATGACACAAAGCCCCAGGACCAGTAGTTATCTGCGGCTGTAAACTTATCCAAATTGGGACATTGTCCCCTTGCACGTTGATATTCTATAATTATTTTCAAATAAGGTTTTTTTGTTGAGAGGAAATTTGTCTTAGTATATGTCTTGGAATTTTTCTTTGAAATAAAATTGCATTCAGTGACAATTACCAATCAAATTGTGTGATTAGCATGACAAGCTTCACATTACAAAGTGCTTTCTCAGATAAAATTGAAAATTGACGATCCAGTTCAATTACTTTTCCATGTGCACCAAAACACTGAAAGTTGGGTGAATGTTACAGAGGGCAGGGAAACACAGATTAAGCAATACAACTATCAAATTCAATGAGACCACACAGCAAGACAGATTTGTGCATTTCCATTTATTCATAAGAGTAATTTTTCTCATTTGACTTTTTTGTGACCCCGCACATAGACAAGCACTGTTTGGAACCCTACTGAACAATTCTGCACCTATCCAAACACACGTTACAGCTACATGCAGTAAGTTCACCAACACGGCACTTGATTTCCTAGCACAGTTCAGTGTGACTTGACAATCATCTACAGAAAGGCCATTTTCAGGAAAATGTTCATATCGTACCCTGAAAGAGGAAACAATAAGTGAATATAATAATATAAAATTGACTTTCCTCCAGACACCCGTTTTTCTTTTTTAATTAATCGGCATGAATGCTAAACACAACATTCAGGCTGTTGAGAAGAATCATATAACAGTAAGTGACACAACACTGAAAAACAGGCTTAAACTGGATGCATAAAAATGCCTTTGTTTAAAACCAGAAGCAGCTATTCTTGTTTGAACTCCATTAACTTACTTTTTAGACATAGGGGCAAAGTTACACCATAATGAAATTGACATGTATGAATAATTTACAACACAGAGAAACAAAATCCCATATCCACTGCAATTCTACCACAAGCTGGGAGGTGCATTAAACCCCATGATTTCTCGTTACTCTTGGCCACATAATGTAGGAATGCAACTGTAGTTTATACAGTTAATGCAACAGAAATAAAAGTGGGTTCAGCTTAACAGTAAATCAGCTTAATGCAGTATTAGTGTGTGTCTTAATAGCATGAGAACTTAACTAAAAACTAAATATAGAAGCGTCTCCACAACACTTAATTCATTACTCTTAGATGATCATTAAAATCGTTTGCTCCTGTAGTATATAGCTACTACATTGTCAATGCTAACCATTTGTACACTTCATAGTAAACCGTCACAAAGTTTTTCAGATGGAGAACCAAGATTCATTAATGTTGTAAATTCATCATGTAAGTTCCCTTTGGTTAGATTTTTTTGGGTCCTTCATTTAGACAGCTGACAAAGAAATCCATCTCCAATTTCAAGGATTTTACACTACCACAAATGTAAGTATACTTGCATTGAGAAGAATTAAAATATTACTCTCACTGCAACATTGAGATAAAATATTATTTTTGTGGCTAGACAGAAAAAGGCTTTGAACTTACTGAAAGAATATATCAAGTTATTATTCTGAGCATAACAACCACATTTTTTTTGTCATTGGTCTAACAGCAGTTTTAACATTATCACTAGGCACAGAAAAAAACAGACCAGACAGAAGGCAAATAGAATTTTGCATGAACATAAACTGCCAATTTTCATTCATCCTCTGTACATCTGAAGGGGTTAATGTAAAATGGACACAAAATGTGATTTATCCTAATTTATTTCTCCCCTACAGTAAAATAGTGCAGCCAAAATTATGAAGGTATGTACATGTTGCTGTGCTTAAAAATACAGAAAACTTAGGGTTTCATCTCATCATCTTCTCCCCCACAGACGCGCACGTGTGCACACTGATATATACATGCACTTACATAAACGATAATCAGATCTGTTCATAACAGAAATCTGTGTGAATATGTAGTCTCCATAACATGAATCAGGTATAAGGCCACGCTGCAGTGAAGATATCTTATTTCATAACTGCATACCAAATGGGCTTTCATTCACCTTTCCATCAGGGGCACTGCAAAACTGAAAGCAATCAAAAAAATAACTAAGGCGGACTCCTGCCTTTAACTATAACTATGCCTTTTACAAAGAGTCACTGCTGTAGAGTCATCCCTAATGGAGCATACTAATGTAATTAGGCTTGTAAATAAATAATGGACTTAGTGACATCAGCCCCTGGAGATGGGAAGAGTATTGACGTCTCCAGTGGCATGGATCTCAGCCTGTCAGCCTTCTGGGAGACTGAAGTCTGAAAAGGGACAGGACCTGCACAGCTGTGACGATTCCAGAGCACCCATCTACTGTGAATAATAATATGAGCACACTGTGCATTTGTGAACTGTGTCCATATAATGAAAGCAGCTGTGCTCTGGTTTACAGAAACCCTGCTGACAGTCGTGAGGACACACAGCATGGACCCATCTGCACAGCTCTCTTCCTCTGCTCATAAACAGCCTCCTGACTTCTGCAAAAACAGCAAGCCATAGCCTGCGCCCCATCCAATACCAAACCCTCACCCTCATGCAATGCCGGAAATTACAGCAGAAATACACTGCCATTGTGCAATTTCTGTGGAATCAGCGCTTCCTGTGAGTTGCAAAATGTTGAAATGTAGAGTGTTGGTGGGGCGACTGAGCAGTTAATATCCCAGGCATGCACTCTCACATCTGGGAGCAGCATCTGGCTGGGTGACGTAGCCAGACAGGAGCTTAAGTAAGAGGGAAGCGCCATGACGATAAATGATCTCATCCAGGAAACTCCCCCTTGCTCTCTCACTCCCCTACTGATGCGTCATGAGTGCAGCAATCCTACCCTGTTCTCCTAGCCAACAGTGCAGTGACAAAAGCATAGTAATGCATTACACAGCTCAGAAGCAACAACCTGGGGCCAGGAAATACATTACACAATGCTGATCTTTACAGATCATTGGGCAAAGACCGGTGCTCCCTTCCAGACCAATGTCTGTTTGTGCTTGGAGCCATGCTTGCGAAGGAAAATAATTATATACAAGTGACGCACAGCACCTAACGCATCACCGCCCACCCCCACCCGCTACCCCCAGCCATGTGGTCAGTGAAGCCCCAGCAGTCGTTAGAGCTGACATCTGGCCATTCCACCATCACTATATTACACATCTACAAGAGCAGCCGTCTCCTTCTCCCTCCCTCCCTCTTCAGAGGGTTGCCATGTGTTTTTTTTAATTTAATAAATAATACTCCTACTCTTCTATTATAATATTTACTATATCTTCTTAAACCGGTAATAAAATGACACACTGCTACATTACAAAGTGCTCACAACATGGTTTCACCAAGGTGCAATTCAGTGCCATTTGCTCTCTTAAGGGGGTTTCGGACAACCTGCAAGATAAAAGAAAATAAAAATAAACACACTAGTTTAATGAAACAGTAAATTCCAAGAGGTTGGTGAGCAGATTAAAACTGATGTCAAGAGCAAAACATCTTGATGCTCAACCACACAAAGAATTTGTTTGTTTGGAGTAATGCATGAATAAAACAATTTCAAACTCTGATTGCAAACACATGTTGAATGTTAATGGTATGAAATGGTGATAAGCCAGGAAGAACCAGAGAGAGCCAGAATTTTATATAGTAGTCTTGGAACTTACAATAACAGCTTCGGGTCATTTGCAGTAAAGACCAGATCAGAATGATTCTTTTTATTTTCTTCTTTGGTTAATTATTTTATTTCAATTTATCGAATTACAACATCTCAACATCTTTCACTCTGCAGTCCATCAGCTGAGCTGCACATCCACCTCGCTGTAGGCACAATGCAGTGAAAAATGTTGAGCTAGGACAGGCAGACCACAGGTTCCCAACTGAGCAGAGCAGTTGCTTATGTGCAATGATGTGAAGAAACCCTTGTCATCCAAAACCTTTTCATCCTAGGTGCTGTTCTGACCAATTACATGTCACCAATAACAACACTATCAGTACAACACTAACACGCACATGAGAGAATGCACCTCCAGCATTAACGACCAGTGAACCTGGCAGTCAAATTCCTTTTAACTTTAAATGTGTGATAGTTTTCTGAACACATAATTGTCATCATTTTCATAAAGAATGAAGCATGAAATCATTTTGATTATTATCAAGGTACCCATCCAAGCAAGCCAACAAAATAATAATCTAATGAAAAGCTTTGACTAGCTTCTAAAGCCGAGGTCATTTTCCTGCCCTCGGATAATTTAGAAAGAATCCCCCCAACCCCCCAACCTCTTGGCTTGGCTGTGTGTCAGGAATGTTCGAAGTCATGAGAACACTCCTTCTTCAGAAACGCTTCACCACCCAGATTCATAGGCAGAGTCTTAAACTGTGAGATGTTTACACTACACGTTGAGCCATAGTTTCACATCGACAGTGTTCTGCTGAGCACGCACTCTACAGGCATACGGCACAGAATGTGAGCATTATGCTGTGACAGCAGCATCTGCATGGTGGACACTTCATTCTAAATGCACTGCAGTCCATTGGATTTGGACAGTGACATACAATTTTTGTGGTTTTGGCTCTATACGTAAGCACATTTGATTTAAAATGAAACACTGAATATGAGGTTAAAGTGTACAGTGTCAGCTTTAATTTGCGGGTATTTACATCCATATCAGATGAGCCACGTTGGCACTTTTTATACGTATGCATGGTACAGTACATTGTTAAGAAGCAAGAATGCACTGGTGAACTTAGCAATAGCAAACAACTTGGTAGACCAAGGAAGACCACTGTAGTAGATTACTGAAGAATACTTTAATTTGAATAATTACAAAGTAAAAACCCCTTTTCAACCGTGGGACACTCTCCAGGATGTAGGCATTGATGTGTCAAAGATAAGACTACATACACCAGGGTTCACCGCAAGATGCAAACCACTGGTAAGCCTGAAAAAACAGTCAGGTTAGCATCTGCAAAAAAGTGCATTAAAAAACTGAAGAGTTCAGCAACAAACTTTCATGGACAGATGGGACAAGTATTGACCTGTACAAAAGTAATGGACAAAGAAAGAAAATAATGACTCATGATCCAAAGCACCCCCCCCCCTTCCATCTGTCAAACATGGTGGAGGTATTGTTATGGCTTGGGCATGTATGTCTGCCACTGCAACTGGCTGATTTGTCTTTATTGATGATGTGACTGCTGATGGTAGCAACAGGATGAATTCTAAAGTGCACAAAAACACATTATCTGCTCCGATCCAACCACATGCCTCAAAACTTATTGGATGGGACCTGACCTCACAGCAGGATAATGACCCCAAACACACTGTAAAAGCAACAAAGAAGTTTTTCAGGGCAAAAACGTGACATCTTGATTGGCCAAGTCAATCTCCCGACCTGAATCCAAATGAACACGCGTTTCATTTGCTAAAGACGAAACAAGCCTGGCAGAGCATCACCAGGGAGGATACCCAGCGTCTGGTGATGTCTGTCGGTCGCAGACTTCAGGCAGTAATCAAATGCACAGATTTTCAACCAAGTACTAAATATGGTGACTTAATTTAAGGTTATTTTCATTTGCCCCCTATAATGGGGGAAATACTACAAAAGGGGCTGTAAGTCCTACATGGATCACTCGATCTGGATGTACATACCCGTGCTGGAGAACACGGCCAAAACGACATAAACTGTGTCGCCGTCAAAATCCTGGTGAACTGCACTGTAACTGTTGGGGAAGTGAACATGTGGGATGCAGCAGTGACACCGGAGCGGGAGGGAACTCACGTTTATCCCAGCACAGAGCAGCCGGGGGCTCAGAGGGCCCTGGTCTCCGCCTCTATCTTACGCTCCCCGTGGAGGCTGTCGGTGTCGGCCGGCACCACCGTCTGCCGCACCGCGATCTCCGGGCCCCCGCCGTAAATGCTGAGCAGGTACTGCCAGGTCTCCTCCGATATCTGCCCATAGTCTGCCCCTGGTATCCAAGCAGCCAACAGCCTGAGTTATACACAGCCAATTCCTACCAACTCCCAAAACACAACTGCAGGTCTACATGTATAACACACACACAAACAGGTACAGTCACACAACCACTCAAATAATATCATACACATACAAATGCAAGCAGAGTTGTTAGCCTTGAAAACGACAGCTTCATGTCTACTTTTATCCTTTAGAAATGCAGCACGTTCTTCAAATCACAAAAGCTAAATGCTGTTTTCTGTACTTCTTCTGATTCTGTATATGTGGAGCTTGGGGATCCCTACCTTGCTTGAGTTGTATATGACCACCTTTCATTACTCCAATTTTGCTGTTGTCTATTGGCCCTGGAGGCTCTGAGAATGACATGGAGAAAGGGACAGGTCAGAGAAATAATGCAGACATTTACATCTATGCTTAACTCCAGAATCCTGCAGGATGTACGCTCCAGTCACAACATTGCTGTTATTTTGATAAGACTTTATTCTATTAGCACAAACTAAACTTATTAGGTGAAGTTAATCAATTAGCTATTACTGATCAATGATCCTCAGAATCAATAATCATGCTTTATATTTTATCAGCAATTATGTAGAGCACATATGTAGAGCCGAGGAACATAGGACCCTGGGAACACAGGACCCTTTGTCATGTTCCCATTATGTTCCATATAAGTCTGGGGAACACAATCCCCTCCTATAAGGAATAGCAAAACCAGGGCACGGAACAGTTCTTTTGTAAGCCTCTAGTCTCTGTACATTAAACAGAATTTATAACTGGATAAAAGCAAGATAAATACATGGATGAATGTGGTTAGATTGGATTTAAACATGGATATTGTAGAGCACAGTATGTGCACCACAAGCATGCACTTTCAGTTTTAAGCACCATAAAATGAGAGAAAAACATGAATCTCTTGATACTGACTTGATGAACAGGAGGTTTTAAGGTGCCATTTCCTGCCTTTAAGGAGCAGTGTGACTATGCAATGTTCTTTTCTTCAACAAAGCAGAACCTTTAAACCTATTCTAGAAAAGGGCTGATATGTTCACAATTGTATTTTAAAAGCTCAAAGAATTTGGAAAAATTCAGAGTTCAGAAATTTTTATCAGACTTGACTTACCAATACATGCCAAGTAGAACTTCCTTTTCTGAGCAGATAGCACTTAAAATTTTAAACACTGGGTTGGATTTTCACCATATGTTAAACGACAGGTGAAGTACACTGGCTGACAGTATAACAGTTGAGTCCCAAACAACTTAAGCCCTCAACATTCTGGTTCCGTGACACCACAGTCATCACCAAATGGAGGCTGAGGGCATACCATTGTCCTTCCCCTTGACGAAGCTCTCCCACTCCCGGAACCACTGCATGCTGATGCACAGGATGACTGTGGGAGCTTCCTCTGCCTGGAACTCTTTATTCAGCTGCAGGGAGAGGCACAAGCCTTTCAAAATTCTTGCATTTAAAAATAAATTACATATTTTTAAAAAATATATTTATTATTAATCAGTTACACCCATCGCCATGTTCATTTCTGAGTTTCCTATGATCAGGAAAAAAACTTTGAAGAAGAGAACCGTGCTACATGCTGTAGCTCAGGCCACAACGTGGGCCAGATGCTGCAACCATCGAACCCCATCTCCTCTCAGATACCTTAATGAAGGTGTCGATCTCCACCTTCCTGCGCTTGGCCAGAGCTTCGATTTCCACCTGGCAAATGGCGCACACGTATAGGTGGTTCACAGCAGGCCCTCCTCCAAAGCTGAGAGACAGCAATGACACCACGGTGATGAGGGCTGACCTTGGACACCAGAGCACAGGACTTGCACCCCATATTACAACGCTACAGCAACAGAACCACCAATCTATATGACTCAACTACGGTTCAGATGCATGTGCCTGTGGATGTCAGAGGAGAGTCACCACAGTCACCCTTTCATAAATACCTGTTATAGAGGTATTCCCAAACATTCTGGGGCAGGATCACCACCAGGTCATCGATGTAATGGTACTTGTTTGGAGGAATTCCTGCTCATAAGTAAAAGAAAAAATGACAATGAATGATCTAAGCTGGTTCATTAAGACTGACTGTATTCGCCTAAGTATAGTGGATTGTGAAGACAGCTTAGTGTTAATGCACTGGTGGGGTTTTACACCCAGGGAGTTTAACTACACCACAACATACTGGAGTAAAAGGAAAGGAGTGCAGTAAACCAGGAGGATTTGGTAATACATGCTTAAATATGCCAATTCTCATATTTTTCCTACACCCTGAAATATACACTACTGTTGTTGGCACAGAATCATGTGGTTGGTGGTGATTGTGACTTGGTAAAGGTGCGAAGGTTTAATAAAACACAGGTCTTGAAATAGTTCTTGATCACAAGCATTTTAGGTTTACTTATCAGGCTCATAACCTTATGGTATTATGAGACTGACGCTGTTGAAACTCTGTTGTAAGATTAGCTCACCTGGAAATGTCCTTTGCTATTTATTTTTGGTTTTCCAAAACATGCAAAAACAGTGGAACACTGACGCACACTTGTTTCTGAGTGCATGAGCTTCAGTTTTTAACAGTGTTTAACACAATAATGTGATTTTAACAAAATGCGGGGCAACAAGTTCCCTAAAGGCAGGACACATGCCCAGGTTGATATATGAATAAGAGGTTCATGTAGGAAATGGGTGGTAAAGCGGGGCCTTTCGTGCGTCATAACTAACAAAAAAACATCCTGGCTGATATCACACCGAATATAAAGACGTTTCCTGAGGGCATGACTGACACATAAAGATGTGATCGACGATGGAGGGAGATAACAAGGAGGCAGGAGTTTCCTGGGGGCAGGACCCACCTCCATGCTGACACAGGAAGGTATGGTTGGTGATGGGGCCGGGTTCGGTGAAAGTGTTGAACTTGTTCAGCCACTCGCGGGAGATGTAGAACTGCAGGAGGCTGGGCTCCTTGAGGTTGGCCAGGGCCACCACTTTCTGCCTCTCCCTCACCGACTCCTCACTGCTCTTCCTGCCGCACAGACCCAACACAACCCGCACATGCTAATTACCCAGGTCTCACTCCCCCCCAAACAAAACATGCTGTTTAGCACACATCTTTCATAGAAGCTAAATGCACTCAAAATAATTACCCAGACAGTTCTTTTTTCTGTCAGACCGCAGCAATAAGAACAGCGATAAGAAAGGTAAAATAAGTTTCACCTTTGAGCACAAAGCATTTGCAGCAATGAGCATCATGGAGATCATATTAAAAAACTATAGATAAAACTATAAAAGCTATGCAATTAATATATTCATATTGGAGTGTGGTGGAATTATACTGCTGACTGGTCCTACCTGTAGAAGAGCACATAAGCCTCAGAGTTCTGCACCACGGTCTCGTGCACCTCTGTGACGTACTGGTCATCAAACTCATACCACTGCCCATTGATAACATTCTGGCAGTAGGCAATGTAATGTCCGCCTGTTTGGAATTCAAAAAGGGGAAAAACCAAGACAGACTGGGAGTTATTCATTTCTGAGAAACAAATATACATTCATAATTTCCCCTTTAAATCCTACCCCCTGGTGTTCGAGAGGTGAATTTCTACCTTTAAAAAGTAAGTAAAGAAAACTTACTTCCAGCAGTACCATGGTGACAGATCACAGAGAGGAGGTCATAGGTTGTGATCTGGGAGGGGCTTTCCTTGGCCAGAAAAGGTCGGAGGTCAAGTCCCTCCAAAGGAAATGACACATGGCTATTGATTTTGAAGGAGTACATCACCTCATGTCGAAATCGTTTCAGGTGAATACACAAAATCTGAGGGTGAAAGGGCATGAACAGTTATATCACTTTAATGCAACCATGTCATAGCAGAACCAAGCACATACATTCTTCCTCACACACAATACAAACCTGACATTGGTACTTTCTTATTTTATTATTTACTTATCATTAACATTAACAGAGAAGGTACAGAGGCAGAAGAGGGAAAAAAAGAACACTCACTTCTGGAAGGCGAAGAACCTTACAATATTTAACACCATTTCTCAATCTGGAAGATTTGGAATAAAACAAGAGGTACAATTATGGGCAGCCTGATCATATTATGGAGCAGTAGTTCAGGAAACTAGCTGTTAGAATCTACGTAACCTCAAAGTTTTTCATGCTGTAGGTTTCCTGTTAGACAGTCAGACTATTTTTATTCTACATTACATGCTAGTTATCGGCACCATTCAAATTTCCATACTCACTTTTTACATCTTTCACAGCTGTACATGTTGTCACCTGCAACACATTAAATCAACACTGCTAAGATCAGGAGGAGCACGACAGGGAATGCCATCGATAAACTCTCTCAATGTTGCTAAAATTTCCTTTAAACCATAAAAATAGGGGAATGAAAAATGGATTGAAAGCCATTCTCGCAGTTCTCCTTGTGTTTTTTCCAAGACGGTTATCGTTAATAATGTTGTACTAAATGCCATCTGGTTTTTAATAGTTAGTGGAGGTGGTGGAAAATGTAATGCCAGTGACACTAAGTATAAAGTGCAGAGGAAGTAATGCTATGCAGCCCCCCACCTTTCAGCTCATCCGCAGCAAAGAAGGCAGCCAGGCAGTCTTCCAGTGTGACCATGGGGCCCCAAAACCAGCTGGGGATGCAGGACACCACAAACCTGCAGGCCACAGCCAGATTATATTATAAAGACACACAGGGCTTGTTCCAATTGCTTATTTTCACTCCTTGTATCTCTTCCTCGCTATTTAGCTCCACCCACTAGAGGCACAAAAAAAGGACGAGAGGATGATTGGTATGCACCCGAGGACAGATAAAATAAACGTTTGGAAGAGCCGACAGAAGTTGCTGAATTCTTGGATAAAATCCCAATGCTTTCTATGACAGACTGCTTCACACCCCACCTTTGAGTTTAGCTACTTCGAAAACAGTATGAACAACCGCACTGTCCGACGTGGTCGCACGTGTCATATCAACTAGTTCATTTGAAGCATGCGGAAGCTTTCAGTGGGCCCATCTCCACCCATGCCCCATCCCCATGCCTCCCCCCTAATATACCTGCGGATGGAGTCCATGATGTAGGAGATCCAGCCCTGCGAGGCGTAGCTGTCGGGGCAGGAGCCGGTCTTTGCCGGAAGGTTCTGGTGGATGGAGGAGTGTAACTTAGCCAGGTCCTCTTTCCCGGGGATGGGCAGGGACAGGTCCTGGAACGTCTCCACGGTGGTGGACACCTGAGGTGGGCGAAAGGGAAGCTCAGCGGCGTGAGCGGCAGTGCAGCCACAGTGGCGCATGCACACGCGCAGCCAGGAGCCTCCGCCGCGCGGGTCAGGGGCACACCCACCCTGTCACAGGTCAGACACTGCACCAGGCTCAGGATGGAGCCGTCGAATATGTCCGAGATCACGCTGCGGTAGCGCGCCTGCTTCTTCTTTTTGGCACCCAGCAGAAGATGGGCTGTGGGGGTCAGGGGGTCGGGGGAAGAAGCAGCACGAGTTAGCACAACAACAGGTTTACTGATGAGAAGCACACAGCGCCACGTTGGGTCTGGAGTAGGAAAACGCCGCACCTTTCTTGAGGGAGTAGGCCACCCCTACGGACCTCAGGGGGCTGGAGCGTGGAGGGCTGCTGGACAGCTTGGGGTGCAGCTCCTGCAGGCTGTGCGTGGGACTGCATGGCCGAGAGGAGTTGCAGTGCATTGACGCCTCGTTGTCAGGCTCTAAAAGGACAAAAGACCCCATCAGGTCAGACCCCAGGTGCAGACAATGGGAGTGTAGGACAGGCTCCATGCCTGAAGGCAGCTGAGGAGCATTCCAGTGTCTAAAGCACACAGAGAGATGTTCTAACTGACTTACTGCTGTGAGAGCTCACTTTTCAGGGGCCATACCACTTTGATGAACTTCTACCATATTACTTGTTTACTAGCTCAGAAGTTCATTTTCCATTTGTGGACATATCACACATTTATTAAACTGGCTGTTTACTTATTGGAACCTTTGTGATATAAGCTGATATACAAGCTCAGGTGCAAATAACTGGTCATAAAAATAGCATCTGAACAGAGCTGCATAAGAAACGAAACGACTGATTTTGTCATGGCAGTCTTTATCTTCCCAGAGGAGAATGGTTTCTTGTTGTGGGTAAAAACAGGGGGAAAGCGCATGGGAGACACACACCTGGAGCACTGCGGCTTTGGCTCTGGTTGTGTGGGCTGTTTGAGGCCACGCCCTCGTCCTCCGCCCCCCGAGCGGGGCCCCCCTCCTCTGCCGCCGTGTCCACATCGGCATCCTCGTCCATCTCCTGGGAGCCTCCGTGGAGGGGGGAGCCCGAGACCCTCCTCTCCTTCAGCCGCTCCTTCTCCGAGATGCCCCCGCCCCGGCCGCCGCACTCGTCCTGTATGAGGAGCTCGGCCTCGCCCGGGCCCCGCCCCTCGCAGCCCTCGCCCCGGTCGCTGCTGGAGCCCGAGTCGCAGGACAGGAACTCGTCCTCGGAGGGGCTGCAGTCCCCGTCCCGCCGCTCGTCCCCCTCGCCCCGCTCGCACCCCCCGCTCTCGGCCAGCGGCTCTTTCAGCTCCTCGTGGAGCTGGTCCATTAGACAGCGAAGGAACTCCTGAGTGTCCTGCGCAGACACAAGAATGCAGACCATAATACTAAGCCATACGCATGCACATACCAGCAGCTATACCACCATATACAGTGCTTCTCCTGAATGGCTGAAGTTAAGCAGGTGTGGGCTTGGTTAGTACTTGGCTGAGAGACACTGGGAACGCAGGCAACGCCATCTTGCAGATAAGAAGTTAAACTGAAATCCTGACTCAATGGACACGGACATTGAAGATCCCATAAAGCATTGTAAAGAGCAAAGGGTTCCCTAGTGTCCCAGCAAATTTAAATGGCTCAATTTCCTCCCTCTCCAACTATGCTAATGAGTGGTGATTGTTCTAGTATAAAATGGCTGCTGTGCATCATCCAGGTGGGTGCTACAAATTGATGGAGGCTGAGGTGAGATTCCTGCTTTTACTGTGTAGCTCTTAGACTTTCATGAAAGGTGCTATATAAATGGCATCTATTATTAATTATTATTGAAGTGCTCTTGCTTTGATGCTTGCACAAAAACAAGGAGCTGTTATGTCAACTGTTATTTAAACATGCTAAATCTTTTAGTGATCTTCGGGTACATTTTTGTATTGCTAGGTTTGGCAGACAAAATCAGCCCATTTCACAGAGGGACTCTGCCATCTTCTGCATCTACCGGGAAGATCTCCATACCTGTTGGGCGTAGCCTCTGAACATGGGGTTAACCAGCTTGATGCCGTGGGACAGGCTTGTGGGGACCACATAACTGGGCCTGAGAGAGGGGAGAGAGCTGTACTATTGCATCAATGTCACTTTACTTATTACTTATTTTCATAATGCTCATGAAATTCGCTCATCAGGACAAACTGCGAGGGGTTTACAAATTAATAATTTTTCTGCAACCTATTCACTTTAATCAGAGGTGACAGCTCAATTTTACATTTTAATACCTTTTTAAAGAATGATTAATCACAATGACATGGTGACATTTGTATGAAACTGGCATTGGTATAAATGTATTTAGTATACATTTATAATTTGTATACTAATATTTGAGTTAAATTATTAAGCATTGAGGGCTGATAAATTTAGCATAGACACTAGCCTCTGGAAAACATCACTGATTCCTGCTAGAACTAGCAAGCATTTCCCACAAGGAACAATGCTCCACCATTAACAACGGCTTCTAGTCACAGGAGGTGCTGCTACATGCTACTTATTTTCTAGGTCAGGTGCTAATGTACCGTTTCTTGTGCCAGAGCTCAGAGATGAGCTTCTGGTAGCTTTTACACAGTGCTGGCTTCTTGTCAGTTCGGACCAATCCACCACAGTCCAGGAAGAACTGAGTCAGTGGGGGGCTAGAGGGAATAGGAATGTGTTAACCAAACACTGTGAAGTTATTAATAATATATCCCAATCTCCCAATGTTTCAACATGTCAAGCGCACTATAAGGCACAGAACATTAAAGGAACTAAAGTAGACCATAGAAAATGTAGGCTGTGCACAAACCAGTTAGATAGAGCTTGGAGAGCAGCATTCATGTAGCAGGAATTGCCAATGTTTTTCATCCCAGTGAGTCCTTTGTGAAAATAACAGAACACAAAAATCACAATATTTATGTTAATGTATTCTCAAGGGCTGAAATGCAGTCTACTTTAAGGGCAAAATGTTTTCATGTGAAATAGTCCACCAGTCACCAAGATGAATCACGGTGTTTGTGTCACACAGTAGAAGGTCATGTTTCACAGAACTACACAGTAACTTCAAACAAAGCCTTCTCTTTCTTATACACTCAAATATTATTGCGAAATAATGCCCAAATAAAAAAGCTGAAAAGCTGCTGTGCATACACTAATCCTCCAGAGTAAATGCCCATAACCTTAGATTACACAGTGTGGAATGTGCTATTGAGTGTGAAACTACTGTGCTTTCCTGACAGAGGAAATCAGGCAGCGTACTCGCTACATGCCTGTACATGAACTGATTTTGGTTTTATCGCACTTCAGTATTAAAGCAAACACATGTGTGAGTGAATAATTGTACATCTGTTTGTGTGTGTGTGTGGGAGGGGCCTCACAAATGAGCACGGTAATACCTCGCGGTTTCAGCTCATCATCCTCTGACTCAGACTCCTCTTCATCGGCCACTGCGATTGGTACAGCCTTCAGAGGGTGACTTGCTGTTTGAGGAGCGGGCTCCTGGTAAATTCAACATTTTCAAACATTGTTATTAACTTCTTTAACAAATTCAAAATTCCCCAAGCTGCCAATTACAGAAAATGTTCTCTAGCCCTAAACCTACAGCAGAGACTACCATGCCCAATGGTCCATGGAAGTCTAAATGCATATTTACAAAAGGGTATTTTCCATTTGGTCCAGAAAGTTGCCAATTTATGTAAGTAAAGGCAAGCAAAACTGGCCAAAAATAAGGTTTAGTTTCATACCTGCTCCAGCGACTTGCAGTGGTGGTTACCAGACACAGGCACAACTGGCCTGTGTTCCAGGAACACTTCCCTCTCACAGATATAGCACCAGATCCTGAATGTGGTAAGGTTGACCGTCAGGTTGTGCTTTTTAGCCTGGGATAAAAGCATAATTAAGGAAATTAAAGACAAGTACATAACATAACTGAAAGAGTAAGATGAAATGTTCTGCAGCTGGAACAATCACAAGAACAATTTGTCTGATCCTCCTGTATCTCTGCTGCCCTCTTCTGGAAGCAGTAGACATAATGGATATTATTATGAGACACAAAAAGCATTCTGCCTTCTATTTTTATCACAAAGTTCAGTTGTAGACATCCAGACCAATGAGTGAGGTGAATATGGACCATAACACACTGAATTTTCGTTCGGTAATGTTAGAGGAGGGAATCAGCACTAGGGTTTAAATTAATACCAATGACAGTATTCATTGAAAATATCATGGTTGTATTCAGAAATATTGTGGTGCTCATTAACTGGTTGAAGGGTATTCAGAAAGGATGAAAAATTACCCATTTTGTGATACCAAGTTGAACAGAAGGCCTTCTGGTCTTCAGCCTACCTGTGCATGCAAAGTGCTGTGATCCGAGTAGGACTCCCCACAACCAACATAGGGACAATCATTCTACGAGAAACACAAACACATGGCTAAGAGAACTGAAAGCTGCTTTTTCTTAACATCTATAACATCATATTTGACATTTTTATATCTCATTTTAAAGGATAACATGAAATGAACAAACTCATTATACTCATATTATTAACACACATATAGATGTGTGTGTGTGTGTGTGTGTACGTGCGTGTGTGTGTGCAAGACAGTTCAAATTATTACGTTTTCATGAAAATATATTATGTCCCTCATGATCATGTTTCTGTGGATTATCTGTTTCCAGTAATAATATGTTCTCCTGTAGCAGTATGAGGACAACTGGCTTTGAGCTTTACCTGTAGACAAGCCCAAAGGTTAGGGCCTCCTGCACCACAGGACTGGCATGTCCCCTTCAACATGGAAAAAATGACCAGAATTACTAATGGTGGCTCTGAAGTAAAGCCATCTTATTCCGTAGGCTAAATCTCTGTGCAAAATTCTAAGTGCAATTTTAATGTGGTGTATTGAAATAGATAGTTACACAATGTTTTCATTTTAACCTTTACTTCAACCAATTTTTATATTTTACATCCAACTATAAAATTAAAGATGACTTTAAAATCCACTATGCCTAGAATCTGGATCAGGCTTATTAGGCTAATTAGTTATCATTTTTTCATAACAGCGAGCATAATATTTCCCCCATATTAAAACTGTTTCCAGAGCGACTAGCCCTCAACAGAGACCATAAAGAACTTTTTAAATGTCTAAATACATGATATTAAGGCATTAGCCTATACTTTTAAATGTTGCTTCATGGGATCTTTTTTATCTGACAAAATAATTTTAATAAAATGTGTGATGTCACACTGGAAGATTGCAGATTAATCACCTGCTGAGTCATACCAAAAATGCTAAAAGGCGGAACACTGTCTCCTTGTTTTCTCCCAGCTTTACAGGATGAACCAGCATCCTGTCTGTTGGGAATTTTTGTAAGTGAAGCTGACTTTCACTGCGGAAGATTTATGACTCCAGTAGTCCCTTTTTATTTCATGGCAGACTAAGACGCATTCATACAGCCCATTTGCTTTCAAATTTCAACACATAATAGATAACAAAAACCTCGGACATTTAGAGAATGCACAAAAAATGTAGGGCTTAGTCGTTTTAACATATCATCCTCCAATGCAAAACTGCAAACCAATTCACTGTATCTGAGAGAAAATTCAGAACATAACATAATTTCTCACACAGCATTGTTTGTCCAGGTGGTTGATGGATAGTCTTAAATAAATTTAAATATTTAATGCATTCTATGTCCCAAAATAATTGTTCCACAGTATTTTGTTACACTCTCACCTTTGACTTCTGCAAAAGTTCCTCCTTAGTTACCTCCCCTATGCAGTCCAGGTGAGGACACACATCACTGTGATCTGACATCTCTGTGGTTCATCTATTAAAAACAGATTTTAAATATATTGGTTTTGGAAGTGTTGTATTGTTGAATGCAATGCCAAATGTTCCACCAAACATTCTAAAAGCCTAAAGGAAACTACAAACAAGATGGTCAAAATAAACTGAGAAGTACCAAAAGAAAGATAAAGATCATGCTTTAAAAGATCAGTGCGTGGATACGTTTTCGTTGTAGTAAGAACATGACGGTTTCAAATGGGAGAATCAGCAGTGCGTATTGTTCTAATAAAAGTTAGGCCTATATATAATAAATTATTTTTTCATTTCGCCAGTAAATGTCAGACTCAGAAAACATTTCGACAAATAATTCGGATTCAACGGGATATTTACCTGTCAGTACCCTGCCTTTATGTGTAGAGATGGACTGACCAAAACTCATTTGCATACAGTCAAATGCAGAAAACAAGCCTTTGAAATATCCAGTATAGGCTACATAGAAGCGAAGAAAAATGCTGTTTCATTGAAGAGCCCAAATGCTGTTTCACTGAAGAGCCCAAACACTGGATATGTGTGCTTTCAATGCACAACCGACGGTACAAATGAATTGCACACATATTGTGTTTACATTTATCATAGGTCTAAAGTATTATTCTCACAGCTGCCCGTTGTTATTCGCAAGAATCAATTCAACTGCAGAGAAACCATCAATTGAAACGTTACACTGAAACGACGTTGACAAGCTACATTTCTCTCAAGTGGTCATCTTAACTTATTTGTCCATGTATCAACATTAGGTGATAAGCCACACAATTGTGATTTTACGGTATTCAACACTAACCGCTGAAGAGCAAGTAATGCCAAAACTCCAGTCATAGTAAAACTGCTGTAGCTAGCTAACGTTTGCTAACTGGCTAGCTGTCAGTCGCCTGGAATATAACAGCGTCTGCTGCAAATTCACACAGGCCTTATTTTTCGAGTCAGAAATACGAGCTAGCCTATCTTGCTAAGAATCGTCCAAAAAGAAATGACACTGCACACAAGACATTCAGGAATGGTATTTACCAGCTCCAGGCAATGAGAAAACGATGCTCGGCAATATTCATTTTGAGGTAAGAGAGAATGACGTGAAATACGTGACTAGCTAGCTAGCCAGCTAGCCTAATGATGGCAGAGATAGCGCGTCCTCTTCCTCTCACTTGCAGCATGGTTTTGCGTCAGCATTGTTGTGCATTGCGTCAGTGATACTCCTACTGGCTGCAATAATTCAGTAGCTATAATTATAGAGAAGTTACGTTTGCTAGTAACTTAGCAAAATAATGTGTTATATATCAACCGACAATTATAATAGTTGGCTATATCTCATTCGTTTGAGCATTCGAATGAGAACCCGTTTGCCTGACATTTTCTATGTCAGTTGTCTAAAACTAACGTTATAATTAAGTAGGCCTCATTGTAATGCAAAAATCAGTTGCATTCGTATAGTTTTAACGATGCACTGCACCTTGGCAAAACATCAATTTGGTCAATCAAAAATCAGATCCTGATGTCAAAACAGCCGATGCTGCGTGCTATAGCCTATCTGTGCAACTATAATACAGCCAAAAAGGCTTACCTCAAATAAACATGCAAGCTATTCTTTAGACGTCTTGCAGAGACCTTTTTTATTCTTTATAGTAATAAAATGAACAGATAAGATACCAAATTCAGTACGTGCATTTTGGACATTAAACACTTAAAATAAAATGTTTAACAGAGTTATGTCGAACAACGGATATAATTATGGACAAAACAAGATAATGTTTTAAAGTGTCCTCCAAACAGAGTCTCACCTTTTATAAAGGCGAGGAAATAGTTGTATAAAATAATATAGGTGATGAGCCATTGTATGCTCATATATGGGGGGAATTACATGTTTTATAGGCTATGTCAATATTGCTCTTTAAAAAAGGTTTTAATAATTTTTACTGGTGTATAAAAATGAGGTCACATTTTAAATTCATGGCTCATCCATCACCAAAGGAAAATAACTCACAAAAGAAACAAGACAAAGGGTTACCTTCACAAGTCAGGAGATGGTTACAAATAAAAAGCAAAATATATCACTTTCCACTGTTCATAATGAATAAGTTTAAAACCACCCCAACAGAGGAAAACATGCCTAGTAGCCTACAGGACACGAGTGCATGTTGTCCCCACAACCAGTGAGGCTGACCCTTTCTGGACTGGGGACCCCAGCTCTAAAACATGAAAAGCACCTAATTAAGAAAAATTAACAGCTTGTTAAAATTATTGGATTACTGAGGTTGGAATGAAAACCAGCATACACAGGGGTCCCCCAGGACCGAGTTTGAGAACCACTGCCTTAGACCGTTGTCTACATCCTGTTTGTTTTTCCATTATATACAGAGATTTGACAGGTATTGGAATCCAATTACAACTGGGTACCTGCAAAACATTAAAATAACTACTGAAAAAAAGGGCTACGTTTTACATAGAAACTGGAACATTGCCGTGGGCAACAACAATAAACCCACAAGGAGACAGAGAAACGTACCATATCGTATCTATACTCCAGCACAGTAGGTGGCGGTAATGCACAACAAAATAAATAAATACCGTAAATACACATAAAAGAAGAAGAACACGGAACATCCGTGTTTTGTTTTCAAGCAATTATCCACGACGTTTTCGACCAGGCCATCATGCCGTCTAGTAAGAATTTTAGGAGAAGAAGAGATGATTCAGACGATGAAGAGGACGAGGAAACTGCTGCCGAAGTTAGGTAACGTGTGTTTTGTTTTTTTTTGTGGAGGTAAATCGTTTATTACGCCAATACTACAAACTAGCTAGCTGGCCATATCTAGCCATCACCGACTGTAATTGCATTTCCGAATATTGATTAGTTTGATAGCTACTGTATAGCTTGGAGATCATTTCGGGGGAAAATGGCCCCTTTTTAATATTGACCGCTCAGATCTTTCTGATATTTAACACCGACAATGTAACCTTGGAAAAAGAGAAAAAACACAAACCACATTCATTAAAAAAATAGTGACAGTGTCCATTTTCACTCCACATTTGGCCTACCCATCTCTAATTTCGAGACCTACAATTTGACAGTATTGTGACCAACAATATCTCGGTCACAACGAGGGCCGATCCGTTTCAGGATTTTATGTCAACGTCGGCTCTTATTTATTTAATTAGCAATCTTATCTTGAGCTGACATCTGTGCAGCTACAGCCACAGACTGTAAGTGTATCCTAAAGTCAGTAGAGCTGTCCGAAAAAACTGAAAAACCAGCACACAGACCCGCCCTCCAGGACTGAGCTGTTAACCAGTCGATCCCCCTCTGCAATAGTACTGTAAAATAAAAATTAAAAGAGATCTCACTCTGTAAATTGTCATGTGTATACATCAGGCTGTATAGAACAACATGATAAATTGAGCAAAATTTGAGTAGCTTTGAGAGAGTTGGATTATTCATTTTATTTTTAAATTAATGAATAGAATTCAGTCAGAGTTTTCAAACATCACCCGTGTTGTGGACCATGTTTTGGTGATTACAATGAGAACAAAATATTGTTTTGACCAGTACAGTCATTATACTGTAGGTCTCGAAATTAGAGGTGTATTGGCCAAAAGTGGAGTGAAAATGGACACTTTAAACCCCCAATTTTCTTAATGATGTTTTTTTTTTCCTCTAAATAATTCCTCTAATGGTCAATTCTCAATGGTCATATATCAGAACGATCTGAGAGATCAAGATTCAAAAGTGGCCATTTTCCCCTAGAATTATTTTTAGTTGCTATGAGTGATCTCATTGAAAATTGTAGCTTGATACATTGTTAGCTATTTTCTACTCTATTCCCACAGATCTAAACTGGATGAAGCAAAAGAAGTACAG
Source organism: Anguilla rostrata (assembly GCF_018555375.3). NCBI lineage: Eukaryota > Metazoa > Chordata > Actinopteri > Anguilliformes > Anguillidae > Anguilla > Anguilla rostrata. The sequence goes on from NC_057946.1 coordinate 17,162,010, forward strand.
AGTCTACGGAAGAGACAAAACGGGGTCAGGTAATGAAATAAAACGGCGTTAGTGTGAACTTTGTTAGCTCTGGATGCACACATCAACATTGCGACATAATGTTATACTATGATTTACCTGGTGGCTTATTCAAATGTCTAAGTTACAGATATGGTCAACACTGACCATTGAAGTGTTAGTTGGCTTTTGAGACCCATTGTTTAGAAATCAGAACTATTTGCTGTATTGTGGCAAAGAATTTACATTTCTGTGGCTGTCACTGTTTCAGTGTTGTGGCATTATTAGTGGGAGAAAAACTGCCCTTTGAAGCCGAGACAGAGGTAAGGCATAAAGTTATTTTATCTATAAAGGTAGTCAAAGTGGTACTTAAGCTTGATATGTCTTACATGTGTGTGTGTAGGGTGTAGTTTTCTAATGACAGCTCATTTTTGTCACTCTAGGATGATCCTTTCAAGATGAAGACGGGAGGGATTGTTGACATGAAAAAAGTAAAGGATAGAAACCGCGATATGTAAGAAAATATATTTCATGAAAATATGCTCTTGAGAATGGAATTTTTTAACTGGAATGGCTGAGAGTTTGGTATATTACATTATTTGTGTGTATGTGAAATGTGTGTATAATGCACATGTATGTATGTATGTATAAAGTGTATATATTATGGGTGTGTTAAACCTAATTTTATTGTGTAGGACTGAGGAGGACACCGATCTTAATCTTGGAACATCTTTCTCAGCGGAGACAAATCGGCGAGATGAAGATGCAGACATGTGAGTTTGTCATTAACTTATACTTGGTTATAGTTGTTTGGTGATATATTTGTCTTATAGATTTGGTGATAAAACTATTGTACCTTTTGTCCTGTCTGCTTTCCCCTCAGGATGAAGTATATTGAGACAGAGCTAAAGAAAAAGAAAGGACTTGTGGAGGCAGAGGAGCAGAAAGTGAAAGTGAAGAATGCAGAAGACATGCTTTATGAGCTTCCAGACAACATCAATGTCTCCTCTGCCAAGAAGACAGAGGAAATGTTATCCAATCAGATGCTGAGTGGCATTCCAGAGGTAGACCTGGGCATTGAGTGAGTGAACCCTGCCCTGCAGCCATAAGAGCACAGCCTGTCCAGCATGTTTAATCAAAGTTTCACAGTTTTTTCCTGCCATGTCACTAAACACAATCAAAAGTAACTGGATGGGTCAAGGTCTCAAATGTTGTTTTTTGATTCCACGTTCTCACTAAACAGGAAATGGTCCCAACAATAAAAAATAATCTGTTAACGTTTAAATGAAATTTAGATCAGTTGTGCTTGTAGTCATTAATGTTTTCTGTCTTACCTTCAGTGCCAAGATAAAGAACATCATATATACAGAGGAAGCCAAAGCCAAGCTGCTTGCTGAGCAGAGAAACAAAAAGAAGGACAATGGCACCTCATTTGTACCGACCAACATTGCAGTCAACTACGTTCAGCACAACCGTTGTAAGTACAGCCATAGTAAAGTGAAGCAATACTCAGGGTTCTACATGGCAGCTGGAAATAAATCTAAACATTCACCTAGGCAGTTTTATATTCAGTCCCAATAGGTTATGCAGCTGGTAAAAGGTTTATTATTTGTGCTGAATGGGCATGCCAGATTTGTAAGAACTACATGAAGGTGGACTGAGCAGAGGTACCCTATATGACCAAGTTTTGGGCTAAGCCCCTTAGTTCCAGTGCAGGCAAATCTTAATGTTACAGCATACAATCACATTCTAGGTGATTCTGTGCTTCCCTAACAATTTGGGGAAAGCCCTTTCCTGTTTCAGTATGACAGTGCCCCCGGGCACATGGCGAGGTCCATATAGAAATGGTTTTGTCGAACGTTGTAGAAGAACTCGACTGGCCTGCACAGAGCCCTGACCTCAACCCTATCCAGCACCTTTGGGATCAGTTGGAAAGCCAACTGCGAGCCAGACCTAATCACCCAATCTGCGCCCAACCTCACTAATGTTCTTCTGGCTAAATTGAAACAACCCCCTGCAGCAAAGCTCTCAACATCTATTATAAAGCCTTCCCAGAATAGTGGAGTTTGTTACAGCAGCAAAGGGTGGACCAACTCCATAGTAATGCCCATAATTTTGGATGGGAAGTTGGATGTCAGGTGTCCACATACATTTGGCCATGTAGTGCATAGAAATGGGCAGTGTTGACTTTGATAGTTTTACTTTGCATTGGTGTGCCATACCTTACATTACTGTGTTTGCAGTCTATCATGAGGATGTGAATGCACCAGCAAGGCGACACCGCGAGGAGCCTAAGGCCCGGCCACTCCGTGTGGGTGACACTGAAAAACCAGAACCTGAGAGTAAGACCTGAGTCAATTTGGAACACTTTTACATTGCAAGATGTGCCAGACACTTGAATATTTGGTTTAGAGTTGATTTTGACTGACACAATGTCAGAATGACTACAAAATCTGTTTTCACAGGAACTCCTCCGAACCGCAAAAGGCCAGCCAATGAGAAGGCCACCGATGATTACCACTATGAGAAATTTAAGAAGATGAATCGCCGATACTGAAGTCATTGGATGTTTCCCCAAGAAATCATCTTTTTCCTGGTTTCCCATTCTTTCAGTTTGTGTTGCTAGTGAAACCAAACATGTTTCCTGTGTGAACTGTATTTACTTTGATGATTTTCATAACATTTATGCTAGTTGCTGAATTTATTAGGGAATTTGATATTGGAACACCATTCTGTTTTGTTTTTTTAAATAAATGTACGTATTTTTAGAAATTTATTCTGCATTCTTCAGTACGATTAATTTCAGTAGTAAAAACAAAAAAAATATGGCAGCGTACAAGTTGTTCTGGCACATACACAATTTCATTTGTGTGAACACTTCAGTGATTGTTTCCTCAGTCACTGCCAAGTACAGTTTTGTGTGGTATTTGAATGCTATACTTAGCTTTATGATATTTTAATGAAATAGTTTTCCAGATAGCCATTACTTTCATGAACAAAATTAATCCATTTACAGTTAGTACTGCTCTCTGGACAATTTTTACTATCAAAGTACTATTACACTTTACAAAATGTCAGTAACAAGCACATATGAGAGACATTTTTGGAAGTCAATACAGAGATGAGTAGCAGTAAACCGGCTCCAGTGGAGACATCCAAACCAGTAGCTCACTACAACATTCAGCAAAGCAAACGGTTCTCTTCAAAGGAGCAATCTATTCTAATTTTTTGCACTCAAAATCTGTTACACAAAACTCAGGATGGACAGGATACTCGATATGATTTCATAGCTGTAGTGCTGCTCATTAGGGTTCACACATTCTGGGATTATCAAGTTATATTTTTAATGACATTCTGAAATTGAAATATTAATTGGGAAGAAAACCTGTTTCTTGCAAGATTTTAGTCAGATTTTTAAAAAATGAATAGCTTTATGCAGATCATTATTCTGTTGGAAGTATCAGTGTAAGTATTCTTAACCATTTAACCATTTCGCATTTCTGAAACTATACTTTTTCCATAAACCACCACTTTTCCCTTGCTAATCTGTTCATGACTAAATGATAACCTGACAGCAGTTTTGGCTCAGTTTAGTTTGGCCCCAGTTTTATGTGCAAGTGCACATCTTGATTTGGTAGTACATACAGAAGACTACTCATGAAGACTTGTACAGCCAGCAAGTTCAAACTGATGCAAAGACAAATCCACACACTTCAGGTGCACTACAGTTCATCTGCTGAAGAAGCTGACGTATAGGGAAGTACAAATCCATTCTTGTGTCATGGGTGTTCGGCAGTGCTGGTGCTGTGCCCGTTGAGATGTCCTGGGGTGGACTCCTGAGACAGGGGCCCGCTCACATCCTCTGCACCCCCACTGGTTGGGCCTGCATTGCTGCCAGGGGAGGCCCAACTGTCCCGGCGGTGGAAGGCCTCACACAAGGGCAGGTCGGCGCCGTCCCACTGACTGTAGCTTTCCAGAACAAAAACCCAGGGATAGAATGAGCACAGAGAGCGCTAGGCATGTGCCAACACACACACACACAGCGTTCTGGAAATCTTAAGCATACACACTCATGCATTAATCCTACAGATGCTTATCAACATTCACCAACAGACTGATGCACACAAAGCAGGGGAAAAGTGTGGAAAGCAAGCACTATGTTTTAAAAGGAAAATCAGCTAACTTGCATTTTATATCATTGTTTTTAACTTGGACCAATTACCATTTCAAAATATCTCAAGACTTATGTACACTTTGGCGTCAGTGAATTCATACAAGAAATTTGTGGTTTGCAGTATGCAATGTCTATATTGTCTGTTTTGTCATTTAGTACTGCACTCTGATGTAGTTATTGTTGGTAGTAGTATTCACAAAGACAAACTAATCGAGCATAATTGAAAAATAAGTCATCCAAGCATTAAAATATGATTTATAATTTCCTCATTCTTGTCATTGGTTAATACCAGGGAGTTTTATGTCAAAATGAGAAGCAGAAGAGCTACTGAAAATGCACAAGCAAAGCAGATGGAAGTGCTTAGAAAAATAGCAGTAAGTTGTCTGAGGGAAAAAATGGACAATAAAACTCTCATTTTTCTACTTTATTTTAAACTTTTGAAAAATGTGTGTGGGGCCATGTAAAACTGACAATGTTAACACTTATCCATAATGGAAATGTACCATCTATTTAGCAAAACAAAGGACATTTACTTTTTAAATGATCAACAATACAGGAAGGAATCTGAAGACATACAACATAGGATTGCATTCACCAAAAAAAAAAAAAAATCTGCCATTCTGCCCAGATACGGAGTATGCACAGAACGGCATAACGCGGCAAGGACCAATTTTGTACAGGTGTTGTTCTCATCTGCCACAAAATCAACATTAAAATATGATCCAATATAATCTGCTCTTCCTAAAATATAGGAAGATTGAATAAATGTTCAATCAAGCCGTCACGTCTGACTTGGATGTATAAAGAAAATTAGTTTAGTAAGCATTAATAAATCAAAACTGTATAGCATAGGCTGACAGTTTTCTAAAAGCAAATTGAACTTTAATTTCAGAAATATTAAAGAAATATTTTTTAATCATTTAATAAGTTATATAATATTAAAATATTTGCAATTGCATCCTATAACTAGATAGTTATGGAGTGATGTCTGTGATTTATACATCTTACGATGCTTAGAGTTTCTACAGAATAAAATATACTGACATAAAATGGCAAGATCAAACCGATTTACTATTACCTTCAAGGCTAGCAATTTCAACACTTTTCCCTTTTAACCATCACAATCAAAACTGTGCAAACAGTGCTATAAAATGTGTTGATTTCATTAAAAATATTATTCCCAGACATTCTGTGATACAAACATGACATTCACACTACAGCCAATGATTTGACATTTTAAAAGATATTCTAAGAAAACTGGACTTAAAGTAAAAGAAAATTTAGGAAAACATTTTTAACTTTAACAGGTTAAGTAATTTAGCTGATGATCTTTTAACTGTCCCACAAGTTTTCAACTCGATTGCTTTTAAATCAGTTGTGGTCTACCCTTTAGCTGAGCAGACAGTGAAAAAAAATCATAGATCCTCTGAAAGCATGGAATTCTCACATTGTAACTTTGGTTTTCTGCTCAGGCATATTGTGTTACATAGAAGTTAGAATGTCAGAAAAGAGAAAAAACGAATAGTGCTAAAATAAAAAACAAAGGAAACCGATACCTTTGACGAGTTTACTGTAAGATTTCTCACAAGTGAACAAGGCACACAATGTGTTCAGTTTCCTCACACACAGGAGGTTTGCACGACACCCTAGGGTCAGATGTGCAATGCCTTTTTTGACTTATGCTATATGTTGTATAAGGCAATGTATTCAAAGCATCAAAGCTGACAACTGTTTTGTAGCAGCAAATGAACAGCAATTGAAATATCACTGTTGTGCATGGACTTTTGCAGTTTACCAATTCATAAAAGTACCAAAAGTTTAAGTTATGGATCACGGATCAAACCCCTCAACAATACTGTTTTCTCCCCACTGTATGCAACATAAGGAAGCATTTAAAATAAAAATGGGGTCAACAGATTTAAATAACCCCTAAAAGGCACAGGAGGCTGGGGCTACAGGGAACTAGGTATGTGCTGTGTCTAAAAGCCTACTTGTACCTGGAGGAGTAATATTCTTCCTCTAGCTCGTAAAGGTCAATAGCAATCTCATCACGCAGAGAAGTGAGTTTCTTATCGCATTCCTCCTGCAGGGCGCGCAGCTGCTGGTTGCGCAGGCTAATGGCCTCGTTCACTGAAGGGAAGTCGTTCAGGATCAGGAACTGCTTCAGATCCGAGACCAGCTTCATCAGTGACTCTCCTGCACGCACCTTCAAAGCACAAAAGGTAAAAAAAATAAAAAAAAGAGAACAAAACAAATAAATTAAAACATAATTTCACAGTAAAACAGCAAGCTACAGGGATTAAGCTATAATACCCAGTGCAAGATGTTTCCCAACACTGATGAAAACAATAGATACTCCATCTAAAACTCCACTAAGCCAGTGAAACAGTTTTTAGAGCAAGTAAAATCTTCAAAGTAAGCAAAATGAAAAAAGAAACACTGACCATTTTCATTTAATGTTCAATTTAAACATTTTTTACATGAGACATTTCATGTTTTAATGTCAGGTTTTCAAGTATTTTACTTCTACAGTCAATTTGGTGACATTGCAAATAGAAATGTTAAATCTTGGGTCATCCCAGACGCCATGCAGACGCAGACGCCACCGGCAGTGAAAACAAATGATCGTAGACTTTTAGTAGTGGGTTTTTGGTACATGCCAATGAGCTAGCAAAAAGCATATTTTTGTAGTTATTCAATCTGATAAAAAAAAATTTCATTTTCACTGTGAACGCTTTTCCTGAACCGACAGGAATGAAAATTAATTTCAAGGACTGTGGAAGCCCTGACTTGCCAGCTCTTTTTTTGATTAAGTAGGTAGCAACAAGTCTCCTGAAATTCAGTAGATACACTTACAATGTTGGCTGCTCTGACATGCATCTCATAATGATCTTGCTCTCCTTGTGTTGCTCTGGAAACCTGGGTCTCGTCTTCAATCTGTAATTTTGGACCAACACAATTCGATTAGAATGATAACGCATCTGGTAATACATTCCACACACTTTGCTTGAAGAACCACATACCTTCGCTGTTTTTATTATCTCCGTGAAGTTATCCAGAATGGACCGGATGTCATCTTTAAGCCTCTTGTTATAGGACTGAAGAAGCGTCTCCTTGCTTTGGGGGAGTACTCTTTGCGTAGCCATCCTATTCAGCGACGAAAACAGGTATAATTTCTTTCAACACCGAAACGTTTACACTTTTGTATAAGGTCACTGTAGTGCTGGCTAAACGCTGTCGATTGTACAGCATTATGCAAGTCGAACGTTACATCTTGCAAACAGATACTCTGGGAATGTAATTCTGCAAATATCAGTAAAGCC